>NC_142345.1:14654500-14996500 GCF_054954075.1 Amborella trichopoda | reverse complement strand
AGTTCTGTGGTTTTCTTAGACTCTTAGGATCAAAATGGCTTAGTAAACCCTTAATCCATTGGTCACACAACTTACCCTGTGAGCTGGAACCATTCTGCCAGCCCAGAACCCAACAGATGCCTGTTCTGATCCATAATCTAGTGAACACGTTGTTTTACAAAAAAAATCATTAAATTTTCTTTAAGAGCTTCAAACGAGGTTGAGGAAGACACTCAAATTGAAAACGATCAATTTGGACAAGTTTTGGTTTGGACGACACCGGGCGGTCGCCCAAGTCATCCTGCAATTGTGTTGTTTTACGAAAACAATCATTAAAAATAGTAAAAAAATCTGTTTTGACCCAAATGTTTTATGATAGCTTCAAAAGAGCCTAAGGAACACAGTTGAAAATAAAATTTTCAATTTGGAGCACTTTTTATTTGTGCGACATTGGGTGTGCCACCCAGGCAACACAACTCGTGCCGCCCAGACACGTGTTTCTCCAAATGCGTTTTATCATTTTTCGTGGTTTTATGGTCATATTTTGGGTGGTTTGGCCATGTGAAGCTATCCTTGTCGGTCAAATCCGAATTTTTTAAAGATTGTTTGGAACAAGTTATTTGTTGGTTACCGGATCTCTGCCCCAACAAATCCCTCGTTCAGATGAACTCACTTTGGGTGACCATAAAAGAATAAAAAATGAGGGGGTTGAGGGGGAATGGACTTTTAGAAACTTTAGGCTGGAAGAGAAACCCTAGAAGAGTAGAGAGACCTTCCCTGAGAAAACCCTAACCCTCATCTTAAGCCTGAGTAAACGTAGACCTAGGGCACAACAATCTTAGATCTAAACAATTTTTAGGGCACAGCCACCCTATTACTACCAGAGACTTGCTGATCGACATCTGGACTACATGGGCAAAAGGAACCAGTTCTGATATGGGCAAGCCCTCAAAGACATGGGAAGCCTGGGCCATCCAGTCCGGTTTGGTATTTTGTTCTCCTTCATTTCCTCTTTTCTTTTATTATATTTATTTTATTTTGATATGGCTTTGATTCATTCTGATTGAAAATAGTGTTTTGAATTCTTTGGATCACGCTGGCTCCGGCACAGATCTGAGAGTAGATGTGCTCGTTTCTAGGCAAATCTGATCTCATATCTGAATTTGATTGTTCCCACTTTCTCTACCATTGCTACTTCATTTATTTTGTATCAGTTGAAAGTGTCAGATCTGAGAGATCTACATCATTAGATCACTTGATTATGTGTTATAGACAGTTTAGAGGGTTAAGGGGGACAAGACTTTTAGAAACTTTAGGTTAGACGAGAAACCCTAGGATAGTAGAGAGACCTTCCCTGAGAAAACCCTAACCCTCATCTTAAGCCCGAGTAAACGTAGACCTAAGGCACAACAACCCTAGATCTAAACCATTTCTAGGGTACAACGACCCTATTAGTACCAGAGACTTGCTGATCGACACCTTGACCACAAGGGAAAATGGAACCAGTTATGATACGGGCGAGCCCTCTAAAGCTCGAGAAGCTCAGCCCATCCGGCCTAGTTCGATATTTTCTTTCCCTTCATTTCCACTTTTCTTTTATTGTATTTATTTTATTTTAATCTGGCTTTGATTCATTATGATTGAAAATTGTGTTTTGAAATGCTTCGGATCACGCTGGCTCCGCCACAGATCTGAGAGCATTTTTTCTCATTTCTAGGCATATATGATCTCAGATCTGAATTCAATTGTTCCCACTTTCTCTACCATTAGTTTTTCATTTATTTTTTATCAGTTGAAAGTGTCAGATCTGAGATATCTACATCGTTAGATCGCTCGATTCTTCGCTATAAACAGTTTGGCGCCCACCTTGGAGTCAACGAGCGTGATCCGAGCATCAAAATTTAAAAAATATAAAAATCTTTTGAAAATTTTCAAGAATTTTCTAGGTACCATTTTGTGACTATTTTCAATGTTTCAGATCAAAATAAAATACTTAGAAATACAAAAAAATAGTTTTCTGTTAGATTTGTTGTCACTTTATTTTAATTTATTTTTATTAGAAAACAATTTATTTGTTGTTTCTACGAGTTTAAAGTGAGTTTATTTTAGTAAGGTGTACAAGAAAAAAATATAAAAAAGAAAAAAAAAAAAGAAAAAAAAAAGAAAAAGGTTTTGGGCGACACTAGGCGTGCCGCCCAGGCGACACAGGGGGTGCTACCCAGGCGAAACAGACCGTGCTGCCCAGGTCCAAGGCGACACGCTCTCTGGTTCCGCCCATCGACCAATTGAGAATTATTTGAAATTTTACAGCCTGGGTCTTGGGATTTTCTTGTGACTGCTCAAAATGTTTTGGAGCAAAATAAAATTTTTAAAAGTACCAAAAAAACGTTTTCCTTGATACAGGTCTGTTCTAGCTGTTGTTCTTCTGTTTCACTTTATTTTAATTTTATTTCATCAAAAAGTCTGATTTTTCTGCTTCTGTAAGTTTCAATAGCCTTATTTCATCAAAGTAAACAAGATAAATGTAAAAAAAATATAAAAAACATTTTTTTTGGGTGACACGACCCGTGCCGCCGAACCTACAGGTGCGACACGGTCTGTGCCACCCTATCACATAGGTCCCAAATAATTCTGGGACCCCATAGGACTATTCCAGAGCATTTTAAATTAAAATGTTTAGCTTAAAATAAATTGTTTAAAAATATAAAAAAAATATTTTTCTTCAAATAAGTCTGTCTTACTCTTGACTTTTTTTTTTTTTTTTTAGTTTGTTAATTTTGACTGAATTTTTGTTTTCCCTGCTTTCATCGTGCTTAGTTTAGTTGCTTTTCATTAAATTTAAAAGAAAAATTTTTAATGTAAAAATACCAAAAAAAAAAAAAAACTGATTGAGGGTTGCTCGCACCCTCCATAAACCGTGTCCCGTTCGAGTCATTCTCGACTCGGGTCACGCTCGACTTAGCACGAATTGTTCCTGGTTTCACTATTTTGACAATACATTCTTAGAGGTTCCCTTCCATCTATATTGTGCTTTGAGAGAGTTTCGCCTCAAAGCACGAATCGCTAGGCACAATCAGCGTTGAGCGCTCACTTGTTTTCTTTCTTATTGTGTGCCTGCATGCTTGACTTTATTTTCATTTGTGTGCTTCTTCACACACTCTAGCACACATCGACCGGGAATCTCAAAAAAGCAGAAAACATATTTTTCGAAAACCCCCAAAATCTGTGTTAACGGCATGAGGGGAACTCAGCTTTGAGAGTCAAGGCAGTTGGGATTCGAGTAGCTTTAACTGTGAGCGCCCCTTCGTAATCCTTTTCTCAAAGCAACTCCACATATAGTAGGATCTGGCAAAATCCTATAACAGGAGGCCAGGACCTATGCGGGGACTTATATCAGCCTAGCCGCATTTCAATAGTTAGGAACCCACTCTCAAGCCAAGCCTACCCATAATCGGACTAGGTGAAACATTTTCATGTGTTTGCTTGCTTATTCCTGATCGGTTAATCTTAGATTCCAGTCCGGACATGCTTTTGGTCTTAGTAGAAGCTTATGGGTCCAAGTTCAGGTAGCCTAGGTTCGAACCATGTTTCGCCTTGATCCGAACCGAAGGCTTGTTCTTAGCTCATCTTTGATCCAGTCTAGGTCCACGTCTGGTCTGATCATTAAAACTCTCTGGGTCTAAGTCTAAGCTTGTACCCAGACTAACCCAGGTCTGAACCAAGTTCACACCCAGGTTTGAACTTAGGCCCACTCTTGGTCTGAGCTGAAAGCTCGTTCTTGGCTCATATTTGATCCATTCCAGGTCCACACCTGGCCTGATCATTAAAACACTCTGGGTCCAAGTTCAGGCTTATACCCAGCCTAGCCCAGGTCCGAACCAGGTCCACACTCAGGTCTGAACCAAGGCCCACCTTTTGGGTCCAAGCCAGACCTCGTGCCTAAATCAACTTTGATCCAGTCTGGGTCTACACCCGTTCTGAGTTTCAAAACAATCTAGGTCCAAGCCCAGGCTTGCACCCAACTCAGTCAGGGTCCGAAACAAGCTCACACCCTGGTTCGAACCTAGACCCACCCTTGGTCCGAGCCGAGACTCGCACCCATCTAGTCTAGATCTTAGTCTAGGTTCTAGCATAGGTCTGAGCTTATAATTTCCCCTAGAGTTAGGTTACCCTAGTTCAAGGTTTGAACCAAAACCCACTGAGTCTAGCAAGTCTAGATTCCGGGCTAGTCTTAGCTTTGGTCTAAGTTAAGGTTTTTCCCCAAGAGTCAGGCTGACTCTGCCCTAGGTCATCGAGTCTTGATCTTACCTAAGCCTAGATTCTAGAACCCAGCCAAAGAAAGTCATCATGTCGGTTACCCAAGGCGATTATAATGACCGCTCCACTGCTGACTCTAAACCGAACCTTCCCAAACTTAGGGACCAATATGTCGCAATCCCTTGGGATTACGGCTAGAACTCGGGGCAATCCATTATCTATCGTTTAGATCTTCAATTAGAAGCAGAGTCCCAGGGATCCACTCCTAACCCTGTGCTCTATTTGGTTTGAAAAGTTGGCTCTGCCCAAAAAACAATGAACAGTCAGGGGGTCCGGTCGGGCATTGTCCTACAGGGAAGCTTTCGTAGCAATAGTAGGAGTCGTCTAACCTTAGGCAACCAAAGCAAAAGTCGTGCAAGGGAAGAAGTTCATGCGGCATCAAGAGCCAATTCCCATAACTCGAACTAAGATAACCCCCAGATGAAGTTGTCTCAAAACCAAGACCCACAGAGGTCTAGGAGATCCAATCGAACCTTGAGCCACCATAGTACCACTCCTGATGTTCTTAACGCTGTTCAGAGCAGAGGTGTCAATTTAGATCAACCCTTAAGCGAGATGGGCGTCCAAGCTGCCCTTAAAAGTCTGGTTGACTTAGGTTACACTGTTCATGGCTCAGCTCACGGGTTAAACCCAAACCAAGTTAGCGGTATAGGCCAACCCTTAGCACAACCGAGTCAGTCGATTCTTCAATCGGTCCCCTTAGTCCATTCGGTCCAACAAACCGTGCTATTTTCGCAACTGGCAGCGACACCTATGGGCCAGTATCCCCCTCAGGCCCAAATGTATCAAACCTCCCCGATAACCATGGCTCATCCATCATAGGCCCAAGCAGGCCAACATCTACCCCAAGTCTCGACTCATCAGTCTATGCTTGGGTACCCGCCGACTGGTGGGCCTACTCTCATGCCAAATACTCAACAAGAAGGCACTTTAAAAGCGATGCAAGATATGCTTGTAAGGATGGGTATGCATGAAATCCTACCCCCAAAGGCCTATGTTCATGAGATCCTTGGAGGCATGGAATACCTTCCCCTTGGGTTTGTTATCCCAAAGTTTAAAAACAAATTCAATGGGAAGAATGACCCAGATATTCACGTCAACTTGTACCTCCTCTCCGTCTGAACTTTGCGAGACAGGCCTAACCAGATGGAGGCCCAGTTTTTAGAAAAATTGACCGATGGAGCTTTAAATTGGCATCGGAGAATAATGATTGCTCAATCACACATAACTCCAAACGAAATGTTCAACCAGTTCGTCGCTCATTACTGTGGGTCGACACCAAGATCTCTTTCCCTGGGCGAACTCAGTGCAACCAAACAAAACCCAAGAAAATGCTTTGAGGATTTTATCGATCGATTTAGCGAGGTGGCGATGCAGGTCATCGAATGTCCACTTACAGACCCAACTAAAATCTCCATTGCCTTAGAAAATGCAGCTCCTGAATATATGACCTTCTTTAGCTTGAGACTTATCCCCCACTCACTCAAAATAACAATCGAAGGCAAGAGGAAAACTTCACTCCTCTCAAAGACCCGTTAGAAAAAGTGTTGGAGTTACTCTAGAAGAAAAACATGGTTCAACTCCCACTATCATCTGAACCACCATTTGAGGTTAAGGATAAGAACAGATGGTGCAAGTGGCATAGAAACCATGCCCGTGAAACCCAAAACTCCTTCTACTTGAAGCGGGTGATTCAAGGGTTGATTAATAGGGGCGACATCACTGTCAGACCTAGAAATCAACCTATTGAAGAACCTAATCAAAAGATGGGTATCTTCACAAACCCTCTCCCAAAAAATATCGCCACAACGACTGAAGAAACAAGCTCTCCGATTAACTCAAAGGAGGATTTTATCATTCACATGATTGAAAACGGAGACGAAGAACATGATCCTAGCCAATTCATATTTGCTTGTGATCATCATCTCCAAGAAGTCGAAGAAGATCTTTTGAGTCTTCTTAGAGGAAATTCTTTGTCCCCGAACTTTGATGATCCTCCTAAGTTGGACCAGCATGACGAAGATGATGCCCACGAGATTGACATGCTCAAAGTTGTGAAAAAGGACCAGCTTCCAAACAAGGGGCCAACACCCCGAGGTCTCCCATTACTCTCGCTAGGGCTGACCCTATCGAGCTCTAGGTTGGCAAAGTTGATTTCTTAACTCGAATAGGTCTAGTGTTCGAACCCATCCAATTGATGGTGGACACTCTTGATGAAAGAATGGGAGCCAATTCAATAGCCAAACCACCAGTAGGGGTTGCGGATCATGAAACTAATAAAAGAACGCAAGGATCTGCAACCACCTATGATCTACCGACTCATCTTTGGAAGATTGAGGCTCAAATCCCCATCTTGGAGCTGCTTGCGAATTTGCTGGCACATAGAGCGCAAATTGAAAAGGTTGTCGTTAAGACACACATCCCGAGCAACACACAGCCGAATGAGTTGTGCAGTATGATTAACCAACTAATGGCACCAACGCCAATCATATTCACAGACGATGACATCCCTGCTAATGACAATCGCTTTCATGTCCAGCCTCTTTATATCCCTATTTTCATGAAAGGATATGAGATAAGGAGAGTGCTGGTTATAATGGGGCATCCCTGAATATATGCCTTAGGAAAACAATGCAGCAGATAGGCAAAAGCACGAATGACTTCGAGCCGTGCCAACTAACTATCGCCGCATATGATCGGACCAAGAGGCAAGCTGAAGGCATATTTCCTCTCATACTCAAGATCGGTCCTACTATCCAGGTGATAAAGTTTTATGTCTTAAACATAAAACCTTCATTCAACATGATTCTAGGAAGACCGTGGGTGCATGAAAACCTCGTGGTCGCCTCTACGCTCCATCAATGCCTCAAATTTCCAACAAAAAATGGTGTTGTAACGGTTTGTACCGACCCCCCTTCTTTTCTTAATCTTAGCACACATAGAGGAAAGCTAGCCATAGGGGTCGAGCTCGGGGAAATCCCGCTCGCTTCCTTTGATAGAACTGATTGTTCTACTTTACGCTTAGAGGCCGACGAACCCGTTCCTCAAATTTTGCAAACTTTTGCATCGATGGAGGAGATTATTCAATGCCAACATTGATACGGCTTTGGGTCCCTAGAAGCCTGGCACATGCTCCTCTCCCAACGTCTCCAACCTGGCTATAGTTTGGGAAGTCAAGAGCAAGGCGTAAAGGAAGTGATTTATGCATCACCTGAAGCAAAAACTGGAAAAGGGATCGAAAGACGGCTCGGTGTACTCTCACTCTATTTGAAAGTCGGATGACGCCTTCAAGCTATCCAGGTTTTGTATCAGAAGGCATTCAAATCCTTGATCCTCTCAAAGCCCGTCCCCTCAAAATAGTCAACGGTAATCCTTGATCCCCAACAGGTGATAGTCCCTCTTCCACATCTTAAAACACACAAGGACTAGGAATTGAAGACCTATTTGCTGACCTGGATCTGGAGGAGGTGTGCATAGTTGGCTCTAACACAACCAACACCAACCCAGGGACGGGATTGGTTGATCATTCCTTTATCTCGAGAATCGCTGGAAGCATACCAGCGGCACCTTCAAGTCCCGATGTCAAAAAACCGGATAGGCGCAGGGTGGCCATCTAACTGCTCTACGCGTCCAGTCTCCAACATTTCTCTAACGAGTCCCATAAGGGACACCTCTTGCAACATTTTAAAAACCGTGGAAAATTCAAAACATGATAAAAATGATAATAATAAAAAAGAATTTTCGAAAACGGTAAACACTCAAGATAGCGCAATAATGGTGCATAATACCCAATATGGTGAATTGGATGTCCAAGATGAAGATCAAGAGAGTCAAGAGTCCAAGGAAAGCTCCCAACCTAAGGAACTTACTTCTCATGTAGAGCAATTCAAGAAGAGGTTCGATGGTGACCCAATGGCTATCATTGAAGAGACGAGTGACATAAACCTAGGAACTGAGAAGGACCTAAGGTTAACCAAGATTGGAACCTCCTTATCTTTTGAAGCGAGGGAAAATATGATTTCCTTTATCAAGGAATATCGCGAAGTCTTCACCTAGTCATACGATGATATGTCAGGGCTTGATCCCACATTGGTGCAACATCACCTAGTATTCAACGAAGGGGCAAGGCCTGTTAGGCAAAAGCTCCGACGTCAAAAGACTCACCTTGAGGTCAAAATTAAGGAAGAGATGGACAAGCTGCTCTAGGCGAGGTTCATCACCCCTGTTGACTATTTAGAATGGTTGGCCAGCATAGTGGTCGTACACAAGAAAGACGGGAGGATCCGAGTGTGTATCGATTACAGAGACCTCAATAAGGCATATCCCAAAGACAATTTTTTGTTACCAAAATAGATGCCTTGGTCTACAACACTACAGGTTATGAGATGTTGTCATTCATGGACGGCTTCTCAGGTTACAACCAAATCCTGATTGCAGAAGATGACCAAACTAAGACGTCATTCATAACACTACGGGGAACCTACTGTTACAAAGTCATGCTCTTCAATCTCAAAAACGCTAGAGCAACTTATCAACGAGCAATGACTAGCATCTTCCACGATCTAATGGATACCATTATGGAAGACTATGTCGACGATATCCTAGTCAAATTGAAGACCAGGTCTGATCATCTCACCAACCTGAGAACCATTTTTGAAAGACTCCGGAAACATCAACTCAAACTCAATCCACAAAAATGTGCATTTGGAGTTGAATCCGACAAATTACTAGGTTTTACAGTAAGCCAAAGAGGCATCGAGGAGGGCCCATGTAAAATATGAGCCATCATTGAAATGCCTCCTCCTCAGAATGTCAGAGAAATCCGTGGGCTTCAAGGTCGCATACAAGCCATAACCTGCTTCATTTCACAACTGGTGAATAAGTGCGCACCATTCAATAGACTCCTTAAGAAGGACACCCCATTCATATGGGACAATGAATGCCAAGAAGCATTAGATCAAATCAAGGAGTGCCTCACCATCCCTCCCATCCTTAGCCCTCATAGTCTAGATAAACCCCTGCTCCTATACATGTCAGTGAAAGACAAGACCATGGGGGCAATGTTAAGAGAATATAACGACCAGGGAAAATAACAAACGATATACTATAATAGTAAATCCATGAGACAAGATACACGGATGTGGAGAAACACTGCTTAAAACTTGTGTGGGCCATGCAGAAACTAAGACATTATGTCTTATCTCATTCAGTCAAGCTCATATAAAAAATTGACCCACTCAAGTACCTAATGAAGAGGCCAGTCCGAAGTGGAGAATGTTATTGATAGAGTTCGAGGTTGAGTATGTCAGTGAAAAATCAGTCAAAGGACAAGCCATTGTTGACCACTTAGCTGAACACGCACTACCAAACAAAATTCCCTTTAACATGGATCTCCTTGATGAGAACCTCTTCACAATTGATGACTCGATTTGGGAGCTATACTTCGACGGTGCAAAGAATGAATATGGGTCAGTTATAGGAGTCATACTATGCTCATCCAAGAAGATTTTAATGCCAACGACTATCAAATTGAATTTCCCATGTGCCAATAACATTGTTGAATACGAAGCATTGATAACTGAGATCGAGAACACCATGGGAACAAAAATCCAGCAAATACGAGTGATTGGTGACGCCTTACTCATAATAAACCAAGTTCAAGGGATTTGGAAGGTGAAAGAAGAAAATCTCAAACCCTATCAAGAAACGATGATTCCATATTTTAAGAAAATTACCTTTCAGCATGTAACTAGGGAAAATAATCGGTTCATCGATACCCTTGCAACGCTTGCTTCAATGGTTGATATTCCTCCAAAAATCACCACGCTACTATTGTACATCAAGAACAAACATGACCCTTCCCCAACAAGGATCGAAAAAGAAGAGCAAGAAAAGGTGAACAATGGGGAAGTGTCTCTCGTTGCTTCAGATGTGCTAGTTAAAGAAAAACCATGGTTCCACGACGTTCTGTCCCTGCTAAAAAATGGGTTATACCCCTAAGGAGCCACAGGATAAAGAAGCCCTTCGAAGGTTTTCTATGGGATTCTTAGTGAGAGGTGATGTCCTACTCAAAAAGTCCCTCGATGACATCATTCTACGGTTCCCCGATCAGTCAGAAATTGACCTAGTATTAACAGAGCTGCACAATGAAGGAGGTCATTCGGAGGCAGCCGCATTAGCTCAGAAAATCAGGCGTCAAGGCTATTACTGGGCCACCATGGCTGAAGACTGCTGAAAATTCATTAAGAGGTGTCTCAAATGTCAACTCTATGAAGACCTTATCCATGCACCATATGTATCACTCAACTCAACCCCACCCGTATGGCCCTTCGCCATATGGGGTCTTGATATCATCATAACAATATCACCAAAAGCCTCAAATGACCACCGTTTTATATTAACGGCTACATAATATTTCACTAAATGGGTAGAGGTCATATCATTTGTTAAAATTGAAGGCTAATATGTTGTTCGTTTTATAAAGAACAATATCGTATTCAGATTCGGTGTTCTTGAGTCAATCATCACTGTCAATGGATCCAATCTCAAAAATGAAAAGGTCACGAAGGTGTGCAAAAAGTTTGGGATAACACAGAAATTCTCCACACCGTACTACCCACAAATAAAGGACTTCTCAGAATCATAGATAAAATAATAGAAGGTAGGAAAGATTGGCACGAAAAGCTAAATGACACCCTATGGGCCTACCGGACAACTGACCAGACTCCAACTGGCATGACGTCATACTCATTGGTGTATGGTATGGAAGCAGTGCTACCGATCGAGGCTGAGATACCATCTCGTCGAATCCTTATTCATAAAAATTCAGATGAGAAACAAAAGATTGAAGCATGAATCGCTGCCCTCATTAACTTAGATGAAAAAAAACTATGAGCAACACAGAATATCGTTGCTTACCAGCATAGAACCGAGAGGGCATACCAAAGAAAAGTTGTTACTCGACAATTAAGAGAAGGTGACATGGTACTCAAGAAAATCTTCCACACTCTTGCAAATCCACACCCTTTAGGCAAGTTCAAACCTAATTGGGAGGGGCCATTCGTGGTTACCCGAGTGCATGCAGGCAATTGCTTACCAGCGTAGAACCGAGAGGGGATACCAAAGAAAAGTTGTTACTCAATAATTCAGAGAAGGAGACATGGTACTCAAGAAAATCTTCCACACTCTTGCAAATCCACACCCTTTAGGCAAGTTCAAACCTAATTGGGATGGGCCATTCGTGGTTACCAGAGTGCATGTAGGCAATTCTTATAAGATAAAGTATCAGGAGGGGTACGAACTCAACGACCCCATAAATGTAATGTATCTCAGAAAATACTACCCGTAACAGGCTAAACAACGTGGTGAAAACCTAAAAAGGCATCGTAAAGAGAAATATGAAAAAAAAAAAAAAAAAAAAAACAAAAAAATGGATGTGGTGAAAACCTGAAAAAGGCACCACAGGTAAAAGGAATAAAAAGATCTTCAAGAAGGATCTTTCAATGCAAAGCACTCAAGTACAAACAAGAACATGCAAGTTTGATTAATACTGCACAAGCAGATCCTGAGGATGAAGACTCCTCCTAAAACTTGCAGGTTCTAAACATAACCAACTCAGAAAGATGTAGGAGGGTGACATGAATAGAAAACCGAAGTGATTTCGACGAACTCTGGAAAACGTCGAGACCCTCCAAGAGGAAAGCCCGGCAAGAATCCAGACCACTCTTCATGGATCCGCGAAGCAGAGGATGAAAGCTCTAAAGGTAAAAAGACAACTTCATGATTTTTGAGTTCTCATGATCCCGCAAGGGAATCCTTTCTTCATCTATAGGTAAAAATATAACAAAGAAAATCACCACCAAAGGGGCAATAGGTGGCAAAACTCTAAGGCCCATCCCATTTGAAAATGTTGTTTCAATTTGATTGGTAAAATCATCCATTTTCAAAAGCTTTCTCCTTTTAGAAGGACTTCCTCCATCACTACAAGAGGTTAAACTGTTAGTTGATCTGGCCTCGTTCTCGAAGCCAACTTCCTATGCCTGTTATGAAGGCTTGAAGCTAGCCAGGCATTCCATGGTTGTATGAGGATAACTACCAACTACCACATATAAGAGATGGGTGAACCTCACCAATGACAAAATTAGTTAGTCTAGGAGCATTTTTCTCTCGACTGGATCCCTTGAGGTAAAATGACGCAAGCTCATCCCTGTGTGTGCGAACAATGACCCAATAGTCAGAAATTCGAGACAAAAACCCTACAATTAGGGGGCTGAGCTTGTAAATATTCAGTTTGAAAAGAATGTGCAAAGAAAGTATTCTACTATGTTTCGATGAATAAAATTGCACACTTACAAAGGAAATCTTAGCAAAGAACCCCCAACAAGGGCAATAATTTTTTTTTTTTTTTCAAAGTCCCCACAATAGGGGCAAAGTTGAGAAACACCTCACAAAAGGGGCAACAACACTTAATAATAAAAACATAATAACAATAGAAAATTTTTTTATGGGCGACACACCTAGTGTCGCCCGACCAAAACATAATAAAAAATATATAAAAATAAAAATAAAAAATGAAAAAAAAATAATTTGAAATGGGCAACACGTTTGATGTCGCCTTTGGGGGTGACACGCGTCATGTCGCCCTGGCGACACCACTCGTGTCTCCCAAATATTTTTACCAAAAGCCTTTTTTTTTCAATTAAACCAATCTTTTCAAATAAAAAAAAAAAAAATTCAAAAAATTCCATTTACTCTTTGGTGGCATGAGCATAATCTGCCAACTGATTTCAAAATCTTCTGCTCCTTAGTGGCATGAGCTTAAACTGCCAATCATGTTCAAAATTCCATATGCTCCTTGGTGGCATGTGCCTAAACTGCTAACCAGCTTCAAAATCTTTTGCTCCTCGGTGGCATGAGTCTAAACTGCCAACCAATTTTAGAAAAATCTTTGCTCTACTGTGGCATGAGCCTAAACTACCAATCAGAATTCAAATCGTCAAACTTGTGCAACATTAAAAACCCGAGCTAACACGGTAAACTCGTGAGACATTAAGAAAATGAGCTAACATGTCAAACTCAAGATAATACGTCTAGCCCCGTATGACGTAAAAGGTTGGGTCATCCAGTTCAAAGTCAAACTCGTGAGACTTAAAAGAGCCGAGACAGGTAACGTCTAGCCCCGTATGATGTAAAAGGTCGGGTTATCCAGTTCAACGTCAAATTTGTGCGACGTAAAAGAGCCGAGACAGGTATTGTCGATCCCCGTATGACGTAAAAGGTCGGGTGTATCGTCCATCGCTGCATGATGCTAAACTGCTTCGAGGGCTCTATGGTTGCAGGAGTTAAAACTGCTAACCAACTTTGTTTTCCAAATATTCTTCTCTTTTCAAAATTTTCACCATATATCTTGTGTTTTCAAAAACTTTAATTTCTTTGTTAAAATTGTAACATGTCCCTGCTCTGGGTTCTATTTCAAATCTCCCCCTACTTTAAAAATTTCTAAAAAGTATTTTAAAATGAAGAAACTTGGACACCCGTAAATGATGAATACCGTGTTTGCCGTGATTACCGCATTGCTGCCTCGCCTATCTATCTGGAATTGATCAGACAAGTCACGTCCTATAGAAAGCCTTTTCTTATAGACAACCTTAGGAAACCCCTAAGGAAATCAAAAAAATTGCCAAGCTTAAAATTTTCAAACTGAGAAAACCCTGAGGTTAAGTGGCATGGCTGTAAAATCCACCTCGCATTTCAAGCCTACGTAACTCGCCAACACCTCACACCAAAAACCCTAGGATGAAAATGCCATAGGTTGGTGAGCATGCAATGGCTTGGAGGGATAGTTGGTGTGACATCTGCCCACGTGACATTGGGTTGACACTCATCTTTGACATTCTCCTACCCCTCGAAGGACAGGGAGCATAAGAGAGTCTACTGTTGCTACTCACCTATCCCTCGAAGGACAGGGAGTGCACGTTCGCTTGCCCCTTGAAGGATAGGGAACGATAATGTGTCTACTTCTTTGCCACTCTCCTGTCCCTCAAAGGACAGGGAGTGCCAAAGATGGGCAACTGTAGACACCTGCTTTAAATCTGGCAAAGTTCTATGTTTTTCTTAGACCCATAGGATCAAATTGACCTAGTAATCCCAAAATCCATAGGTCACACAACTTACCCTGTGAGCCGGAACCATTCTGCCAACCCAGAACCCAGCAGATGCCCGTTTTGACCTATAATCTAATAAACAGGCTGTTTTACGGAAAAACTCATTAAAAATAGTAACAAAATCCGTTTTGATCCAAAGTTTCTCTGAGAGCTTCACAAGAGGTGGATGAAGACACCCAAATTGAAAAACATCAATTTGGAAAAGTTTTAGTTTGGGCGACACAAGTTGTATCGCCCAAGTCATCCAGCAACTACGATATTTTACAAAAACAATCACAAAAAATAGTAAAAAAATCCATTTTGACCCAAATGTTTTATGGTAGCTTCAAAAGAGGATAAGGAACACACCTGAAAAGAAAATTTTCAATTTGGAGCATTTTTTATTTATGCCCGTGCCGTCCAGGTGACACGACTCGTGCCCCCCAGTCTTGGGTGACACGAGGCGTGTTGCCTAGGCAAAACGACTCGTTCCGCCTAGACACGTTTTTCGCCAAACATGTTTTACCAATTTTCATGTTTTTATTGTCATCTTTCAGGTAGTTTGGCAGTGTGATGCTATCTGCACAGTAAAATCCGAATTTTAAAAAATTAAAGATTAGTTGGACTAAGGGATTTGTTGATTATGGGATAAATCTACCCCAACAAATCCCTCGTTCAGATGAACTCACTTTGGGTGACCATAAAAGGATGAAAAATGAGAGGGTTGAGGGGGACGATACTTTTAGAAACTTTAGGCTAGAAAAGAAACCCTAGGAGAGTAGAAAGACCTTCCCTGATAAAACCCTAAACCTCATTTTAAGCCTGACTAAACGTAGACCTAAGGCACAACAACCCTAGATCTAAACCATTTATAGGGCACAACCACCCTATTACTACCATAGACTTGTTGATCGACATCTAGATCACAAGGGTCAAAAGAACCGGTTCTCATACAGGCCAGCCCTTTAAGGCTGGGAAGCCTGGGCCATCTGGCTCTGTTCGGTATCTTGTTCTCCTTCATGTATTTATTTTATTTTGATGTGGCTTTGAATCATTCTGATTGAAAATTGTGTTTTGAAATGCTTCAGATCACACAGGCTCCGCCACAGATCTGAGAGCAGATCTGCTCGTTTCTGAGTAGATCTGATATCAGATCTGAATTTGATTTTCCCACTTTCTCTACCATTGCTTTTTCATTTATTCTTTATCAGTTGAAAGTGTCAGATATGAGAGATCTACATAGTTAGATCACTTGATTCTGCGCTATAAATAGTTATGCATGTACATCCCACCACTCGGGGCAACGTTGTTGCTGTGTCAACCCGAGTACATGGAAGACGACCCCTCGTCCTCCTACTCAGCACACACTAGCGCACCTTGTAAGGGGCAGGCTTCAACCTATTCTCTTGTAGACTCCTACTTGCAGTTCTCGACCTCCTAAGGCCAGACCACTTGTTCGAGCCCGAGCTGATCCCAAGGTCACCCGTGATCTTTTCGTAAGGGGTGCATATGCGCTGCCTTCACAGACTACCCCTTGCTCCTGACTCAAGCGCCATCATGAGTCAACACTTCTCCTGCCTGCCCCTCCTTTGTTGGGCAAGCACCTCTAGCCCTGGTACTCGAAGTCCTTCTCAAAGAGTACCATCTTGAACCAGCCCCATCATCTCGATCATGCCTCTAGAGCCTATAAGAGGGCTCGGGGCAAAGACCAGATGGGAGATCAAGTCCTTCATCCTCCTCTGCCCAGGATGACCCCAGTTCCTGGCCCACACCCATTGCTTCACCTGATGGAAACAACTCGTTCTTGCACAAGAAGGGCCGACCAGCCTCATTCTCGATTACAGTTCTGGCATGAGGTTCATCAAAACCTCAAAGTTAAACGCGATAGGGTCTGCAAATTCTAACTAGGGAAGCAACCAAGACGGTCAAGGCACCCAGCTTTGACAACCCTCTTCACCTGAACTTCAAGCCTGAAGAAGAAATTCGTCAATCCTGCATTGTGGTCAATGTCGTGGAAGATGACCCAAGACCCACAAGAACCGGTCCTCACACGATCGGCAAACAAGACTTGAGTCGAGTGGGGGCATGCTGAGCCCTTACTAACCGATCTGCTGTGCATGACTCGCCAAGCTCGGAAGCCCTCAACTGCTCCTATGGCTAACCTTCCTGGAGAAATGGTCAGCATAATGGTTGTAAATGAACCTGGTGACTCTCAGGAAGAGCGCATGAATAGGTTCGAAGACATGGCGCGGACAATGATGGGTAAGATTGATTGCATGGAAAGCACACAATCCCTAGTCAATGCACCCCCTCATGAGGCCAACTCCCATCACTCAGATGATACACCTCCAAGGTAGCCTCCCCCTCCTACCTCACAGGACAATTCTATCCCATACCCCATCTCACAAGAAGACATTGACGCTATGGTAACCTAAAAAGCTGAATATCCTGAGTATACAGGGTGCAACGCTTTACCAAAAGCCATACCCCGCTTACATCGATCTGGTTTCGTTTCCCTCAGACTATAAGGAAGGGAAGTTTCCCCTGTTTGATGGTACAACCTCCCCACACCAGCATATTGCCCATTTCTAAGCGGCATGTTGAGAGACAGCGACTGACAGGAGACTCCTTCTTCATCAGTTTGTTGAAACTCTTGATAGCCCGACTTTACAGTAGTATGCTCGGCTCCCCCCAAACTCGGTACATACTTGGGAGGAAATGGAGAAACTGTTCCACCAATGCTTCTATGAAGTCGAGAGAGAGGTCCAAACTATAAAGCTTCTCACTTTGACTCAAGAACCCAATGAACCCGTCTATCAATTCATAGCAAGATGGAGAGATTTGGCTGCTTGCCATCCTAATCCTATGCTTGAGAAGCAAGCAGTTCAAACCTATCTGCGAAACATGCAACCTGAAGATTGCTCTACATGTTGAGGCCTCCAATCCGACCTCCACGTCAGAGCTGATCTCTAAGCCGGTCCCCAAAGAAAGTCTGTCATGCTACCACGGCGGGTCACGACATCAGTCTGCAAGCTCATGAAACAACCAAGGCAATGGTAGCTCTTGGACCAATACTCGAGGAGAAAGGAGTAATTAGCACAGCCGTCACTGTCAATGACCCAAAGAAGGCTCCCTCCCAAACTTTGGACCTCTCCAAAGGGGTAAACACAGCGAAAGCAACTCAGGCAGGCAAACAACAACACTCATACAACCGGGTACCCCCACCTGTGAACCTTAATCAAGATGATTATAAGATTAGGCATAAGAGTAAAGTTTACACTTTTGAAAAGGAATGGGTTCCTGCACTACTATGATTATTACTTGAACAGAACATGATCGGGCTGCTAGAGACCAAGTTCCCTGATCAAGCTGGACTCGATACCCTTACAAATCACTGTGCTTATCAACGGACGTTAAACCACCCCACATAGGAATGCTACACATTGAAAGATATCATCGAAGCCTTGATCCAGAAGGGTCAGATAAAGCTTGAAGAGCTAAAGAAAGCATTCAGAGCAACAGAAGCTTCCCACACAGTGACAGTCTAAGAGGAAGATGAAGTGCCTGATCTCCTTCATGCCTTGTTCATTGTGATGCTTCAAGAACGCCTTTTCACACCAGAACCGGCAAGGCAGCCCCGACGCCTTGCTCAGGGAGCTGAGAGCCATTGGTGCTCGTATTATCAGATATGGGGCCACGACCTGAGCGAATGCTCTTGTTTCCATGAGATAATCGTGCAGAAACTACAAGGATGACAAGAGCCTTGTAATTTTCCAGAATCCCGAAATAACTAAGCCAACGGTGCGAGAGGGCCTCCCGGCACAAGACCCTAGTAATGACGATTAAGATCTTGTTGAACCCTCAACTTCCTAGCCATGGATAGTCCACCACGGGCAGAGCAGACTCAAGTCCTTAATTTGAGAAGCAATTTGTCAAGCTATGGCTGTTCATAAACCTAGCGAGACGAATCAAGCACTTCCAATGAAAACTAGGAGAAGACAAGCACCAAGGGCTGCTTGCCGGAGAAACAAGACTACTCATCCACCATTTAAGCAAGAATTTTTAAGACCTCTTCCCCCATTTCAAGCTTTACTAGCCTTCATCCCTGGTGCGATCATCCTTCCTTCCTCATCTCGTTAAGAGGATGTCCCCGAGCCATCTTTTCCTCAGAGTACGTCCAATGAGGGTGACAACATTAAAAGCACTCCCCAACGGTCTGAGCAGGGGAAAGACTTAAAAGACTCCCTGCGCACGTCCAATTTTGGTGATGATGTAAAAAGCTGCCTAAATCGATCCGATGAGGGGAAGGACCTTAAAAGTCTCTCACATACTGACTCGCCATATTCTTCTTCTTCCCCCTCCTCTTTTATGTCTCCTGCAATAACAACTTGGGAATGTCCTGACATCGAGGCTCTTGACAGAGAACTTGAAGGAATCAATATAAGCAAGAAGCAACGGAGGTGGTAGAAAAAGCCGCTAGCCCAAGCAGCTGGATTCTTAATAGTTGTTAACGCTCTGGCTGCTCGAGCTAAGTCGGAGCCTTCTTCTTCCACAAAAAAGCTTTAGAAGTCAAAGCCGAAGAAACCCTAGTGGCCTCTTGAGCCAGACTTGGAGCAGAGGTTGTGAGAATCAAGAGGGCACAACTTCTATTCTCAGGAAGTCTGTTACATGATGCAAATATCAGAAGCATCATTTAGCACAGGACAAACACTGTAGACACCCATGCAAAGACTGTGTGATTCATATGAGGGTGCCTTTGGCCCCACAATCGCTGAATCTCAACTTCCCTGTAACTTTCAAGTCAAACTCCTACATCCTGATATGCAGTCCATGTTTGAGAAAGGTGCAGAAATCATGACTTACACTGAAGCTCTATTGAAAGCGCAGATGTCAGGATCATGGGTCTCTGCACTTGAGGTTCATGAGAAGACTTCTGAAGCCAATGATGAGTGAGTTACAGGAGGCCTCAAAAGAATGGGAAGAAGGTGGTCAAGGGACAACAGACTAGCTCGAGGAGATAAATCTAAGAGATGAAGCTGACCCCATACCAACTTTCATCTTTGTAAATATGTCGTTAGAAGAGAAGGAGAACTTTACTACCTTCTTGCTAGCAAACCGAGATGTCTTTGCCTGGTTTAGATCATCAAGTCAAGGTTCACCATCTCGGCATCGATACCTCTATCAAGCCCATCAAGCAGAAATGAAGGAGGTTCAGAACTGATCTCAAAATTCATATAGTTGCTGAAGTGACCAAGCTCAGGCAAGCTGGTTTCATTCGAGAGGTTAAGTACCTTAAGTGGCTGGCAAATGTTGTTCCAGTCAATAAGAAAAATGACCAAATTAGGGTATGCATCGACTTTCAAGACCTGAGTACTGCCTACCCCAAGGATACTTCCCGTTGCCATTCACGGAGATGCTCAATTCAATGGCTCACTGCTAGATCTTCTCCTTCATGGATGGATACTCCGGGTATAATCAGATATGGTTGGCACCAAAAGATGAGGAAGCCACCACATTCTTGACTCCAAAAGGGGTCTCCTGCTACACAATGATGCCTTTTAGATTGAAGAGTGCTAGTGCCACATATCAAAGAGTAATGACGACCATCTTCAAAGACATGATGCACAAAGAGGTGGAATGTTATGTAGATGACTTGGTGGTGAAATCTGAAGAGAAAGACACTCATATGAGAGACCTTGAAAGGGTCTTCGAGAGGTTACGCCTTGATCAGCTCAGAATGAACTCGCTGAAATGCACTTTTGGCGTGCATTCAGGAAAGTTCTTGGGGATCATTGTTAGACACCGAGGGTTGGAATTTGAGCCGGATCAAGGCGATCAAGGAAATGCCACCACCAACTACATTGCGAGAGCTATGGTCCCTCCAATGGCAGCTGACCTATATTCGCAGGTTCATCTCAAACCTCTCAGATCGCTGTAAGCCTTTTACACATATGTTGAAGAAAGATACCCCATTTATCTGAGATGAAGCGTGTCAGGCAGCCCACGCTGACATCAAGCATTATTTACTCAACCCTCCAGTGCTCTCCATACCTGTGCTAGGAAAACCAATCATCCTATATGTGACCGCTCTAGACGAGTCACTTAGGGAATTATTGGCACAGATCAATGATGAAGGAAAATAGATTGCACTATACTATCTCAGCCGCAGGATGAAAGGGGGTGAAAAGAATTATCCCCCTATAGAGAAGATGTGCCTGGCCCTAATCTTCGCAGTATAAAAGCTCTGTCACTGCTTGCTTGGTCATGAAATAAAACTTATATCAAAAGTAGATCTCCTAAAGTTTCTCATGATATGCCCATGCTTGTCAGGACGTCTTGCTAAGTGAGCATTATTGCTGATGGAATTCAACATCACATATATCCCACAAAAGGCCATTAAGGGCCAAGCTTTTGCTGATTTTCTCATAGCACATCCTGTACCGGCAGAATATCCTTGATCAAGTGAGCTCCATGATGAAGAAGTATTTTGTGCAGAACTTCCTCACGTGTGGGAAATGTACTTGGACGGAGCCTTCCAATCCAATCGAGGAGGCATCAGAGTGGTATTCACGACTCCAAAAGGAGGAGTATTGCCTCTTTCTTTCTCTCTCATCGAAGCCAACTCCCATAACGAGGTGAAATATTAGGCCCTTATCATTGGGTTGGATATAGCCTTCGATCTAGACCTGTAGTAGCTCAAAATTTATGATGACTCTGAGTTGATGATACAACAGCTTAAGGGAATCTATGATGTGAGAAAAAACACTCTCGAGCCTTATCACGATAATGGAAATCGTATATGGCTCAGTTTGAGGATGTATCCTTGAGTCACATCCCCAGGAGGTTAAACTCGTAGGCCGATGCTATTGGAAGATATTTTTCATCATTATGAGGCCCCCGGTCAATAAATGCTTAGCAAATAGTGGAAATTATGACAGTCTCATAATAGCCCTAAGAGTGTTCAAGATCTTCATGAGGGCTCTCAGAAGTCACGTACCAAGTTTCTTCACATTTCAGCATGTCTAAGGCAATGCAGACTAAGAAACAGTTCTGGCAGATTCAACCTCTAGCACCCTGAAACATAGCCCTATAACTAGAGCTATATATTTTCGATGTCTCAATTTACTGTGGAACCAATACCACTGGATCTGACACGGTTTAAAACCCTCAGGGGTCAAATTTCAATCGAAACGGACACTCTAGGAAAACGTTATAGGCGAAAGAACAAAATAGGAGAAGTCGCACGCTATTCCCGTGTGGCCACCCTGCTACTCAACACCATTAAAGGGATAGTTACAAATAGTGACTTTCGATGCTCATATATCGCCAGTCCCAAGTCAGATCGTGCTCAAATTTGGTGAGCATGATCCTATCGTCAAGACGAGCGTTTCGATCTGTGGCATGTCCGTCGTGCCTCACCTGAGCAGCCAAATCACGCCGCTCGTGTGCCCTATCGATGTGAGACAAATTCCATCGCGTGCATAAGGTTTCAGACATTCTTTAATCCAAACTCCGTACATGATGAATGGTCAGATTCTGCACATGAAGCCGACGAAGTGACTGCAAAATCTGTCACCAGAATTCTGAATTCCAGCCAAAACTTCAAAGTTACAAAATCTTTGTCTGGCCACGGAATTGAGCTGCTTTTGTTGCTCTGTGATCGTAATGGCATGATCAGTGTGATCCAGTAAAGAAATCATAGGAAAACATCAAGGAACGAGCATACAATCGATCCAAAGTTTCAGTATTCATCCAAATTTCAAGACACATGATCGTGGCTTAAAAACATGATCCATGGCTTGAAGTTGTTATCAAATCGATCGCCATGCCGAGGCCTACAAGAAAACAATTATCTTTCGATCAACTATGCATCAGAACAACTGCGGATCATCCATGAAAAATCATGCACGTTCTAAGGCAACACAGGGACTACTCTGAAATTTAACAAATTGTTAGGAAGGGGCAAATCTATCATTTTGCACCATATTTTCTAATTTCTTTTAATTCAATTAAATATTAATTTCTTGAAATTATGTTTAATTTTGATCAATCCACCCATGTTTGGAGCAAATTCTATATATACAAGTATCATCATGTACACAAAAAAGGACTCAACCCTTTACCAAGAGAGAGTTTACTGAATAAGATTTCTCTTTCTTCTCATTGTTGGGTCACATTTGGAGAGAGAAAGTAAGGTGAGATAAACCTGTGGACCATTACCCTTAGGCTCATGATAAATCTTTTCTCTCTTCTTTTTCTTTTTTTCTCTCTCTTCCTATCTTTCTTCTTCCTCTTCTCCGTCTGAGCTCCTCTCAGAGGCCATGCACGGAAATGGCAGTGTCGTGCATGCCTCTCCTGTGGTCTCACAGGTCGTGCATGGCAATGGCTGTGCCATGCTCGAGTTTCTTTCTTCTTCTGTTCGTCCATCTCTATCTCCCAGTGAGGCTTGCAGACGATGCTTCTCATCTCCATACGCAGACGTATCCTTGATGTCTCATCGCCATCCGCAGACGTATCCTCGACATCTCAGTGAAGAACACAGACGGTGAAACTTGTTGCCGGCCATAGGGGTCCCCCCCTTTTGCATGCCTATCGCAGATGGCGATGCCTATCACCACTCGTGAGAGGTCTCGGCAACACCTATCGCTATCTATGAGCTTCCTTCATGTGCGCGGTGCTTGCTGCTGTCTGTGAGCTACCTTCGTGTGCTCGGTGCCCATCGTCATCCGTGAGCCTCCTTCGCTCACTCGGTGCTCATCGTCATTCCTCCTGCGTCCCATGCCTATCCCCTTGTGCCTCAAGAGAAATTTCGTCACGCGCTTCGTAAATGGCTATCATCGCATGCTTCTTATGTTGCCAATGGTGATGCTTAGCACCTTCCGTAGTTCATTGCTCACCCTCTAGCAGTGAGAAGTAGTGCCTGACGCCGTCCGAAGGCCATGACGCTACTAGTCCACATTCGTGGGTGGCAACGTCCTAGCGCCATAATCGGGAACTTATCTCTTCGTCGTATCATGCCTTCTTTTCATTCTCTTTCTTCTCACTTGACCCAGGGTTGACTCAGTCTACAACGCCATATCGACCTCGATTTCGAGTAGTATTATCGTCGTGCTGATCCTGAGTGCCATACCCATCTTGCTACCACTCCGAGTTGGTCACTGTCCTGCTATCATGCTAGTCTCGTCCCTTCATCAAGTATTCTTCTCTTTTCGACCTTTGTTCGAACCTTCCACTTCATCCCCCTAACTTCTCACATTCTTAGCCACACGAATGTGCATTGCCCTAATACAACGGTGGGCCCTCGAGCCCACTTGTCTTACAAATTAACCATAGTAGTGTTGTGCATAAAATAAGGAGATTGTAGGTCAAGGAAGGCGATTTTGAACCAGCTAAAGCAGCTGGGGGCTTTCCGTCGTGATCTAAAAGGGCATTCACATGAGTCAGCCTGAATAAGTCACGGACCCAGGTGAGGTTGGTCCCCACCTCACACAAAAAATTCCTTTTTCACTAGTTAGATACCAATCCTTGTTCTTGAACAAGGTTCCCAAGAGAGCGTTCTCATGTCCCGGGTCTTTCGAACCCCAGACATTGTCACCTGATCACCTAGATCCAGGGAGGCGAGATTGAGGCACCTAACTAGCTTAGTGACTCCAGTGGGGACTTATTACCCCTTAGTCGGTTCGCTCTTGTTTGATCAGTATTTCCGTTTACTTTCTGCATTACTTTCTATGACATCTGGGTTGTTCAACCCATTCATCTATGGCACCTGGGTTGTTCAACCCATTCATCTGAGTCGGGGACTTTCTTATCCATACACTTGTGACTGTCCCAGGGAAGCGAACTTCTCTAGCTTCCTTCCCTACCCTCCTACAGAGTTGCAACTCACAGTTCGGCTCCCAGCTTCTTTCCTGGGTTGGTCCGAGAGGGGACTTAAAGGTTCCTGACTCCCCGCTTCCTCGCCCTGGTGGACCTTCCACCAAGGCCCCTTGCATTGGTAGCACATCTGCTGCCGAACATAGCACACACACTACTACTAGCAAGTCCCTTGCTTGTCATATTGCTGAGGTACGCCAGAAGGCTGCCCCAACCGCTTTTGTGAAAAGCAAGCAGGTTGCCATCGCTCTTGAGGTTTGCTGTAAGGCAACCATCATACTCCTTCACCACTTCGAACCTCTATACCTAGAGACTCAGCACACCAAGCCGGAGACCCTACGGCCTCCATCTCTCGCACCTACCCAAGGGCTTGTGGTCCATTCACTCGAGCCACACCTCGGGGCAACCTTCATGCTGCCTTGGGCTTGCATCTAGGGCTAGGCCTTCTCAGGCAGAACCCTGCATGCGCCATACATTTGCATCCCATAGCTCGGGGCAATGCTAGCTCTATGCCAGCTCGAGCACAAGAGGGTCGATCACTTCATCCTCCCTCCCATCACACACTGTTTTACCCTGTGAGAGATGATCTCCCACTTCATCCCTCACAGACACAAGTACAAAGGTGTCGGCCTCCTCAGATCGAACCAGTCGACTGAGCCTGGGCTGAACCCCAGGTCACACGGACGGCTAACCATAAAGGTGCACATGCACTAGCTTTGTAGCTTCCTCCCTGATCTCGACTCAAGCAGAGTAATGAACCAGCTACTTCTTTTGTCGCTCATCCTTCACTAGGCAAGAACCTCAAGACCTGGTACTCAAAGGTCTTCTTGAAGAGTACAATCTTGAGCCAGCCTCAGGTCAGCCGTACACCCAGGCCTCATAAAGGGATTCGGGGCAGCAGCCTGATGTCAAACAGAGGCCTCTAGCCTCTAAGGCAGAAACCCAGGTTTCCTTCTATCCTTGGATCCCATTCCCTGCTCCAGCTCATAAAAACGACCCTTGCATGGTCAAAGAAAGCGGGGTAGTCTAGGTCTCAAGCTCGGTTCTGGAATGAAGTCCACAACAGCCTTAGGATTAAGCAGAAGAGAGGCTTGTAGATGCTGACCAAAGAAACCTCCAAGGCAGTTGAGGTCAACACCCTTGGTGACCTCCTGTCTCATAATCCCATCTTCCCTCTTTAAACTCTAGAACCTAAGCAAGTCCAAGAATTATGCTCGGTGATTACTGCCCAAAAGCCATGGTCCCAAGACCATCAAGAACCGGTCCTCACAAGATAGGCATATAAGGCTCGAGTCCAGTTAGAGCAAGCTGAGCCCCTACAGATTGACTTACCATGCCTGACTTGCCAACCTCGGCAGTCCACTGCCCCACCTAGCACTGACCTTCCAGAGGAAACGATCAGTGTCATGGTGATCAACGACCGGGACAACGCCTAAGAAGAACAGATGAACAGGTTCAAGGTAATCCTCGAGAAGATGGAACGCCTAGAAGCCTTCAGGTCCCCTTCTTCTCACCATGAGACTGATTCCCCGACCAGTGAGGACACAGTTCTCAGGCAAAATCCCCCACCGGCTTCCCAAGATAGCTCTGCCTCCCACGGGGTTTCCCAAACACACATAGATGCCATGGAGGCATATAGACTCAAGAATAAGGTCTTAGGCATGCAAGAGGCGCCGCTCTACTAGAAGTCGTACCCTTCGTACATTGACAAGGTTCCATTTCCCCCGAACTATAAAGAAGGGAAGCTCCCGCTGTTCAACGGTACGATGTCCCCTCACCAGCATACTTCTCACTTTTAAGCGGCTTGTAGGGAGAAGGCAACTGACAGACGACTCCTCCGCCATTGGTTCGTTGAAACTCTCGAAGGGCCAACCTTCCAGTGGTATGCTCGGCTGCTCCCAAACTCGGTGCACAGATGGCAACAAATGGAGCAGTTGTTTTACCTACACTTCTACGAAGTCCAAAGGAACATGGAGACCATCGAACTCCTCACCCTGATTCAAGACGCTGGTGAGACGGTTGACAAGTTCATCGTCTGATAGAGAGAGCTGGCAACCTTTTATGTCACTCTCATGAATGAAAAAGAAGTTGTCCAGACCTGCATATGGAATATGCTTCCCGAGATCGCCCTGCATGTCGAGGCCTGCAATCCACCCTCCATGTCAGAGCTCATCTCTGAGGCAGTTCGTATCAAGGGATTGTCCAAGCACCATGGTAGCTCTCGTCAGCAACCCTCCGGCTCAAAAAGCAATGATCAGTGCGGTTGTCACCGTGACTGACACCAACAAAGCTTCCCCTCAAACCCTGGACCTCTCCAAGGCACAAACGCCTTAGACCGGGGGCAAGCAGCAATCCTACAATAAGGTCACGCTTCTTAAACACACTAATAGAAGAGACTTCTAGGTCTATAACCAGAACACGGTGTATCCTTTTGATAAGGAGTGGACTCCTGCACTACTTCGACTGCTGCTAGAATAGAACATGATCCAGCTGTCGGAGGTCAAAACCGCAGAGCCCCCTGGGCAGCAGATAAATGAGAGGTATTGTGCCTATCACAGGAAAGCAGGACACCCCACTCATGACTGTTATAAGCTCAATGACACTATTGAAGCCCTTATTAACAAGGGTCAGATAAAGCTCGAAGAGTTAAAGAAAGCGTCAGGGGCAAATAAGGCTTCTCACATAGTGACAATCTAAGAAGGTGACGAGGCACCGGCTATCCTCCGTGCATTTTTCCCCATAATGCTCGAAGAAGGACTCATCAACCCTAAGTCGACAAGGCAACCCAAGTTCCTGCCTTCAAGGACTAAGAACCTTTGGTGCACGCATCACTAGATACAAGGCCATGATGTCAGTGAATGCGCTGGCTCCCAGGAGCTCTTGGCAAAGAAGATGCAACAGCGCCAAGAAGTTCAGAGTAACCCAAAAGGACCCCCTCAAGTCCCTCTCTTGCCTATGTAAGAAGACCTCACGACACAAGCCCAGGGAAGAACTGAGCTAGACCCTCTTCGAGGCAATGCTCCAATAGAGCCTCGTCACTCCCAAGCCCGCCAGGCAGCCGAGGCATCTTCCCCAGGGTACGAAAAACCTCTAATGCCATATCATCAATTATGGGGCCATGAGCTGAAAGAATGCTCCAGGTTCAAAGCTGTAGTTGTGGAGAAAGTCTAGAATGGCCATATTGTTTGTGCCGACCTCCCAGAAAGCTTCCAAGTCGTCGCTACCATTCAAGAAGAAGCCCCACTACAGGCCCCCTATGAGCAAACTGGACCCTTCGAAGCCCTCGACATCTCAGCTCTGGGAAGTTTACCATGGACGATGCAGGTTCAAGTCCTTAAAGCGTGATGCAGTCCACCAAGCTAAGGCTACTCACCGACCCGATAGAACGGTCCAAACACCTCCTCAGGGATCCAGAAGGAGACGACAAGCACCTAGGTCAGCCTGCCAAAGGAATCCCATCCCTCAGCCACCAGTCGAGAAAGAATTTCTTAAGCCTCTTCCCCACAACTGACCTTACAGGACTTCATCCTAGGCACAGCTCGCCTTATTCTTTCGTCGAGCATCAATAACTCAAGAGTCTCCAATATGGGTGATGATGCTAAAAGCACCCCAAAACGGTCAAAGCTGGGGCAAGACCAAAAATACCCCCTGCAAATGTCTAATTCTGGCGACAATGTAAAAAGCTGTCTGGAATGTTCTTACTCTTCTACTCCTCCCTCCTCTTCTATTTTCTCCGTAGGTGCAACTCGACAATGCCCAGACTACGACACTCTAAACAGAGATCTTGTAGGCACCATCCTCAACAATTTCTAGCAAAAGCGCCTCAAAGAGATGCTTGCCCTGGCAGCTGGATTCTCAATAGTCACTAATGCCCTGATAGCCCGAGTAAAAACTGAGTCATCTTCGAGCTCCTGTTTCCATGAGGCCTGCCACATGATCCAAGTTCATGAAGTGTCATCCAGCTTGGGGAAAGCACCAAGTGATCCTAGACACGAGGTCATGGACTCCCCGTTCGAAGCTGACCCTTCCATTGCTTGGACCAGCAAGACACCAGGAGTCCTCTCCCACACTGGGCCCCTCCTAGAAGTTGATATGTCAAGATCATGGGTTTCTACACTTGAGGTCAATGAGATCCATGTGAATCCCCTGAGGAGGAACTTTAGGAAGTTCTAGAAGAGTGTGAAGAAGGTGGTTAGGCCACGACTGACGAGCTTGAAGAGATCAACATAGGGGATGAGGTCAACTTTCACCTCTGCAAAAATGTCCCCAGAGGAGAAAGAAAGTTATATTTCCCTCCTCCGAGCAAATAGGGACGTCTTCGCTTGGCACTATCATGAGATGCCCAGTCTAAACCCACAAATTGTTGTCTGTCGTCTCGGTATTGTTCCAACCATCAAACCCATGAAGTAGAAATAAAGACGGTTTAGACCCGACCTTGAGATGCAGATCGATGCTGAGGTTAACATGCTCAAGCATACTAGATTCATACTTGAAGTCAAATACCCAAAATTGCTGGCAAATGTTAACTCAGCCAAAAAGAAGAATGGGTAAATCAGGGTCTGTATTGATTTCTGTGACTTAAACACCGCCTGCCCCAAAGATGACTTCCCCCTATCGTTCACCGAGATGCTTGTTGACTCTACGGCCCATTGCCAAATCTTCCCCTTCATGGATGGATATTTTGACAATAATCAAATCAGGATGGCGATAGATGATGAGCAGGCCATTGCGTTCTTAACCCCAAAAGGTGCCTTTTGCTACACTATAATGCCTTACATGTTAAAGAACGTCAGTGCCACATATCAGTGAACCATGACGACCATATTCAAGGACATGATCCACAAGGAGGTCGAGTGCTATGTGGATGACTTGGTGGTGAAATATGAAACATAGGACGCTCACATACAAGACCTTAAAAAAAGGTATTTGAATGGCTTCGGTGTCACTAACTCGAGATGAACCCCTTGAAATGTGCCTTTGGCGTACGCTCAGGAAAATTCCTAGGGTTCATCATGAGGTACTGTGGGCTGGAGATCGAGCCGATCAAAATCAAGGCGATTCAAGACATGCCACCGCCGATAACCCTGCATGAACTACGGTATCTCCAAGGACAGCTGGCTTACATTCAAAGGTTCATCTCAAACCTTTCACGATGATGCAGACCCTCTTCACACCTTTTGAAGAAGGACACTCCCTTCATATGGGATGAAGAGTGCCAAGCTGTGCTCGATGACATCAGGCAATACTTGTTGAATCCGCCAGTATTCTCTACGTCAGCATTAGGAAGGCCTCTCATCATATACGTCCCCACCCTTGATGAGTCACTCGGGGCACTCCTAGCACAAAACAATGATGGAGGGAAAGAAACATCACTCTATTACCTCAGCCGCAGGATGCAAGATGCCGAAAAGAATTACCCTCCCATCAAAAAGTTGTGCGTACCCTTGATCTTTGCAGTACAGAAGCTCTACCATTACCTACTAGGTTACGAGGTCAATTTAATCTTCTAGGTGGACCCGGTCAAGTTCCTTATGACTCAGCCTTGCTTGTCAGGACGTTTGGTCAAGTGGGCATTTTTTATGATGGAGTTTGACAACATGTATGTACCACAAAAGGCAGTCAAAGATCAAGCCTTAGCAGACTTTCTCGTGGCTCACCCAGTCCCTTCGGAATCTCCCTTATTGAGTGTGTTTGAACGTATTTTTCAACACCTTGGTCTCTGGTAAGAACAAGTCAATATAGCCTACAAAACAGTGGAAATTCTTGACAGTCTCAGAATTGCCCCAAAATTGGTCAAGATCTTCATCAAGACTTCAAAAGACCACCTGCCAAGTTTCATCACTATCAGACATGTCTAAGGCAGTGAACACAAGGAAACAATTTCAGCAAAATCGGTCTCTAACACCTTGAAATGAACCCCATAACTAGATATATACTTTTTGAGTGTCAAACGGTTGTGGTACCACCACCATTAGATCTGGCATGGTACAAAACCCCAATGGATCAAGTTTTGGCTTAATCGAGCACTCCAATACAAAGTTATGGGTAAAAGGCTAAAAAGGGGTACCGCACACTATTCCCGTGTGGCCTCACTGCAGCAAAACACTATTAAAGGTGGTTATTTTTACAATCATGGGTAGTTATTTTTTAGGTCTATATCTCACTCGTTCTAAGTCGGATCACTCTCAAATTTGGTGAGCGTGTTCATCTCATCAAGACGAACAATTCGATATGTGGTACGCCTCGTGACGACTCTCGAGCAGAGAGAAAGACTAAATGAAAGTCGCTGATCCGTGAAGGGAGTCGCAGAAAATTCAGCAGCAGCAAGCCGCATTCGAGCTGCCACATCATGACGCTCTCGTACTCTATCGGGACGAAACGATTGCATTATGTGCGTGAGGTCTGCGACTATCTCTGGTTCGAACCTCGCATATGATGAACGGTTGGATTTCACACACAAAGGTATCAAAGCTGCTGTAAATTTTGACCGCCAGACTTTAAGATTCTGGTAACAAACTTAAGACAACAAAATCTTCATCCGGACATGAAATCAAGCTACATTCGTTGCAACATGATCGTGATGGCATGCTCAGTGTGATTCAATTAAGAAAGCGTGAAGAAACATCAAGGAATGAGTACACAATCGATTCAAAGTTTTCAAGATTCATCCAAGATTCAAGTCTCATAATCATGCCTAAAAATAGCATTCATGGCTCGAAGTTGGTGTCAAAATGATCGCCATGCCGAGCCCTACAAGAAAGCAATAATCTTTCGATCAAATGGGCATTAGAATGACCTTGGGTCAGCCACGAAAGATAATGCAAGTTCTTGATCAGCAGCAGGGACTGTTTTAGAATTCTACCCATTGTTAGGCAGGGGCAAAACATTCCTTTTGCACTCATTTTTAGAATTTCTTTAAATTCAATTAAATTGTAATTATCTTTAATTCTTGCTACTTTTTGGGTGTACACCCATGTTTGAGCCCAATTCTATATAAACATGCAAAGCTAAATTGTAAGGGCCTTCGGTTCATTTTTAGATTGATTCAACATTCTTGAGTACGTCTTGGAGAGGGAGAGAGGAGAGAGAAGAAAAAGATCGGTACCCTTTGAGCATATAACTTTCCCTCTCCTCCTCCTCACTTTCTCTCTCCTCCTCTCTTTCTGTCTCCTCCCATCTTTCTCTCCTCCCCTCTTTCTCTCTTCTTTCTCTTTTCTTTCTCTCTTCTCTCTTCCCAACTCTATCTCTTTCTCTCTCCTCTCTTCTCATCTTTATCTTCTTCTCATCTCTATCTCTTTCTCTCTCTTTTTCTCATCTATATCTCCATCTGTCCTCTTTTAATGCAAATGGTGAGGCCAAGCATCGGTTAGTTTTCTCCTTCTGTCACAACGGAAGAGGGTTAATGCCAGTTGGCTTTTCTCTCCTCTTCTATCAGTCGATGACACCTAGCATCGACTGGTTCTTCTCTCTCATCTTCTGTCAATCAGTGAGACATAGCACCAACTAGTTTTATCTCTCCTTCTGTCTATCAATTGGTGAAGCATAGCACCAACTGGCCTTCTCTCTCTTTGCCTCTGTCCTCTTTTGTCAGTCGGTGAGGCCTAATGTCGACTTATTTTCTCTCTTCACTTTTGTCAGTTGGTGCGATCTAGCACCGACTGATTTTCTCTCTCCTCTTTTATTAGATGATGAGATCTAAAGTCGACTGGTTTTCTCTCTCCTTCTGTTTGTCAATCAGCGAAGCCTAACACCGATTGGTCTTCTCTCTCTTCTTCTCTCCCTTCCTTTGTCGGTCGGTGAGACCTAACACCGACTGGTTTTCTCTCTATTCCTCTGTCAGTCAGCAAGACCTAGCATCGACTGGTTTTCTCTCCCTTCCTCTGTCAGTCGATGAGGCCTAGCACCGACTGGTTTTCTCTCCCTTCCTCTGTTAGTCGGTGAGACCTTATAGCAACTAGTTCTGTCTCTTCTTCTCTCTCCTCTTTTGTCAGTTAAGACACCTAACGTCAACTGATTTTCTCTCTCCTCTTCTGTCAATTAAGAGACCTAACGTCAACTGATTTTCTCTCTCCTCTTCTATCAGTTAAGAGACCTAACGTCAACTGATTTTCTCTCTCCTCTTCTGTCAGTCGGTGAGTCATAATACCGATTGATTTTCTCTATCCTCTTCTATCACTTAGTGAGACCTAGTGCTGACTGGTTTTCTCTCCTTCTGTCTATCAGTCGATGAAGCCCAAAGACGATTGGTCTTCTCTCTCTTCTTCTCTCCCTTCCTGTATCCGTCGATGAGACCTAGCACCGACTGGTTCTTTCTCTTCCTCTGTTAGTCAGTGAGACCGAGTGTCCATAGGTTCACTCTCTTTCTCTATCAGTCGGTGAGACTTAGCACCTGCTGGTTTTCTCTCTTTTCTTCTTTAAATCGATAAGACCTAGCGTCCACTGGTTTTTTCTCTCTTCCTCTATCAGTCGGTGAGACCTAGCACAGACTGATTTTCTCTCTCTTCCTCTGTCATTTAGCAAGACCTAGTGCCTACTGGTTTTTTCTCTCTTCCTCTATCAATCGGTGAGACCTAACGCCAATTGGTTTCCTCTCCCTTTTCCTGTCAGTCGCCCAAGCCTAGCGTGGAATGGTTTTCTCTCTCTTCCTTTTAAACACAATCGGTAATGCTTAACCCCGACTGCACCTTCGTTCCCTCTCTCTCCCTTATTCTCTCATCTTTCATACTCTTCTCTTCCTTACTTCTCCCCCCTTCTTTCTTTCCCTTCTTCTCTTCTTATTCTCTGCTCATAGCGTTAATCCTGCTACTCTTTCATTCGACTTAGAGGGATTGAGATTAGCCTCTCATGATAGTCCTACCGTCTAGTCGTAATGTTGTTGTGCCATGGTTACTTAGCCTGCATTATTGCCACGACAGACTTACTATCATACCTAGCTAGTCAGTATTGGTAACGACATCTAATAGTAATCCCCTGAGCCGGTCATAGTTATCCAGCCCGCTTTACTACCACGTCAAGCTAATTATCCAACAGCCTAGTCACCGCTCTAATACTCCCGCTTAGTCAAATTCTTCACTCCCCCATCTTTCTTCTCTTCTTCTTTTTGAAAGTGCATGCTTGTGTACGTTCATCAAAGAGGAAAAGGGTGAGGTCTGACCCACCTGTTTTATAACCTTTGCCATATATGTGTGTGATTACAAAAAAGTAGAAAACAAGAAGAGTAAAAGCTAAGGGAGGTGATTCCAAACCAGTTTTATTACTGTGGGGCTTTCTTCGTGAATTAAGAGGGCGCCCACGCGAGTCAGCCCAAGTAAGTCCTGAACCCACCTTTAAATTCCTCTCTCACTGATTAGTAACACCTGCTCCCGTCTTCGAATAGGGTTCTCGAGAGAGCGATCTCAAAAACATCCCAGGTCTTCCCTCGAAACCCGAGATGCTACTGCCCAATCTCTGAATGATCTGGAGGGCGAGATCGAGGCACCTAACCATCTTGGTGACTACACTGGGGACTTACTACTTCTTAGTCGGATCATTTTTTTTTGGCTACTTTCTTCTTTTATTATCAACTTTTATTGTCTTTACACACTTTATTATGGCTTGCGAGTTCTGTAACCATTTATCCAAATTGAGGATTTTCTTATCCCCATATTCAAGACTGTCCTTAGGGAAGAAGTTCCTTCAACTTTGTTCCCAACCATCCTCTTGAGCAAAGGCCCCTTGTCTCGCTCCCAAGTCTTAACCTGGACCGGCATGAGGTGGGACTTAAAAATCCCTTACTCTCCATCTCCTCGCTCTGACGGAAACTCCACCAAGGCGCCCTGCATTGGTAGCACTTATGTTGCTCCACACAACATGCACCCAGCCACTGGCAAGTCACTGGCCGGTCGTGTTTCCGAGGTATGCCAAAAGGCTGCCGAATTCCTTTTTGCAAAAGGCAAAAAAGCTGCCATTACTTCTATGGGTCGCCATAAGGCTACCCCCCACATTTATGCACCATTGCTCTCTATCCCTAGCAGCTCATCATCTCGAGGTAGAAACCCCATGGTCTCCGCCGCTCACACACACCACAAGGCTCGTGGGTTACCCACTCGAGCCACACCTCGAGGTAACCCTCCTGTTACCTCAAGACCGTGTCCAAGATCAAACCTTTTAAGGGCAAATCCTACACACGCTACCCATATGCATCGCACTGCTCAAGGCAACGCCATTGCCACGTTAACCTAAGTACACAGAAGATGACCTTCTCGCCCTCTTACTCTGTACACACAAGCGCACCCTGTAAGGGGCAGGCAATTACTTGTTCCCTTACAGACACTTGCTCGAGCCCGTGTTGACCCCCAGGTCTCTCGTAATCCTTCTTAAAGAGGCGCACATGCGTCACCATCACAGACGCCCTCTCGCCCTTGACTCAAGTCTCCCCAAGAGTCAACCCTGCTCTGGCCGGATCCTTTTTCATCGAGCAAGCCCCTTAGCCTTGGTAATCGAAGGTTTTCTCTCAGAGTACCATTCTGAACCAGCCTTGTCACTTTGGTCGTGTGTCTAGAGCCCACAAGAGACCTCGGGACATCGACCTGATGGAAGATCGAGTCCTTCATCCTCCCCAACCCAAAATGATTCCAGTTCTTGGCCCTCATCTATTGCCGCACCTGATGGAGACAGCTCTCTCCTAGGCAATAAGAGATGACCAGCCGCGACCTAGATCATAGTTTTGGCACGAGGTCCATCAAAACCTTAAGACTAAACGCGATAGGGGTCTACAAATTTTGACTAGGGAGGTGACTAAGGCAGTCAAAACAAACAATTATGATGACCCTCTTCTCCTGAATCCCTTCTAGCCCCTTCAGACGATGAAGCCTGAAGATGAGCTTCATGCTCCCTATGCTACGGTTATTGTCATAGAAAAGACCCAGCCGCTTAGCAGCCACAATCCCAAGACCGTTGAGAACCGATCCAAACACAATCAGCTACAAGAGTAGAGTTCAGTCAGGGCATGCTGGCCCCTTGCTGACTGACCTACTACATACAACCCATCAGGTTTGCAAGCCCTCTGTTGCCACTAACATTGACCTCCATAGTGAAACAATCAGCATAATGGTCGTACGCGAGCCCGGAGATATGCAGGAAGAGAGCATGAACAAGTTCAAGGATATGGTGCATGCGATGATGGAAAAGATCGATCATATCGACGCTACACGACAGTCGGCTAACCATGAGGTCAATTCTCATCACTCTAATGGTGCACCACTAAGCCAGCTCCCTCCTTCTACCTCACAGGATAATTCTGTCCTCCATCTCATCTCTCAAATAGACATTGACTCTATGGTCACCGATAGCCTAAAGAACAGACATATCCTGGGGATACAGGGCGCAACGCCTTATCAAAGGCCACACCCCTCATATATTAATCAGGTCCCGTTTCCCTCAGATTATAAGAAAGGGAAGTTTCCTTTAGTCAACATAACCACGTCCCCGAATCAACATATTGCCCACTTCTAGGCAGCATGTTGAGAAACAACGTCCGAAGGGAGACTTCTTCTCTGACAGTTCGTTGAGACCCTCGATGGCCCAGCATTTCAATGGTATGCCTGACTCCCTCCTAACTCAATCCATACATGGGAGGAGATGGAGAAGTTGTTCTATCAACACTTCTATGAGGTTGAGAGAGAGGTTCAAACCATCGAACTGCTTACCCTGACTCAAGACCCCGATGAGCCCCTGGATCAGTTCATATCAAGATGGAGAAACTTGGCTTCCCTCCATCCCAACCCTATGCCTGAGATGGAAGCAGTCCAAACTTGCGTGCGGAACATGCGACCCGAAATCACTCCACATGTCGAGGCCTCTAATCCGACCTCCATGTCAGAGTTGATCTCTAAATCAGTCCGTATAGAAAGTCTATCACGCCACCATGGTACGACATGACAATCATCTACAAGTTCAGCAAACAACTCGAGAAAGGGTAACCCTCGAAGTAACACAAGGGGCAACCAATAGAAAAGAGTAATCAGTGTGGCCGCCATGATCACTGATTCAAAGAAGGTTCCCTCCCAAACTTTGGACCTCTCTAAAGGGGTAAGCACAACAAAGGTAGCACCCCAGGTTGGCAAGCAACAAGAATCATACAATCGGGTACCCCCACTAGACAACCTTGATCAGGGTGATTATTTCATCGGGCACAGGAACAAGGTCTACCCCTACGAGAAGGAATGGGTCCCTGCGGTGTTCTAGTTATTATTGGAACATAATATGATCTAGCTTACAGAAACAAAATTCCTTGAGCAACCTGGCCTTAACACTCAAGGAAATTATTGTGCCTACCATCGGAGGATCAATCATCCCATAGATGACTGCTACACGTTGAAGGATATTATCAAGGCCTTGATTTTGAAGGGTTAGATAAAGCTTGAATACTTAAAGAGAGCCTTCGGGGCAATCGAGGCCTCTCATGTTGTAACCATCAAAGAGGAAGATGAAATTTCAGATATCCTTTATGACTTCTTCATCATAATGCTTTAGGAAGGCATAGTCACACTGAAACAAGCAAGGTATCCTCGTCACCTTGCTAAGGGGACTGAAGATCGTTGGTGACCATACCATCAGACAAGAGGCCATTATCTATCGGAGTGCACAAGCTTCCTTGATATATTTGCAAAGAAAATGAGGGAGTGCCAGGAGTTCTACAATCTTCTTGTAAGTGATCCCCAACTCATTCCCCTATCGGGTCAAGAAGGTCTCACAGAGTAGGACCTTCCTATCAATCACTCAGACATTGCAGAACCCTCGAATTCCCAGCCATGGATAACCTACCATGGCTGAAGTAGACTAAAGTCCTTGAGGAGAGAAGCAGTTTGCCAAGCTAAGGTTGTTTTCCAGCCCAGCAAGATGAATCAAACATCACCTTAGAAAATAAGAAAAAGATGGGCACCAAGGGCTACTCGTCGAAGAAACAAGACGGCTCAACCCACAGTTGAGCAGGAATTTCTCAGGCTCCTTCCTCCAATGCCAACTTTACTGGACTTCATCCCTGGCATGATCCTTCTTCCTTCTTTATCCTGTCAAGAAGACGTCCCCATTCCATCTCCCACTCAGCATACGTCCAATGATGATGTCGACGTTAAAAGCTGCCCAGATCTGTCTGATGAGGGGAACGATCTTTAAAGTCCCCCACCTTCTAACCCTTCTCCTCCTTCTTCTCCTACTTCTCATTCTCCCTCTTCTGTCTCTCTTGCAGGTACAATCTTGTTATGCTCGGACTTCGAGGCTCTAGATCGAGAACTCGTAGGATCCAATATAAGTAGGACACAGCGGAAACAATTGAGAAAGACCCTTGCACATGCAGCAAGATTCCTAACAGTTGGTGATGCTCTGGCAGCTAAAGCCAAGGGCAGAGCCACCTTCTTCAAAGAAGCACAAGAAGTCAAAACCAAAGAATCCTCGGTGGCCACTTGAGCATGACTTTGAGTAGAGATTGAGAGAATCAAATGAGCAAAGCTCCTATTCTCAGGGAGCTTTCCACATGGTGCAAATTTCAGGAGCAATACCCACCACGGGGCAGACCAATCTCAGATCGGGGAGGACGCTGCAGCCTCTGCTGCAGAAGTCGAGCACCTTGAAGTTCCCTAGTCCACTACTGGCCCCTAATCCAAAGACTATTCTGCCTATCTTACAGCTCCCTGGGCTCCTTCCTAATCCTAATACTTCAACCAGTCCACCTATTCTCCAATTCCCTGGGACCCCTTTGATCCCATACACTCAGTCTCTTCTAAAACCTCAAACTTATGTCACGCAAACTAAGCCCACTGTGCAATCAAGTCAGCCAGCCAGCCAAAATAAATCTTCTCTACCCAAACCTGCTCCTCAACCCAACATACCACTCAAATCGGTGGCAAGACCAGGAGCACAAGTCCTTGTTCAAGAAAAGGTGAAATATGTTGTGATAGGGCATCTACGAAAACTTTCGGCTCTTCTCAGTATCTACGATGCCCTCATGCTCTCGAAGGATTACCGGATGGCTTTGGTTCAGGCTCTCTCTAACCCAAAAGTGTACGAAACCAAAGTAGAACCCATTGAGGTAGACCTGACAATTCTACAAGGATGTATGCCAATCACCTTCTCAGAGGACGATCTGCAACTAGGGGAAAATTTCCATAATCACCCTCTCTTTGTTACTGGAAAATTATGTTAGGTGGAGGATCGGCGGTCAACCCTATTGCAAGAAGGATCCTTATTCGATTAGGGTTGGGATCCAAAGATCTTACCCCGACCCATGTCACAGTTCAAGGGTCAACTAGTCAGGAGAGAAGCCAGCCAGCACAGTATACCTTCACTTTAAGATCGGTGAGCTGAATGATTACTCCCAGTTTCATGTAATCGACACCGACACTTCTTACAATATTATCCTTGGTCGGCCGTGGCTCCATGACCAGGGGATAATTCCATCAACATTGCATTAGTGCTTCAAATATAGTTGAGATGGGAGACAACATACGGTCTACGTTGATAAGAGACTGTTCCCTGTGGCCGAAACTCACTATGCAGATGCTAAATATTACTTCACAGATTTGGCCTTGCCTCAAAAGCCGAATGATGAAGGTCACAAGTCTATGAGCAATACTACGCCCTTATCTCATGAAGATGTTGAGGATGTTGGAGGGACGCTGGTGAACATGTTCAAAGAGGAAGAAAGGCAGGGTAGAATTTTACCCCTAACTACCCTTCAATCTAACATCCCAACCATCATCCCTCAAGAAACTCCTTCTTCACCCGAAAAGGAGTCTTCGCCCTCTGCCCTCAGTTCTGAGCCATCTTGGCCGGAAGATGAGCCAGAGGTCATTCTTGAGATTGAGTAAGCCATGGGGATAGAATTATCGACTACAAGGATATACGCCAGACCAATAGAAAGTCTTGCATATCCCCATTGCACTCTTGAGAGTCGAAGCAGCGCAGCAACCGCCACCAAATATTTTTCAAAATCTGATTGCTATAAGTATAGAGGATACTCCTCAAACCAGTGACCAACTAAAAGTGTTACTTCTCCCCGACCTCTCAGGAGAGAAGTTAATAAAGGGCAACTTTCTTCCCCTCAAGGGAAGGATCCCCTAGCAAACTTAAGAACCAAAGTCCGCAGTCTCCAAAGTCAATTGGAGGTCACACATATCGCTTCAAAGCATCTTAAAGAGTTCCTACTGGAAACTAAAAGCTATGATGAGCTTGAGGTAAACGTGCCACTAATGGAAGCCGAGGCCCCTACCAGGCTAACTAAATCATGAGGAAAATGAACTATGAGCCCTTGGCCAATCAAACATTAAAAGGAGAAAAAGCAACAGGTCCCCATTTCAATGCTATCCAAGCCGTGGCAGCCCGTCATAGGGCTAGACAAGGCCTAGGGTATTAGCCTCTTGGGGCAGTGAAAGTGTCGAGAGGCATTGAAACAAGAAATCACATGAGGTGCACTAAAATTAACAAGAGAATGAAATCATGCAGCAAAGTCAAAAGAGAGAAGCGCTTTATTCATCAAGTTAAAAGTTTTACAAAGTACGAGCAAGAGGAAACAACATGTTCAGAAACGATCAATCAACTTGTTGATCTATGTGCTACGCGTTGCAGGAGAGGTCTCGGTTCTCTGGATATGCTCCTTCAGTTGCTCCGCCGTTTGAGTCTCCTCTGTCATCGCCATAGTTTCCGACGCAATTGTGTCATTGAGTTCGGACAAATCTTCGATCAATGAGGCCTCCATGGCCTTCCTTTAAACCATCTCTGTTTCGAGGCCCTTGAATTTCTGCTTCAGTATTCGCATCGCCTCTCAGATTTCAATCATTCTCTTGAAGCTTCCCTGTGCCTCCCTCTTGAGGTTCTGCTGACGACCAGTTGTCATGGCCTTCTTCTCGATACAGGCATTTATTTTCACGCAATGACACAAGATCGACTCTTCTAAATAGGCTAGCCTCCTAGTTTCTTCTTCATGATGAAGCGCTCCCAACCGTCAGCTCTCCAACTCGTTTAGAGTTACATTGAAATGGGAAATCACTTCTGGGGAACTCCCAACCACAGTAGTCACGACGAACTCCCTCAGTTTTACCAAGGCTTCGCCCAGCTCATCAAGGGGCAGCTCCCTCAAGCCCTGAAGTTCTGCTCTAAGCATGACTGCAATCATGCTAGAAACACCACTAAAAATAGGCCTGGATGATGTTGTTGATACTACAACTGATGAAAAAACTTCGACCCCAAGGACCAGGCTTGTTGTAGTAATAGCCATAATACCAACCTCGTTGGCTTGACTTTCTCTTATGGGGACCTCTATTTCTTCTTCATTCATGTAAACTGTCACCTCAGCATTATCAATAGTTAAAACCTCGGCTACGAAGAGTTTAATTCCCTCATCTTCATGGCCTATGTCCACAAGGCCAGCAACCTCTTGGTGCTCAGGCACGTTGTTAACTTTAGGCTCTTTTTCTTGAGTCATAGCCCTTGCCTCAGTCGAGGCACTAAGCTCCTGATGCATGGAGGCCACATCAACATCAAAGCCCCTATCTGGAGCAGTTGTTTCAGGGCCTTCATCTTTGTCAGTCTCCATCCGAGCCACCTCTGACTTTGGAACTATCCCGGGACTCAAGGGCACCTCCCCAAGATCCAGAATCATCTCCCAATCAGAAGAAATGAAAATCGGCTCTGAATGCCTGGAATCGTCTGCCTCAGTTTCTGAAGGAAAAGAAAATAATTCAGGAGCAGCAGAAGGTGGTCCAAAGAGCACAAAAGGTGATATCGGAGTAGTTCTTCAAAGATTAGAAGAGGAAGTGTTACCTTTTAATTCTGACGCCATAGGAAGCTTGACACTCTTGCGCCTCTGAATATGCCCACTAACTGAAGGTGGGGCATGAGTATCGGCAACAGTCGAGCACTTTCTTTTCTTTTCCCCTCCTGAAGTAGGAGTTGCCACTTCAGATCCAACTCCTTGAGAAGACCCTCCAGTTAATTTACTGTGGGGACCACTCCCAATGAGAGCATTCAAATCCTATGGCGTACGCTTCTCATAACCTGGAACTCGTCGCCCCTCATCCCATTCGAAGATGGAACTGAGATTATTGAAACACTCTTAGTCTTCATCTTCATTGCAAGGAATTCGAATGAGGCCTCATCAGCTGCTATTTCATGAGGAAGCTCCAAAGCCTGCCAGTTGGAGCGATAATCCAAGACAAACACCGTATAAGGAGCTGGAGCATCTGCCAGTCTCCTTTGCCAAGTATCCTGCCACCAGTTACCATTCACCCCTTTCCAGGGTGATCTTGATCCTAATATCCCTTACTGGTGATTCCCCACCAGTTCACATAGGCCTTTGTCGGAACCGTTCTGCCGAAGTGAGGTATGACGTAGTTGCTGGTTTCTGTCATCTCTAGACACTTGGACCAAGCGGTCCGTATATGCTCTAGCATCCAGCCCTATCATAATGTTCCCAAATCTTCCCTCCTCCCCTTGATCACCTTACTCTGGCGCTTTTCGAAGAATATTGAGAAGGGTCAGCCTTGATCAAGCCCATGCTGACAGGCGAAGAGGTGAGCGAAATACTCCTCTAACCTGGCATTGTGCGGAGTCTGATAGGGTAAACGCCCCCTCTAATGCTTTGGATGAACCTGAGTTCCTTAATAGTTGTTGGAGCACCGTCTAGTTCCTTCCTCAACTCATCATTGAAAGCACGGTCAGTGAAGCTCCCGATAGGAAACGGGACCTGCCTCATGTTCAGAGAATCATTCCCTAAGAGACCCCGAGCCTCCCCTAGGGTATGGAACATGGCCCTCTGGTTGGCAATCCTCATAAAAAAGGGCCATAGCTTATCTCCCGAGCACTGATGCTTGATGTAGGTATCAGGGAAATAAGACCCCAGCCACCTGCACATGTAATGCATAGGGAATGGAGTCTTGAAATCTTAGGGAAAAGCCTCTCCTCCAACAATACCACTTCCTCCCTCTTTTCCCCTGTAAGCCTTTCCACAGGAGATGGCCCCTAAGCCATGGTATATGTTGCACAAGACCAGCTGAGCAAGAGCATACTCACGCCCTCAGGCCATGTCACAGGCCACATACAGTACTCCTGGACGAATGTCATCCCCCAAGCCAATAACCACGAATTTGCACAAGAATAAGGCCAAGTATGCAGCCAAGAAGACACGGTCATCGTCAGTCTCAAGTTGATATATGGGAGGCACCTCCTTTGCGATGGCCTTCCCTTTCCCCTTCAGATTACCCTGACCGCCCTCAGGATAATCCCCACAAAAGAAGTTCACTCATTCTGTAAAGGTGACCCTGCCATTGTTAGATCGGCCGATAATCGACTGTAGGCCTCAAAGATCTTTTGAAGGCTAGCAGGTGGCTCTTCATCCCCTAAATTAACACCACCGAAGATGACTGAATTTGGGGGCACAAACTCGTCATACATAGCCCCAATCTTCGGGAAACCTCCAATGAAATGAAGATCTAGCAAAAAGATCCCCACTTCGTCGTGATCAAGAAAACAAGTACTGCTAACATGGCTCCCTATTTCCAGTAACACCTTTACTGTATTGGAGCAACGGTCATAGTAATTGCCCGAACATTGTACCACTGCCAATAGGGAAGCATGTTCAAGAGTACTTTTGTATGACGCTAATACCTTGGCAGTCCAAGAAGTGTATCCCATAAGGTATTGATGATCCCCTTGAATCCGGTGGCCTTTTCCCGGCCACCTTAGTAATCCCTTTGCATGTATCATTCGCTTCCCTAAGGTAGGTAAATTCTCCTGTGAAGCTATGTTCCGATGCATACAATGAGGAAGTACCATCCCTTCTTCAGTACTGACATTGCCATCATTACCCTTGCACACTTTGAAACAAACAAGGTCAGTAATGAAATTGACACTAAGGGGCCACTCTGGCTAGCACACTGGCTGGGTCAGTCAAATGGGATAAAACTTTGCCTGTAAAATCATAGACATCGATCTCTCCCTCTCCTAGAAGCCTCTTCACATTGGGAATTTGGTAAGAAGAACAAGCCATTATAAAGGGCTTGATGGTTTACTTCCAAAACTTTGCTAAGACACTGGACCAACGCCGGCTGAGTTTCACAACACTTAGCGTTGGTTGAATCTTTAAAACACTTAGCATAGGTTGAATTGCCAACACCCAGTGCCGGTTGTGTGCCAGATGACTAGCGCCAATTGAGTCTTTTAGCACTCAGCGCCGGTTGAATTTCCAACACCCAGCGCCGGTTGCGTGCCAGATGATTGACGCTGATTGAGTCTTTCAGCACTCTGTGCCGGTTGAGATTGCCAATACCTAGCACTTGTTGAGCTTGTCCAAGGCCAACGCCAAATGTGATTGAATCTCTCTCACGTGCAATGAATCTCAGTCGCGACACCTCGAACTTAGCATTGCCGACTGACAACCGTCTCTATGTCCTACGGTGCCGTCTCACACATGAGCGACTAATAACCGTCACCACATCCCGTACGCTTCCCCTACAATGGTTTACCTCCACGACGGTTCACCTCCTCCAACCATTCACCTTCCATGACGGTCCACCTCCCTTAACTGTCCGTCAGAACTTTTGCTACACGGCCGAAAAACCTACTGAAAACTTTCCTACCTATGTTTTTGGCCTGGACAGCACCAATACCACACAAATGCTTTTTGCAAACTTCTTTAAGTTCTCGAAAACCTTTGAAACACCACCAATAGTGTCAAAAAGTGGCAACAATCCTCAGGAAATTTCTTAAAATCTCTCTGAAAAACTCTCAAAACACACGAAAATGATCATAGTTTCACTTCCCGGCTTTTTTACCAAAAACAATTACAGTCGAAACCACTTCCCCTCACCGAAAAATCCCATATGCTAAAAAGCTCTCCCTGCAACTTCGCCAAATGCTTAGCAAAAACTTCGTCAAAAACCTTCCCTGCAGAACTTTTGCTGCAGTCCTGCACCTCGTCGGAACTTCAACCGAACACTCTCTCCTCACTGTTAAAGAAAACTTGTGCTTAAGTATTTTTACCCCTGTTGAAAAATGAGGGAAAAGTGGATTTTACCCCCCTTATATAGCCTGCACTACCCTCAAATGCCCTTCATAAACTGGGAATTCCAGTCGCATCTAAGGGAAGCCAAGCGACGATGAGCCAGGTCGGGCTTTAGCTCGAGGCTCGAGGTAACTCTCATCGACCCAACCTTAACCCCAGTTGACTTAGTGCCGGGTACCTTCCAAACAACCCTCGCTCCTGTTGACTTAGCACCAGATATCTTCCAAACAACCCTAGCGCCGATTGACTTAGCATCGAGTGTGTTTTCAAAACAACCCTAGCACCAGTTGACTTAGCGTCGGGTACCTTCCAAACATCCCTCACGTCATCGACTTAGCGTCAAGTATCTTCCAAACAACCCTAGCACCGGTTGACTTAGTGTGGGTGCATTATCAAAACAACCCTAGCACCAGTTGACTTAGCACCCAGTGTGTTTCCAAATGACCCCAGCGTCGGTTGTCTTCAAATGATATCACAGGTTGTTCACAGTGTCAGATGATTCTTTAATAACCCAACGCTGATTGTGTTTTTGGGAACTCAGCGCTAGTTGAACACTCGCAAGAAACCACTAACGCTGCAACTGACGCCGGTCGTATTTCAAGCAGCTTATTGCTACCTACTCCAGGTTGAAGTCATGTGCATCCTACCACGTATCCTTAGTGAGGTTGCACCCAAGCCGTGACCTATCATCCCCAATGATGTTGTACCCAGTCTGTTGCTCCCAAACTATGACCCATCATCACTAATGGAGTCAAGAACTATCCCTCATTCCCATAGAAGTCACACTCATACTGCACCCTATTATCCCTAGTGTAGTTAGGGTCATTCTTACCTCTTCAATTCCCTGTGGATCTGATTCACACCAAGTTATCTTAACCCCAGGGAGTAAGCTTGCCCCCCAAAGCCCTAGTGAAAACCGCCTCTGTTGGCCATCCTTCATCAGGTCACCATTTCCATCTGAGCCCTCTGCTTTTGTATGACGTTAACCATTTTATCCCTTGAGAGTCGGATTGCCATCCACATACCTAATCCCCATAGAGCTCCACCTACATGGTGACCCACATGATGGTCTAATTGCACGACCCTAAAGTGCATGGTCCAAACTATATGACCTTAAACTATAGCGATGGTCTAGTTGCACGACCCTAAACTGCATGGTCCAAACTATATGACCTTAAACTATAGAAACGGTCTTGTTGTATGACCCTAAACTGCATGGTCCAAACTATATGACCCTAAACTGTAGCGATAGTCTAGTTGCACAACCCTAAACTGTAGGGTCTGAACTATATGACCTTAAACATTAGCGATGGTCTAGTTGCATGACCTTAAACTGCACAGCCATGGTCCAAACTATATGACTTTAAACTATAGAGGAGTTCTAGTTGCACGACCTTAAACTGCACGGTCTTAGTCGTATGACCTTAAACTGCATAACCACGTTCCAACTGTATGACCTTAAACCATAGTGCACATCCAAGTCGTATGACGATAAACTGATTTGCACAAGTCCAGGAGGCATGACCATAAACTCGCCCCCACATACATGCACATGCTTTTATGTGCACTGTCACGCACGCCTTCCGTAACCTACTTGTTAGTGTGCATGCACCACCTTCATTAGCTCCCCAGTAAGTTCATTCACTTCATCACCACACCTCAATCCCTAGTGAGTCTCACCCGTGCTCACAAAACAGCGAACCATCCCGCCATCCATATTCGTTGTAAGTTAGTGGGTTACCATCATCCACTTACACTTCATACATCATAGGTAACCTCATGCCATTTCCCCAAGTGAGTCAAACCACCACCATACTTACTACAAGGCCTCCACAGACTGCCATCCATCTCCATTGTGGGCTTAGTTGCATGACCCTAAACTACACAGCCATGGTTCAAACTATGTGACCTTAAACTGTAGCGGAGGTCTAGCTGCATAACTTTAAACATCACGATCCTAGTTGTATGATTTTAAACTACGTAACCACGATCCAGCTGTATGACCTTAAACCATAATGCATGTCCAGGCTGCATGGTGCTAAACTGTTTCGCACATGTCCCGAAGGCATGACCTTAAAAATGCCTTCACCTAAAATTAAAAAATAAAATAATATAAAATAAAAAATAATGGGAGTGGTGCATATCTGAGCAAGAGAACATCATGAGTAAAAATGATGGATGGGCATGGTCACGAAACCATGAGTAAAAGAGTTTCGTGATAAAAATCGGGCATGGTGAAAAGCCAAAAGAGCATCGTGAGCAAAAATGGATGAAAAGGGTGGACATAGTCGAAATGTTATGGGTAAAAGAGCCCCAAAATAAAAAGAAGTTGGTGAAAACTGTCTCTACGGCGTCACTTCCCAAGTTGAAGTGAAATTCCTCAAAGGATTCTTGGACTAATAAACAGGTTGATGCAGCACTCGTCTCAACAGGTGGCTTCAGCCCTCACTCAAAAGAAGAAAATTCCTGGTGTCATAATTCCCAAGACTATAAAAAAAATGAGCTTCAAGGAAATGATTATAACAGTCTGAGTCCAGCTGCAAAAGGACTCGAAAGACATAAGACTCACCAAGATGGTAAGACAAGTCTCATGAGGAAGAACATTATTCCCATGAGGTCACTCTAGAAACAAATACTCCAAAGGAAAGAAATTGACAAAGCGAGGGGAGAACCTATCAGAGATGTCAGCTCGTTCAACCGGCATGACCAGACTTTCAGGATTGGCTAATAAAACCTGCCCCCGACTTGACTTGGTAGACGAGACCCATAGTGGTACTCTAAACATTAAAAGCAAACCTGGTGCAGTAGCAAATAGCGCCTACCAAAACAAACAAACGAACCCAGACCAAATGGGAACGATGCCCTTCTACATGGCACTCAATTGCAAGATGGCCCTGATTTTGACTGAGGTCCCTACAAAATCCCAAGATTCAGATCACAAATAGTCCACACGAGGATGAGGAATTCGACAAGATCCCTTAAAAAAGTCTCTTCTCCTCCTAAACTCTCCACGGACGGAGCCGCGAACAATGCACCCCTATGTCTGAGCAGCATAGTCACACCATTATGTGAATCTCCTCGGCGTTCACGAGGTCCTGTGGCTAGGAAGAAAAAAAGTAAAAGCCCAAGGAAATTATTTGAATGATTTTTCTTCTCGCTTCTCTTGAAACACAACATTCGATGAGGCAAGTTGTTTGAATGTATTTTTCATCACCTTGGTCCTTGGTAGGAAACATGTCAATAAGGCCTACAAAACAGTGGAAATTCTTGACAGTATCAGAATAGCCTCAGAATTGGTCAAGATCTTCATCAGCACTTCAAAAGACCACCTGCTAAGTTTCATCATCATCAAACATGTCTAAGGCAGTGAACAGAAAGAAATAATTTCAGCAAAATCGGTCTCTAACACCTTGAAATGCACCCCGTAACTAGAGATATACTCTAGGTGCGTCAAACAGCTATGGGACTACCCCCATCAGATTCGGCACTGTCGAAAACCCCTATGGGTTAAATTTTGACTTAATCGGGCACTTCAAGACAAAGTTACGGGTAAAAGACTAAAAAGGGTTAGGCCACACACTATTCCCGTGTGGGTTCAATGCACCAAAACACCATTAAAGGTGGTTGTTTTTACAGTCACGGGTAGTTACTTTCAGGGCCTATATCTCACTCGTTCTATGTAAAATCGCTCCCAAATTTGGTAAACATGTTCGTCTCATCAAGATGAACAATTCGATATGTGGTACGCCACGTGAAGACACCCTAGCAGAGAGAAAAACTAAATGAAAGTGGCTGATCCATGAAGGGAGTTACAGAAAATTCAGCAGCAGCATGCCTCGTTCGAGCAGCCATATCGCGATGCTTGCATACACGATCGGTACGAAACGAACAACATTATGTGTGTGAGGTCCAAGGCTATCTCAGGTTCGACCCTTGTGTACGATGAAAGGTTGGATTTCACACACAAAGGAGTCAAAGCTGCTGTAAATTCTGGCAGTCGGACTCCAAGATTTCGACAAAAAACTCAAGACGACAAAATCTTCATCTAGACACGAAATCAAGCTACATTCATTGCAACATGATCGTGATGGCATGCTCAGTGTAATTAAATGAAGAAATCATGAAGAAACATCAAGGAATGAGCACACAATCGATTTGAAGTTTTCAAGATTCATCCAAGATTCAAGTCTCATGATCATGCCTCAAAAACATGATTCATTGCTCGAAGTTGATATCAAAATGATCGCTAAGATGAGCCCTACAACAAAACAATAATTTTTCAATCAAACAACTATCGGAACTACCTCGGGTCAGCCACAAAAGATCACGCAACTTCTCAGGCAGCAGCAGGGATTGTTCTGGAATTCCACATATTGTTAAGCAGGGGCAAAACAATCATTTTGCAACCATTTTTAGAATTTGTTTAAATTCAATTAAATTGTAATTATCTTCAATTCTAGCCATTTTTTGGGCATACACCCACGTTTTAGCCCAATTCTATACAAGCATGCAAAGTTAAATTGTAAGCGTCATTGGTTCATTTTTGGATTGATTCAATAAAATTTCCATTCCTGATTGAGTTTATGAGTATGTCTTGGAGAGGGAGAGAGGAGAGAAGAAAAGGGCTGGTACCCTTCGGGCAGGTAACTTTTTATCTCCTCCTCTCTTTCTCTCTCCTCCTCACTTTCTCTTTCCTCTATCTTGTCTTTTTCTCTCCTCCCCTCTTTCTATCTTCTTTCTCTCTCATCTCTTCTCATCACTATCTCTTTCTCTATCCTATCTTCTCATCTTTATCTCCTTCTCATCTATATCTCTTTCTCTCTTCTTCTTATCTCTACCTCCATATGTCCTCTTCTAATGCAAATGGTGAGGCCCAACACCAGTTGGCTTTCTACTTCTGCCACAACTGATGAGGCTTAGCACATGTTGGTTTTCTCTCTCCTCTTTTGTCAATCGGTGAGACCTAACGCCGAGTAGTTCTCTCTTCTTTTGTCAGTTGGTGAGACATAATGCTAACTGGTTTTCTCTCTCCTTCTATCTATTAGTCGATAAGCTTAGCGTTGACTGGTCTTCTCTCTCCTCTAATGTCAGTCGGTGAGACCTAACACCGACTGGTTTTCTCTCTCCTCTTCTATTAGTCGACATGACTTAGTGTCGACTTGTTTTCTCTCTCCTCTTTTATCAATCGATGGGACCTAGTACCGACTGGTTTTCTCTCTCCTTCTATTTTTCAATCACTGAAGCTTAACACCAACTGATCTTCTCTCTCTTTTTCTCTCCCTTCACGATTTTCTCTCTCTTCCTTTATCAATTGGTGAGACCTAACGCCAACTGGTTTTCTCTCCCTTCCTTTATCAGTCGGTGAGACCTAGCACTGACTGGTTCTCTCTCTTCTTCTCTCTCCTTTTCTGTCAATCGGTGAGACTTAGCACCAACTGGTTTTCTCTTTCCTCTTCTATCAATGGGTGAGACCTAGCGTCGATTGGTTTTCTCTCTCCTCTTCTTTTAGTCTATGAGACCTTGCACCGACTGATTTTCGCTCTCCTTTTGTCTGTTAGTCGGTGAAGCCTAGCGTCGACTGGTCTTCTATCCCTTCCTCTGTCAATCGGTGAGACCTAGCCTGACTGATTCTCTCTCTTCATCTGTCAATCGGCGAGACCTAGCGCTGACTGGTTCTCTCTCTCTTTCTCTGTTAATCAACGAGACTTAGTGTCAACTAGTTTTGTCTCTCTTCTTCTATCAATCGATGAGACCTAAGATCGATTGGTTTTCTCTCTCTTCTTCTGTCAGTCGATGAGACCTAGCATCGATAGGTTTTCTCTCTCTTCCTATGTTAATCGGTGAGTCCTAACACTGACTGATTTTCTCTCTCTTCCTCTGTCAGTCGATGAGACCTAACATCGACTAGTTTTCTCTCTCTTATCCTATCAATCGGTGAAGCTTAACGTAGATTGGTTTTCTCTCTTCCATCTAAACACAGTCGGTAATGCTTAACCCCGACTGCACCTTCCTTCCCTCTCTCTCCTTTATTCTCTCATCTTTAATACTCTTCTCTTCCTTCCTTCTCCCTCCTTCTTTCTTTCCCTTCTTCTCTTCTTATTCTCTCCTCATAGCCGTAATTCTGCTGGTCTTTAGTTCGACTAAGAGGGATTGAGATTAGCCTCTCTGGGTAATCCTGTTGTCTAGTCGTAATGTTGTTGTGCTAGGGTTACTTAGCCCGTGTTATTGCCATGGTAGACTAACCATCATAACTAGTTAGTCGGTATTGGTAACAATACCTAGTGGTAATCCTGTAAGCCGGTCTTAGTTATCGAGCCCATTTTACTACCACGTCAGGCCAATTATCCATCAGCCTAGTTACCGCTCTGATCCTCATGCTTAGTTGAATTCTTTTCGCTTAGTTGAATTCTTTTCTCCCCCGTCTTTCTTTTCTTCTTCTTTTCGAATGCGCATGCTAGTGTATGTTCATCAAAGAGGAAAAGGGTGAGGTCTGACCCACGTGTTTTATAACCTTGGCCATATATCTATGTGATTGCAGAAAAGCTGAAAACAAGAAGAATACAAGCCAAGGGAGGCGATTCCGAACCAGCTTTATTACTGGGGGGACTTTCTTCATGAACTAAGAGGGCACCCACGCGAGTCAACTCGAGTAAGTCCTGAACCTACCTTTAAATTCCTCTCTTACCGGTTGGTCAAAATTGCCCCTGTCTTCGAATGGGGTTCCCGAGAGAGTGATCTCAAAAATGTCCAGGGTCTCCCCTCGAAGCCCAAGATGCTGTCGCTCGATCCCTAAAAGATCCTGAGGGTGAGATCGAGGCACCTAACCATCAGGACTCCATCTCTTTTACGCCATGTGCATTCTCCTCATTCTTTTCTCCTCTCATTCAAACCCTTTTCTTTTCATCACCCTAATTTCTCACCTTCTCTGCTATATGAAGGTGCATTGCTCTAAGACAAGGGTGGGTCCTTCGGCCCACTTGTCTTGTAAATTAACCATAGTAGAGTTGTGCAAAAAACAAGGAGATTGCAGGTCAAGGGAGGCAACTCCGAACCAGCTGAAGCAGCTGGGGGGACTTTCCGTCATGATCTAAAAGGGCACCTGTGCGAGTCAGCCCGAGTAAGTCACAGACCCAAGCGAGGTCGGACCCCACCTCACATACAAAATTCATCTCTCACTAGTTGGATACCTACTCTTGTTCTTGAACAAGGTTCCCGAGAGAGCTATCTCAGGTCCTGGATCTTCTGAACTCGAGATACGCACCGTCAGATCATCTCGATCTGGTGGGTGAAATCGAGGCACCTAACCACTTGGCACCAATGGGAATGGCGTCAGGCCTCTGGTGTCTCTGGTTACCCTTATCAATAACCTCTCCAATCGATATTGGGTTGTCTACAGTTGTCTCTCTTTGTTGCTTGTGTTTCACTCGGATGGTGAGACACAAAGCGGCAAAGAAGTAGACCCTTGCAGTAAAAGAGTTTGGTGGAGGAAAAAATCTACACTTAGGGTGTATGGGAGCTAGAGTGTATGTCGTAGAATTAGGAGTTGGGAATCCTTGGGAAGTTGGAATTTGGATTCTAAGGAGTGCAAGGTTCCTAGGGGTATTTTATCTCTCTAGGAATTGTTTCTCTCTCCTCTCTTCTTGAGTCTTGGGTTTGGAATCAAAGCAAAAGAACAAGCCAAAGCTCTTAGAATCCTCAAGCTCTTCTCATTAATTTTCAAAACTCTCAAGAGTCTTATTATAAATGACTACACTTTGCTTATATAAAGTATCCCCAAAACAAGGGTGGATACTCAAAAACCTTCAAATTTATTGAAAATTACATTATTAATTCTCTTTTTGAAATTAATGACTAAAATACCCCTAAGCACTTATCAACAAATGACAAAACCATCCCTCCATGATGGGCCTTTATCCATTGTTAGGCCTCATGAGCTATTTCAGACCTTTACGGTGGCAATTTGAATGAGCAAATGACGTAGAATCGACACTTGGATTTTTATGCTCGTTTTGATGCCCAATGATCGTCTTGGAACAGAGTTTTGAGGAAGAACCCAAAATCCGGCAAGTCCATGAACATGATTCTTTGACCACCGATTCAACACTATCCATGATGTTTTGAGACTTCATTTTGATCACAAATTGAAGAGGATACTATCACGATCATTTTGCGATAAATTTCGTCGATTTTGATATCCGTTTAATCGCGTTCCAATTTTGGGAGGTCATCGAAAAATGGAATTTCATTGACTGAAAAATTGTGCCTTCTTCAACCTCAAAATTTGGTATCATCCATCCTCCGATCGTCTATAAAAATTATATCAAACTGAAGATCTTCAAAGCACAGTCGCAACAGATCCACTCGTGTGCAAAAGAATGAGAAAGAATACGAAAGAATGAGAAAGAATGGTTCCACAAATGGAAACTGGTTCACCGAGGCTATAGCGCAATAGTCTAAAACCCATTCTAGTAAGTTAGGCCCATAATGGTCTCGGAGGGTCCAATTGAGCCGAAATTTGGTATCTGGGTATTTTTCGACGTTCTGAATCCAGTGGTGGTAGTTTGATACTCTTTTGAGACCCACAAAATGGGGCTATAGTTATAGGGTCAACATGAGAAGAACTGGATTTGAAAACTGTGTTTTGTCTTGATCATCTCAAAACTTGTCAGAACGTGACGAAAGATTTCAGGTGTCCTTAGGGTATCCAAAACTACCCTTTCATGCAATTTGAGGTCATTCCGACACTTCTTCAGAGATCGCCCAATATTAGGTTTAATGCTATAGTGTTCTCGTGATCTGGAGGCATCTTGGGTATTCAGCACGACCCGGTTACTATCGGCTCTCTCCTTATTCATCCTAGGGATACAAGTACATCAAAAATGACATATAACAATTGCCATTTAATTTTTCGTGGTAAATCCACTTTTGGTGAAAATTGGAGAAGGGCGCCAATTGAGGGCTCTTTATTTTTAGGAAAATGATCAATAACTATTTAGGACCGAGTCCACAGGGTTCATGTAATTGTGTTTTTAAAAGGGAAAATGTGCTTTTTTGTGGAAAATGTGCTTCTTTTTTTTTTTTTTTTTCTTTATTTAGAGACATGAATAAATATCATCTATTTTTTCACTGTAAATTTATTTTGGCTATGCTGAAGAAAGGGCACAAAGGGAAGGGACCCTGTAGAACGTTGAGACACATATGGGGCGTTTAGGTCCTAGGGTATACAGAATTATCTTTTGCATACCCACGGTATTTCGCATAAAAACATGTTAGGAAATTTTAAGGGACTCAATTGTATTTTGCGTAAGCAAAAAAAAGGGCAAAACATGGGTACACATTAAAAGAAAAAGGTTGGCTTAACCAAAACTTGACTTTGTGTAAGCATGAGACAGAAAGTATAATATAATACAATTGACCATAAAATATTGATATTATAATGATATGATAATGTGTATAATAGTGTTATATTATTATATATATAACAATAATACTATTATTATTAGTAATATAATATTATTAATGACAAAGTATTAACAACTTTATTATAAAACTCATAATGGAATATATTAACAATGACTATCATAATAATAAAACAATATGCATATTAGTAATATATTATAAATAATAATACTAACACTATGTTATAATAATAGGAAAAGTATACAATGAGACAATTTTTTTTTGGTACAAGGTGATCACAATTCATCTCGACCGTCGGATGTGAAATTGGATGGCAACATTAATTCCAAGGACCAAGCTCAAACTTCAAAATAAACATTCTCGAACTTTGTGACACACCTATGCTATTAGATTTTATAAGTGATTGTGACCTGTTTGTATCAAAGGTAAATGGTCTCTTTGTTTACAATCCCTGATTATTAATGTCGTATTATTAAAAGGAAGTACTACTCAAAAGAATAATAGCATATGATATATTGCAAGAATGATGAAGTTGGCATGGAGAATCTAGGTGAACCCATTGTCTCTATTAGCTTGGTTCTTCAAGCACAAGTATTTCAGAAATACTTCTATATAGAAGGCCAAAGTGAAACCGTACTGCTCTTATGCTAGGAAAGGTATTTTATTAGGCTTATCTCATCTGAAAGATAATGTTCAATGGATTATTAGGGATGGTTAGCACGTTCATTTTTAGCCAGATCCATACTTATCAAGGCAATCCATATGGGATTCCTATGGTGGCCATGTACATAAGGATTTAGGGGATTTTGTTGGACGGAATGCTTCTGATTACATAGAAGGCTCCCCTCAGTCTTGGGTTCTTCTTTCATCCTCATTGGCTACCATTATTAGTATATGGAGAGTGGTGGGGGGAGATATATTATACCATTACATCCTAAAAATGACTTCTTAATATGGATTTACCCTGCTGGTGGTCTTTTTTTATAAAATAGGCTTGGGATTTTATTCGAGGTAAAGGATCTCCACAGCTTATTTTTCGAGTTCTTTAGTCTTCTAAATGTCACCCCAGAGTCAAATGGTTTTCTTGGCTGGCCCTTCACAATCGATTACTCACTGCATTTCTTTTGCAACAACGTGGTGTTAATATTGATTATGTATGCTCTTTTTGTCGGAACAATTATGACAATCTTTGTCATTTATTGTTTCACTGTGTGTTCTCGCATGGTGTATGGACGTTTGTCGCTTGACATTGTGGTAAGCCTTTCACTACTGGTATTTATATTCCTGTGATGTTAAGAAGTTGTTCGCATTCAGATTTAAATCAGATGGTCTTCTTAATATTTGGACTTTTATTTTTTTTCACAACAATTTAGTTTTTATGGGAGGAGTGAAATAGAAGAATATTTCAATATAGATCCACAAGAAAGGAACAAATTGTTAAGAGAGTTTCTTCTCATATTAAACAAATGGAAGATGCGAAAAAGTCGGCTTTTCATTTATCAGAGAGCAATCATTAATAATTTTCAAATCATATGGCGTCAACAAAAACCCAGATCCATCATTACGGTGGCTTGGTCTTTTCCTGAGCCCCAGTATTTCAAGTTAAATATTGATGGTGCTTCTTTGCATAACCTAGGTTTAGTAGGTGGTGGTGGAGTGATCTGAGATAGTAATGGCTCTTTCGTCGCTACTTTTGTTAGGCCATTTGGCATTGCCTCTAACGATTATGTAGAGATTCTTGCTCTTGAAGAAGGACTACACCTTGCTATCCAAAATGATTGATTTCCTCTACACATAGAAAGCGATTCATCTTTAATTGTGAATGTCATTCATGAGTGTAGTTGTGTTTCATGGAGGCTACATACGGTTGCAGCTAATTGTCGAGGCAGACTTTCTACTCATACATAGTCAATTTCCCATATTTTTCGTGAGGCCAACATGGTAATTGATGCCCTTGCTAAGAAAGCTTCTTTTAGTTCTGAAGCTACTGTTTGGCGTTTTCGACCACCGAATTTTATTACCCTACGTTTACTTCATTATCTAGCACAATTGCCCTATTATAAGGTTCTAAAATAATGAGCTGCTACTTCCTTATTTTATATTAACGAAAAAATGGGTAGGGGACCTCCTCCACTGACTTACCCAAAAAATATAATAGTAATAATAGTAATAGTAATAGTAATAGTAATAGTAATAGTAATAGTAATAGTAATAGTAATAGTAATAGTAATAGTAATAGTAATAGTAATAGTAATAATAATAGTAATAATAATAGTAATAATAATAATAATAATAATAATAATAATAATAATAATAATAATCATAATAATAATAATAATAATAATAATAACAACAACAACAACAACAACAACAACAACAACAACAACAACAATAATAATAATAATGATAATATATCATCATCTTCATCATATGACATAATAATGTCATCATATTATTATAAGAATGTGGTTAGCATGCGGCCAAGCCCGCACATATAGAAATGTGGGCTTGGCAATAGATATATTTTTTAAATATAGTTTGATCCTAATTTTTAGAGAATATATAATCTTTAACATGGGGATCATGCATATGAAAATATAAATAAAAATTGAAAACTATAAATAATAATTATAAGGAAACATTTGAACCATTAGTTACAATTTGTTTTAGATGGACCACCTATTTGCATCCATCTTTATGATGGATGCTTTATATCTCTGGGCCGCATATTGTAGAAATGCGGTCCAGCCCGCATGAAACAATTGTTCTTCTTATAACTATCTGTATAATAACAATGATAATATTAATATTCATAATACAATATTACGATATTATATAATAATAAAACTATGAAATATAATAGTACTAATATAGCAATATTCTTGTCATTCTTATTTTTAGTATTGTTGTTGTTGGTATTCTTTTTAAATTATGAAAATAATATATAATATTATATTTAATAATTGCAAATGAAGATTATTTAAAAAGATGATCCAAACATCATATTTGCATAACTTTGGTTACCATCCAAACATTCATGTTTCAACAACCTGTTTCAATAACCAGATTTTAATGCAACCAAGGTTTGGCATGATAAGGTTATGATTCAAAACCTAAATTTATTTACTGGTGGAGCCAAACAACCCAATAGATTCAAGTGAGTCAGTCAGATGCCCTCCACAATCAGAGGAGATGATTTGTAGCTCTCACGAACTCAACATTTCTATCAAGCAAAACTACACAACTCTTTTATAACCATGTTTTAACGTAATCAAGGTTTGGCCTGATGAGGTTCTCATTCAAAACTCAGATTTGTTTACTCGTGGAGTCAAACAACCTAATGGATTCCAGTGAGTCAGTGGGATGCCTCCCACAAAGAGAGGAGATGATTTGTAGCTCTCATGAACTCCAACATTTCTACAAAGCAAAGCTACACGACTTTTTGATATCCATGGGAGGGAAACTCGGACTTAAATGAGTCGTGTGGGACCTGATCTTACCTTTCATTGTCCAAAAAGATTTAAGAGGAAAAGGAAGAAGGACGAGAATTTTAAATATCAAATTTTTTATTATTGTACAGTAATTTCATTAGATAAAGGAGGAGAGCCCCGGCTTAATTGGTTAGCACATGACGATTTACAAAGCTACGTTCTAGGCTTAATTCTAACTAAGGGTGGGGGCCTTCTCCCCCCTTGACTCACCCAAAAAAAAATAAAAATAAGTAGAAAGAGCAGATCTCCGAAGTTCCAATAAAAGATACATATGAACAAATAAAATAATACAATCCGTAGTCGGTACTTCTAGGGACAAACCATCTCAACTGTTAAAAAAACACCATAACCCTATCCTTGACTGATCCAACACTGCAAATTGCCTAACGCCCCACCAAAACAACACCAATAACGATCAAAGGCAACTACAGAAAACCTCTACTTACCCACTCAAACTTACTAATAGACACCTCATAAAATGATCTCCTGGGCTGGAGTTCGGTCAGTGCACAAACAACTCCGAATCGGCACCCAACAGAATAGCCAGACAAGCATGGTGTTGAGGAGAATAGCAGCAGCTCACAACTAGTGACCAAAAATTGGGAGCAAAAGATAGGACCAAAGAGAAGAAAGAGGAACAAAGGAAAAATATTGAGAGGTCGATCCGTGCGAGCATTTATCACCCCTACTACATGAGCCAAGACAGGATGGCTGACTTTGCAGCCATACCTATAGGTGATAACACAGGAGACTTTCCCCTTAGATCGTCGAACCAGAGGACATCATAACGATTTGAACACCCTCATCATTCATATCACATAGAGGGGAACTAATTTTATTATGGGGTTTATCATTGGAAGTACAGAAACATGGTGTGATAGACTTTACACGGTGATGAGCTCTTGGTGAATCAAGAGTATGTTTTATTTAAATCGATACGAGGCATCCAATTTGATGTCCTTTTGTTCTAGAGAGCACTAATGGTTGCTCCTCGCGTCTTCATATATGAATTTAAGAACGAGAAATTATATCATACTCCTTTGTTAAAAAAGTAAAAATAAATAAAGAAATCATACCATATTCCAATAGATTATGATGCGCAGAGCGTAAAATCTGTCATGCTGAGATTTTATTCATCCCAATTAAGATAAGTAGATATATTTATTTGGGGTACATTTTCATAAAAGTTGCCAACTATATGTTTGAGCCAAAAAAAACTTAACACAAGAGATGACGTCATTGCCCTGTGGATTATGGAATGTTCAGATATATGCATGACCCATGACCTGAAAAATCAAGAAGCTTCATTTTGTTAGCATCATGATACAACTGTAATAAATTGGAGATTTCATGGGTAATTTTAGAATACGTACCAATTTTTTAGAGCAGTTTAGGCATCGTCTTAGAAGACAATAAATATATTATGGGCCGTTTTGATCCATGGAAAAGGATCGTCTACAAAATCTATTTCTTTTCAAATAGAACTCTTGAGAAAAGTATTTCTTGTAAAATAGATTTCTGCTGTTTGGATGGGAGTATAGTACATGATTTTTTTTGTTAAATGTTTTAAATTATATTATTTATTACAAGAAAAAATATACAATGATATCATTTATCTTTAGTACATGGCGGTCATAATTAATATTGACCATTGGATGTGAAATTCAATAGTTGGATTTATTCTATTGACCAAGCTCAGACTTCAAAAGAAGTTTTCTCAAATCTTGTGGTGCATCTAACCTATTAGATTTCACATCGGATGGCTGTAAGTATTGTTACATCCTTGTACCAAAAGTAAATGATCTCATTGTACACAATCACTTATTATAATATCATATTTTCATTAAATTTGAGATACTTTTTTTTTTTTCTAAAATATTTCAAGTAGTTTATCTCTCTAAAATTTGATATAGTTTCGCTATCTAAAATTTTAAGACACTCTCTAAAATTTAAAATTTAAGAAAGTTTCTATCTGTAAAAATTATGAGAAAGTTTCTTTCTCTAAAATGTAATTTCTCTATCTAAAATATTAAGATAACATCAAACAGTTTCTCCTTCTAAAAAATTTGAGGTAGTTTCTCTATCTAAAATTTGAGGTCTCTCTCTAAAATTTTAATATACTTCTCTCTTTAAAACTTAAAATTTGAGATAGTTTCTCTCTAAAAATTTAAAGATAGTTTCTCTAAAAAATGTCTAAGTATTTTCTCTCTTGGAAACTTCAAATTTGATATAGTCTCTCTCTCTCTAAATTTTGAGATAGTTTCTCTTACAAAAAATTAAAATTTAAGATAGTTTCTCTCTCTAAAAATTTTGAAGTGGTTTCTCTCTCTAAAAATTAGGTACTTTCACTATCTCTAATGCATCAAATTTGAGAAAATTTATCTCTCTAAAATTCTGAAATAAATTCTCTCCCTAAAGATTTTTATGTACTTTCTCTCTATAAAAGTTAAAATTTTATATAGTTTTTCTCTCTAAAGATTTTCAAGTATTCTCTCTCTAAAACCTCAAATTTTGCATAGTTTCTATCTATAAAATTTTATATAGTTTTTTCTCTCTAAATTTTAAAAAACTTTCTCTATCTAAAACTTAAAATTCGAGAGTATTTCTTTTTTTAAAAAAATTACGATAGTTTCTCTCTAACAATTGTCCAATACTTTCTCTCTGTAAATTTCATGTATCTCTTTAAAACTTAAAATTTTAGATAGTTTCTCTGTCTAAAAATATTGAGATTCTTTGTCTAGTACTCAATGTTGTCAAATTCGCTTCAAAATCTTTTTAGGTTTGGTGAGAAAAATGAAGCAATCCGGTGCTTCGGCCAATTCAAAGGTAAACTTCACATTTTTTTTAATTTAATATAGATAAATTCGATATTTATATATATAATATATACAAGTAATAGAAAAAGTTCAAAGAAAAAATAAAAAAAAAAGAAAAAAAATACTTTTATCTTGCTATATTTTTGCTGCAGACCCATAGCAGACCCGAAGCATACCGGAATCTGCTCGAAGTAGCACGAAGCAGCACGAATCTGACTGAAGTGACAGCACCAGGCTTCTCTTCGATTCGGTCTATGCCTGAAATTCGAAGGCTTTGACCTCTTCGGCCGAAGCGCAGCAAAGCGAATTTGATAACGTTGGTAGTACTTAAAATTTGAGATATCTTCTCTCTCTAAAAATTTTGGGATAGCTTATCTCTCTAAAAATTTTGAGATTGCTTCTCTCTCTAAAATTTTTAAGTGTTGTATCTAAAATTTAAAATTTGAGACAGTTTTCTTCCTTAAAAATTAGTTTCGCTCACTAAAACTTAAAATTTAAAATAGTTTCTCTCTCTAAAAATATTTAGATACTTTTTCTCTCTAAAACTTAAACTTTGAGGTAGTTTCTCTTTTTAAAACCTTTCAAATACTCTCTCTCTAAAATTTAGAGTTTGAGATAGCTTCTCTCTAATATAAACAATTAAAAAAATTAATATTATTTCTCAAGGCTTGTGTTCAAATGGCAGTGAATATTATTTTTGAGGTTTACAAAATAATAAATTTAATCTGTTTTTTATTTTATGTTTATGAGGTTTACAAAGACAAGTGATCTATGGTAGATATAATAAGGATAACAAGTGGAAAGAGAGAGAGAGAGGGATAAGGTGGTTTTACTTGGATCTATCTGAGTGTACCGGGCAGCTTCATTGAAGTCGCATGAAGCACCTTGCATCTTGTGCTTTTGCCAGTAGTCATTGAAAGCATAGGAGGCATGGTCCACCACGGTATTGGGGAGATAGCACACGCCTCCCGGCTGGATCTTGGTGCAATCAGCCGCCCCACCTGAGGGACTACACGCCCAATTCAGCGCCGTCTGAAGCGTCTCTGCTGGCCTCCCTGCAATTGCAATGCACCATGTCCCGGCCCAAGCCCCACCTGCTACTTTACCAGCCCCATTAACTACTTAAAAATAAAAAATAAAAAAATAAATCTAATTCAAAGAGGCAAGTGTGCAACTAGTGCTTTAAAATATGGTGATTTCTCTACCGGATAGTTGATTTAGATGCGGAACGAATTGTTTCGCGAATAATAGATAAGTTCTCCCCTAAAATCCCACTTTTTATTTTCTTTTTTTTTTCTTTGAGCTATCTAATGTTGTCTTTGGTCGCCCTAAATTACACCACATAAACCACTATTTTAATATTTATTTATTTTTTTTAAACAATAAAGTTTCATTTTTGGATCACTGATTTGGGCGATCTGATAATAATCAGGATTATCGATGCAGATATAGACAATCCACCCAACTGATCTATTTTCTTAAACACTAAATGCAACAAATGAACATTGCATGCTTTCAATTACAAAATTTGGTATAATTTGAATGGAGGAAAGGGGAAAGTAACATTATGGGATTAGATTTCTCATTTATTTTTTGTCTTTTTGTTTTTCTATTTTGGTGTAGACCTTTTTTTCCTTTTCTTATTTTCTCTACTTTTTATTTTCAAGTAAAAACTTTCGTTTGAATCTTGACTCATATTTATGGCTCTCAATAACAATGATGATAAATAATAAAAATCAAAGTTGTCATTCAAAATCTCAAACAGCGGCAACAACAATAACAACAATAATAACAATAACAATAATAATAACAATAATAATGAGGTTACCAACAATTATTATTATCATTGTTGTCATTATTATTAGGGACTATGTTTTAATATCTGCTGCTCCCACCCAAAACCTTGTTGGTCGTATCAAATTAAGATTGATAACCATTTAGTGGGAGAAGCCCAAATTTGGGGACACGTTATCCTAATGAATTTATTCGGGAACGTTTAGGTATGGCACCAATAGGCGATAAGATGAGAGAGAGTAGACTTAGGCGGGCCAGCCATATGTGGTGTCAACCCAGTACAATACTTGTTAGGAGGAGCAAGTTAGTTCAAGTAGAAAGATTGCAAAAGGCAAGAGGTAATGGCCTTAACCAATACAATACTTTCAAAAGAACGTGGTTGGAAGTAGTCTGAAAATATATGAGGAATTATGGTCTCATTCAGAATTGCGGACTAAGATTCGGATAGCCGACTCTAATTAATTGGGAAAAGATAATGTTGATGATGATGATGTCATCTTAAGGCTACACACGTATAGAAGAGGTGAAGGTGATTTTCAATTTATATTCTTCTTGAAAGCCATCTTTCCTTCAATTGGAAAAAAATTACTCAAGTGACAGACAAACATTATCGGCACTTCTCAAAGCAAAACACGTTAAATTAACACTAGCACGTTCAACATCCTTACACCTTAGTCACTACGTTATGGTTTTCATTCCCACTGACACTACCCTACTAACATTTTTAAAAAACTAACTCCTAAAACTATCTGAAAAAACAAGCAGGGGCATATTTTCCCCATTGAATTACAAAAAAAAAACACTCCTTCAGGCAAAATAGCTAGGTCGGGTTATTTTTTATCTAAAATCACTAGAGGATTATTTCCGAGAGATTTTTTTTTTTCCTTTTGATTTTTTGAGTTCTTAATACTAAGAAACAACAAACTGTATCGAAATCTTCTACAAAAGCCGAATATCGAGCACTGTCATCAGCTTGCAGTTAAACAACAAGCAACAATTGCTTTGATACTATAAAGAATTTTAGAGAGAGAGAGAGAGAGGAACTCTTTGTGAAAATAATTATACCCCACACTAATCTTGTGGCGGTTCTTTCATTATATATATAATAATAATACAATGATGTAATATACACGTTCTTATCTTGCCATATGTAATGTACACTTTCCTATCTTTCCTATCTTATTACAATTTCTAAATTTTGTTTCTATTAGTAGTGAAATTACTTGAGAGGTCTTTTACATGACTTTAATATTCTTCAATGTCCTATGCCAATGTATGCTAATATAAATGAGCACCATACACATTACCTCCAATTCAGTGTTCCATGACCACACAAAACAAATAGAAGTTGAATGTCATTTCATTCGTAAAAAATTGATGGCCGGAGAAATTACACTTCCACATATTCCATTACAGCAATAACTTGCAGAATTTTTTATCAAAGCAATGACTCGTGCTCGTCATGACTATCTCATTGACAACTGATGTTGTTTAACCAACCTCAGTTTGAGGGTGAGTGTAGAGACCTTTGAAGAATTTGTTATATATAGAAAGTGTATATTTCATAAGAATATTTACTTATTATAGTTTATCTTGCTGTGCAAGTTGTTTCTGGTTGTATTATATATATATATATATATATATATATATATGATGATACTAGTCAATACATATAAGTTTTTCCTCTGAATCATTGTGTGTATGACAAATCAATGGGGAAGTAGGCCCCTACTCATTTTTTATTGATGAAAAAGTAAAAAATTAGTGTGCTCTTTTTTACATCCTTAAAATAAGGAAGTTGTGTAACATTATGAAGTAAAAAAAGAAAAATAAAGTCTGAAAATCTCGTCCACCAAAATAGTGATAGTCCAAAAAATTGTAAACCTTTTAGCAAGCACATGAGCAACATTATGCGTAGGCATCTTGTCGTAGGAATAAGAGCATTAACTCACGTGGTACTCTCTGCATGTACAACGTTGATGGACTCTTACCTAGTGTTTGACTACTCGGTTTCAGGGCCGAGTACTCGGGTTCGGCACCCTAGCAAGCCCTAGTTATCCCGAGGGTTGTGCCACTCTGGGTATTAAATTCTTTTTTAAAAAGGTAATAAAAGTCCCACAAAATAAGAAACTTATTTGTGATATATGTCTTTATATTTTCTATCATTTTGACAAAGATTAGAAAAATGTTTTAGCCATAATTACTTATTTTCACATATTTTTTTTTTTTAGATTATTTCAAAATACCTCTAATCACAAGTTGAATTTTTTTAAATATATGTTTTAGTACTTTTTTTAACCTCATTTTGAATTTTTTACCTATTCATACTTTAAACATATATTTCCTATTTTTTTGAGATTTATTTTGCATTTTCTTATATGTTTTTAAGCATTTTTTTGCGGCTACAATACATGACACTACTCGAGCTGGGCTATTCAGACTCAACCTGAGTCCTCGGCTCATGCCTGGACTGAGTACACGGCCCTAGTTTACTTTTCTAACACTACTCTTACCTCATATAGGACTGAGTACAAACTTATTCCTATAAATTTATTCAAGGAAAAAGTTAATATAGGGTAGCTACCTTAAAATGTCGAATCAAGGTGTACCTCGAAAATCCATCATAAAAAGTTGTTTTGATGTTCGAAAACCTTCTAATTGATAATCTCGAGTCGAGATGTATGAACACAAAAAAGAAGATTTTCGGTTCCAAAAATAATGTATCTTGCAATATATTATCTTGGTTGTCCATTCTCAAGATTTTCATGTGTTTAGGTACCTAATTGATTTAAACTATTTTTAAAGCTCAAAATAATAGAGATGAAAAATAAATTCTTAAGCAATCCTAATAATTTTTTACACCAAAATTACATTTGTAATAAAATTTAGAGGTAAGCCTTAATTTGATTGTTTAAGATTGCAACATTATAGAAACAACACCCTTTGTTCAATGGCTATAGAAGTAGTTCGCACTGTCTCCTTCCCTTCTCTCCCTCATGCATCCCAATTTTCCTTTTTAAAAATATGGGAAAATCATTATGCATTATTGCAAATATGATTATTTTTTATTCAAGGAAGTGAACTGGCTACTTGAACTAATTTCAAAAGGATCAAATTCCGGATCGGTTGAGTGAACTGGCCATTTTGGGAAATAGGACTTGCAATCCGACCGATTCTTGAGAATTGGTTAATAAAAACCAAGGGAACTTAAAAAAAAAATGGCGACAAAAATATTTGAACCAAAATTGCTTTTGATTTTAGGAAGTATTTTAAAAGCCGAATTGGTTGGGTGAAATGACCATTCTGGAAACTTTTCCGGACCAACAAATTGCTTAATTGGATTGGCGATATGACTAATACTCTTAGATGAGAAAACTAAACTAAAATTGAAAAAGAGAACATGAATAATATAAATTGTAGGAACCTGCCCAATTCTCATAATCGACCAAGAACCAAGTCGGATGACATTAGTTTTCAATTTAGATGATGCGGTTCCCATCCAATTCGACATTTTTCCGATATTAAATATTGCTATTATAACCCTTACTCCTATTCCACCTAAGTTTCCTTCCCGGTAGTAAAACCAAACCAATAGTTTCTTTTGCTTTTATCCTCCGTACGAAATCCAAACCCGAATCCCTCCAAAGTCCAAAACAGCCTTCAATCTAAAACTATTAGATTTGTATGGGGTTTTTGTGAGTTGGCCAGACTCATATGTACATATGTGGCGCCCCACTAAAATTCATTTTGGGTGAGTTTTTTTTGTAATGTTTTTTTTTTGTAAATTCACTATCTAGGCCAAGATATGATCATAAATATGAAAAGAAAAATTAATTTTTAAATTTTTTTTTATCTTATTTATGAACAATATAATTTAGATAACGTCAAGTTTGTACATCAGCAGGTTTTTGCGCCCACTGACTCATGAAACAATTTTCCATTACATTTTGAAATAAGACACCCATCGAAGGCATGTACCCCTCGTTGATCAAAAAGCCATTGTGCGCATTTAACGAGCAATTTTCCTTTGTATATTCAAAAATTATTTCAATATAAAAAAAATGAAATTTTTCTTAGTTTTGTCAAAACTTCCAAACGCTTCAAGCTCCCAAAGTACATAATTATTTGATTATGCAAAGTTTAAAATGTTATCTCATGCATTTTTTAAAAGGTGCGGTTTGTATAGAGTTGAGGCTCTAAACAACCAAAATAAAATGCACCTTTAAATAGTGTGGAGAAAATGTGTTTTTAATACTGGAAATCTTTGTGATTGCTTTAAAATATATTTTTATTTTTAATTATAACATTTAAAGCTTCAAAAAAAGTGTACATCAAGCAGATATATGAAAACTTGAAAATCTTGGAAATTGACAGTCCAAAAATGCGTTACAAGGTGCACTATTTTAAAATCCATTTTTTTCTCATATCCATACATCTTGATATCAAGATTGACCAGTTTGAAGATATTTGAACATCAAAACAACCTCTTCTAATAAATTTTTTGAGATGGCCTCTAATCTAATTATTTAGTGCCTCAGCTCTATATAAACTTTTTCCTTTTTAAACTTCATGATGCACCTTCTAACTTAAAAAAATAGCAATACATATGGAGACACTAAGAAAGCATTCAAAACATAACAAGATGAAAGATAGAAATACTCATTATATCACACATCTGACTAAACCTTTTATTCTCATATGTTGAGCTAGAAAAGAAAAACAACTGAAAGACAAAGGGAATTTGGATTTACCTAGGAGATTTAGTGAGAGAATAGCCATTATAAGAACTCCATGAGATAGAGAGAGAGTGGAAGAGGGAGAAACCATTGACGATAATGTCTCCTAGTGTACAGAACTCGCAACTATGTGCTTTCCTTCGGACATAACTCGAATATATATAGAGGGCTGGAATAAATTATGGGGGCATTACAACTAAGGATAAGAAACTATCATGTATTTTGAGAAAAATAAATAAATGCTTCTAACATAGATAAGAAAGGATTAATTGCCATGGAGTTATTCGTGGTAAATCTGTTTTTGGTGAAAATTTGGGAAGGGCACCAATGGGGGGCTCTTATTTCAAAAAATGACCAAAGGAGGGCTCTTAATTCGGAGAACGGAGCAAGACGATAAAATTTTGCATATATATGTTAATTTTCAATGTTATTAAAATTTTACCGACAAATATTTTGTTATTACACCCATACCAAGTTTTATACCCATACCCATTTTTATAATAATTTATTGGAATTTTTTGTAAATGACTAAATTGCCCCCTTTTCGGATTTTCAAGATCCTAAAATCACGTTCATGCAAATTTCACAAGTTTGAAGCTTTTGTGTTTCTCAACGTCCAAAATTTTGATTTTAACTTCCCGCCCTCTAATTTTCAATTGTTTGAATTTTGAAAACAGTTTGTTTTTTCAGATATTGAAAATATAAAATTCGTGATAAAGAAATAAAAAAGGGGACCTAGACGACAATGACTACCTGCTCTTTCTTTAGCTCTCTCTCTCTTTAGAAAACAGTTAGAATATGTTGCATGGATAAGCCAATGTTACTCAAAAAAGGCACAAAGACCCCTACTTTGTTTATGTGATTACGCTTAAACAGATTTTTTTTTTTAATTTTTATTATTTATTTATTTTTTCGGCGTAAAAGATTCCAAAACTCTTTCAATACCTTTTTAATTACATTCACACTTGGATCAATTGAGGGGCCAAACACCTATGTTTAATTGATTATACAAATGGTAGCTGTTTGAAAGGAAAGATACAAGATACTTCCTTCGCATGCAGTCTTGTTGAATCTACTGATTTGTCTCTATGTATCTCTGGATGGTTATATTTTTATATGTCTCACTGTCCTTATTGGCTTAGTATCTCTATCTCCATCTCCCTTTGGCTTGGGGACAACTACCCTTTTATAGACAATGCACTTGGTGGTTATATTGAAGTGCCCATGAGATGTGTAGTGCTTGCAGTGGAAAATGATTGAGATGTTCATGTGCTGAAACGAGTCACATATCGCCTATTATAGCTTACATAGTATTCCAGATAAGTCTAGAATGATCCTTTCGTGCGATCATTTGCCAATTATACGAAACTACCAGTAGGATATATATATCGTCCTTACCAGTAGAAAGTTTGTCATTTGACAGGGAGGTTTTCGAAAGGTTTTAGAACCTTCAATTTGATCCTTTTGAAATATCTTTAAAACATATTTTAGACCTATATGACGATTTTCATGGTGAGTGTCATGAGGCTGTAAAGTTGGGATATATAGTGTGTTTTTAAAGAAGGCATATCTTTGAAATTCTAACAAAGGGAATATGTCTACTTCATTATGCTGGAGATTAGTGAATGGAGTAAGGCCTTGTAGGTTAATTTGCCCAGGGGATGACTAGAGCAAGAGGATTTACTAAAGCAATTTTGAATTAAGAGGGTTTTGAGTTTCACTAGCATGATGAAGGCTTCCAATAGTTTGAATATGTTGCCATGGAGACTTTTTATGTTGCAAGTCATTACTAAGGGCTGTATTTCTTTCTTTATTGTCTGCAATACGACCTCCATCATGTGTGATTTTTCTGACTTAACTTAGGATATAAGAGATTGGTCTTCTTTTCTTTTTTTGGCTAAGTTAGTGGAGGAAAAGACCTCCTACCTGTTTTTCATTAATACTTAAAATATAAAAGAGGTTACGACTCATTTCATTACAATCCTAGAACAAGGCACCTATGACAAATCATGACGTAACGCAAGGGAAAATAGAGTACGTCGGATGAGCACGCCAAACAGTGGCTTGCAAATCAGATATAGCCCATATTTGCAAGAATATCAACCACCATGTGGGCCTCACAAAAAATGTGGGTCATAGACCAACCACGATTAGAAAGGCATTGTCAAAATGTGCTACAATTGTGTGTAGCTTCCAAGGAGGTCGACAACGTTCATGAATAATAGTAACAAGCAAGGCTGAATCGATCTCAATCTGAATAGGGAAACACTATAAAAGATCGGCCAAAGTCAGACCTTCTTCAAGAGTAGAGGATTCTGCATAATTATTGATAGCAATTCCAAAAGGTTTTGAAAATTTGTGTGATAAAAGCACCATTGCAATCTCTAATAGCACCACCCCCACCTGCTCGACTTGGGTTAGACAAGGAAGCCCCATCAATGTTTAGCTTGAAGTGATCAGGATTAAGAAATAACCACACCACCGGGATAGAAAACTGGTTCCTCTATTGATGCCAAGTGAACAACAGATTATCAATTATTGCTTTTTTTGACACATGAAATGCCCAAGACTTAGCAGCAGCTACCTCCGGAATATGAGAAGTGGTTTGTCGAAGTAATTATTCCCTCTTGATTAATCATGATTGGAAAACCTTTGATTGCGCTCCACCCATAAAGACGAAATAGTTGCGAAAAAAAACGAAGTCTGAATATTGAAGAATCCATTGGATTTGAATTTGAAAGTAACCAACTTCTCAAGATAATAGGAATAGAAGAGTCTGAAATAAAGCTCTTACCACAATGCCATGCAAGATATCTCCATATAGCTAGCTTGAGAGAAATGTCCCTGCCATATCTATGTCAAATGTCCTGGTGCGGGTAAGACCCAAGACTGAGCCAATATAATCAGATAACTTTGGTATAGCGACCTCAAGGTCCTGATGAACAGTCATACCATAAGAGTCTTATATTGAATTTTCTGATAACTATGGGTCTGCCCAGAATTTAGTTGGCGTTTCAATTCAGCTTGAGATAGAGATGAATAAATGTGTGGATGTTGTTGACCTATATAAGAAAGGGTAGGTAGGCTTAGAGCCCATCTTGAAGGCTACCTATATTTTTTGAAATGCATTGAAGGTTCATATGTTCCTAGCATTGCCACTTGAGTACCGAGTGGCGTTTCTTGAAGAGGAGATGAAACAAATGGCAAATTAATGTCTTGGTGTAAAGTTTTTCTTAGGGATTATTTTATTTTATTTTATTTGGACTCATAAAATTTTACTTTTTGGCAGTCTAAAAACGTTTTTTTTTTTAATGTCTTCAACTATATATGAATGGATGAAATGAACTTCATGTCTTGAGTAGTTTTCCTATTGATGAAACGAGATGATCTTCTTTTAATGAAAATGCTTGACATTATGTTTATGTGTGGTGTATATGCATATGTAATTCTACTTTGTGAAAATATGTCATTACTACTTTATTTTTCTGTTTGTATAAAATGTGACCTTATCCATTTGATGACAAATGATTGACACATGTGTTTGTGTTTTTCTAATTGTAGAATGTGAAATTTTCCTCTTTGAACTTATGTATGTCCTCTCAAATTTAATTTCCAGTTATGGATGATATGGATCATTTCAAGAAGCTTAGATTCAATACAATGCTCTGTGGTTTATGTGTCGTGTGTTGTGTGACATTTTAATACTACAATCATATTTAATGAGAAAGAAAGTTCACACTGCTCTATTTACAGGGCCGGAGTTTGTTGCCTATATATTAGAGGGACATGAGCGAAATTGCTTTGATCTATTTCATATGGAACATCTAGCATTCATTGAACTTTGTAGGCTTTTAAGAGACATGACCACACAACTAAATACTGGATTTATGTCAGTTGAAGAACAAGTAGCCACATTCATAAGCGCTGTTACATATGACGAATGTAATAGAATGACAAAAATTGATTTCCAGCCCCCTGGCCAAACCATTAGTTATTATTTCAATAAAGTACTAAGGGTTTGTTTTGGCTATCGGAAAATTGTTTATACGGCCTCCAGGGACAAAAACACTAGTTTACATAGTTGGTAATGAAAGATATGACCCATATTTCAATGTAACCAATAGTACTCAATTTTAAAATTCATTGCAAGACTGAGTTTAACAATAAAGCTTCATTGCAATTGCTAAAAAATTCATCACTTTTTCTATTAGGGATTGCGTAGGTGCAATTAATGGAACATATATCCCAATGTGGGTTAAGAGCCACATGCATAGACGATTTCGTAATAGGATGGGTGTATTATTCCAAAATGTGATAACTGCAGTGAGCTTCGATTTGTAATTCCAGTATATACTTGCTGGATGGGAAGGATATGCATCGAACTCCAAGATCTTATACGATGCTTTGGAAAGGGAGACCAGTCGGTTAACCATGCCTAAAGGTAGCTCATTTTTGTAACTTTTATGTATATCAAGATAGTAGTTAAGTAACTGACAATGTTTGTCCATCTTGTGCAGAAAAATATTATCTTGTGGATGGGGACTATCCAACCATGCGGGGTTTCCTTGCTCCCTATAGATTAGTTCGGTACCATAAGTGATTTCGAGATTGGCAATGGGGCACCTCAGGATGCCAAAGAATTTTTTTATAAGTCAATTCATCGTTGAGGAATACTGTGGAGCAAACTTTTGGGTTATGGAAAGCACACTTTCCAATTCTAAAGAAGCAATTACAGTATCCATTCAACACACAAGTCAAAATAGTAATTGCGACGGTTGTTTTACACAACTTTATCATGATGATGAGAGGAGTGGATGGTGTGCATGAGCTGCAATTTCAAGAAATAATTTTTGAGATCATAACCAATGAGGTAGATAACAGTGATCCAGTAGCAACTCAAAGGAATGAGGACCATGTCGAAGGAGTCCAACTGCGAGATGAAATTACATCCCAATTGTGGCACGGCCATGTGAAAAAAAAAAAAAAAAAATTATATGCAAATAAGAGTCTCTCATTATCTTTGTACACTTGAGAACCATATATTGGTGATATGGGGCCTTCATAGCGCATTTGATTAATGGTTAGTGATAAAGTAATTTCTAGAATGATTTACCATGGAATTTTGGATATTCAATCTACGCGTTCTTTTTAATTTGGAATACATGATGCAGGAAATTAATATTAATATTAACAAATGAAACAAATCTTTCCTCATATTTTAACATATAAGGAGCTTGGATAGAAGAGATTTTTTGGATAGAATTAATTAGGAAACATAAATAATAATATAATGAACTCATTGTAAAACCATTATTAATTTACAAATCCATTCTTCTTACTTGAGCTGTTGTGGATGAACTATTAGATGCTCATTAAATAGACCAATATTGCCCCCAAAGACAAATTCTTCCATGTATAGATTAAATTGGTTAATTATCAGGTCTTTAGGTTTGATAACTTATAAGTGGTACCAAGCACAGGTTTCCAAGCTCCCTCTAAATTTCAGACAAGTTACAAAACACAATATCTTTCGGTACTAGGAGCCAGAACATCCAACTTCATAGGGAAAAGGAACTTCCAGGTTCCAGATAACAACAAATTTCTAATTGTCAAACAGATCCTTCAAGTCGCCACTGCTCCAACTTTTCCATCTTGTTCATCAATGGCAGCCACTCACCTTCTCCCTCATTCTCTTCCCCACTCTCTCTGTCTCAAACTCCTGCAAAACCAACAAAACCACCCTACTTAACACCTTCAAAAAACTAACTTCTACACTATTTAAAAAAATGTGTAGGGGTCTGATTTCCCTATTGAATAGCCCAAAACAAAGAAAAAACAAACTATATTCATCTTTTCTATGTAGTTCTTTTATTATGTTTGTGTCTTCTCTCTCTCCTCCTTTTTTTGCTCTTTTTAGAAGGATTTCCTTCTCTCTTCACTTTTATGTTTACACTTGTTCTTATTATGTTTGTTATTCTTTTACTGTTTTATGAGTTTTTATTTTGCTTGTGTTTGTGATGTTTGCATTTTGCCAGGAGTTATATGGATGTGCATCAAAGTTTTATAGGTTTTGGATGCTAAATCACATCTATCTATCTATTCATTTATTTTATAGGTACTCACTATTTCTAAACATTTGGACTTACCAAACAAGTGAATGTGTCTAAAAAGACAAGGGAAGTAGACTTAGCTGGGCTGACGATATGCAACATCAACCTATTACAGTACTAGTTAGAAGGCACAAGTTGGTTCAAGTGGAAGGCTCTAAAAGGACGAAAGGAAGGGCGAAAAGGACATTGATGAATGTAGTGATAAAAGATATAGGGACTTATGGTCTTACCATGCATGACATAGGGACTTATAGTTTTAATAAGGGCATGGCTTTTGATAGCGTAGAATAGCGGAATAAGATTCGTGCAGCAGATCCCAAATAACTGAGATAAGGCTCTAGTGATGATGAGGATTTACCAAACAAATTATAGTATATAGTGTTTATTGAAGTTTAGTATTTAGTAGGATAAGTCTACATTAATACAAAAGTTGGGGACAATTACAAGCAAAATTAGTGCTAGGAATTTTTCTAAGAAATGTTTCTTCCAAATGATCAAAACAGTAAAAATGTATCTTCCTGGTTGCATCCAAATGCTATTGAAATTGCAGAAATCTATTTTAACATAAATAGTTTCTCCAAAAATTATATTTCATTGGAAATAGATTTTTTCAGACAATGTATTTGTTAGGATCCAAACGACTGCTAATTTCTTTGAGAGAAGTTGCACCTTCTGTCAATGTACTCTTGTAAAGAGGTCTATTTAGATGGTAGCCCTAACCGACACACCAATACATTGCTGAATGATAAAAAGTGTGGCGCTCATACTATATATAACTGGTTTTTATCTTTATTTTTTTTTAAAAAAAATGTGCTGGACTCGGGCAAGTTACTCGGACTTGACCGAGTAAATCTCCTCGGCGAGGGCCTAGGTACCTTGGCCGAGTCGATTTTCTGACCACTAATTTATTCGATGACTATAAAATTAGTTTAAGAAGTAGAGGAGGTGGACATTGGGTCTCAACACTTTACATTCCATGCTTACACAAAAGAAAATATCCAAATTACACATAAGAAAAAACTTATCATTTCAAACATCTGACTGACTCTTTTAGTCTCTTATAATAACCTAGAAAAAGAAAACAATTGAATGACAAAGGGATTTGGATTTATAACGGAGCTGTTATAAGAACCCAAAGAGATAGAGAGGGAGTGGACGAGGGAGAAACCATTGAACATAAACTCTCTCTCTCTCTCATTTGGCAACTATGGGTCATCCTTTGGACATAAATCCAATATATAATGGGGCCATTACTACCAGAGATAAGAGAGTATCATGTTTTTATAGAAAAGTAATTAATGCTTCTCAAAAAAAAAACAAAAGGGAGTAGTTGCCACTGAATTTTCCTGGTAAATCAACTTTTGGTGAAAATTTGGAGAAGGGCGCCAAGGTAGGGCTCTTTATTTTTACGAAATGATCAATAACTATTTAGGACCGAATCCACAAGGTTCACGCATTTGTGTGTTTAAAATGGAAACAAGACTCAAGGGTTTTCGTGGTAAATCTGTTTTTTTTTTTTTTTTTCTTTTAAAGTCTGGAAAAGGTACCAAGGGAAGGCTCTTTATTTAGATACATGAATAAATTACATACATTTTTTCACTGTAAAATTATTTTGGCTATGCTTGGGTAAGGGCACAAAAGGAGGGGACCCTGTAGGACCTTTAGCCACGGTAAGACATGCAGGTGCCCTTATAACTAATTATTAATGCAAATTGAGAAAATAAAACAAGAAAATAAAATGAAATGAAAAGGTTGAGAGAATATACCCCTCTTAAGATCTGCAAGTGAATTCATCTCAAGATTGAGAGAATATACCCTCTCTCAAGGTCAGCAAGGGGATCCATCCAAAAAATATCTCACGAAACCAAATTTTATTAACTCATCCACATTTTTTACAATGAAGGAAATCTCCCTTTGAATAGCCTAAAAAATAAGATAAACATTAACAAGAAAAACTCTCTCTACAGTTTTTCTATTTTATCTCTTCTTCCCTATTTTATCTCTTTTCCCTGAACCTCAAGTACCATCCCCTTTTATCCAAAATCTAAAAACAACTTTTTGTTTAACCTTATCCTTTTATATTCCTAAACTAGCTCCCCTAATTTAATCTTATCTATTTATACTCCTAAACTAACCCAATCCAATTGATCAATATACACAAGATAAATTCGATAAATTTATGCCCACCTAATTATACTTGTGCACCCTATTTCTAAAGAGATAAACAAAAGAATAATTAAAAATAAAAAAAACCCTAATATTATTTGCATCATGCTCCCCCGATTGGGAGAAGCTCGACCTTGAGCTCAAAAGTTGATGATGAAGTCCCACCATGAGCTCAAAAAGACTGATGCTTGCAACTGTATTCCAAAAGTAATTGTTGAATACGAGCTTGGGCTGATTATTCCTTACCCGGAATGGGTCTAGCTCCAAAAAACACTAAGTTCAACAGATGAACACGCTTGACCATGAAATTTTGGGAGATAGATTTTAATGTCAAAATCTTATGGTCGTTCTATAGGACGTGGTGGATCTAGCTTCTCTATAGAACACGACGGATCTAGCTTCTTCACAAAGAAGATTGTTCTCCAACCGCTGCATTTCTTCTTCACGAGGAAAATTGTTCTCCAACCGCTGCATCTCTTGTTTCTTCTCACGTATTTTAGTTCAAACATCCTCTAAGATGCTAGAAAACTTTTCTATAGCTCTCTCCCAACAATCCCAAGCTTGTTCCCAACGATCATCCATAGCAGATCTAACTTGCTTTGATTTAGCTTGGTCTTTATATATCAAATTTCTCTAGATCTAACTTGATCACTGGATCTGATTAGCTCTGATACTAATTGATGTAAAAAAATAAAACCAGAAAAAATAAAAATAAAAAGTTGAGAGAATATACCCTCTCTCAAGGTCTGCAACAGAATTGACCCCAAGGTTGAGAGAATATACCATCTCTCAAGCAAGGGAATCCACCTCAAAAATCTCTTCACGAGACCAAATTTTATTCAACTCATTAACTTTTTTTACAATGAAGGGAACCTCCCTTTAAATAGACTAAAAAATAAGATAAGCATTAACAAGAAAAACTCTCTCTACACTTTTCCTATTTTATCTCTTATTCCCTATTTTCTCAATTTTCCCTTAACCTCACGCACCTTCCCCTTTATCCAAAGCCTAAAAACTACTTTTTATTTAACCTTATGCTTTTATATTCCTAAACTAGCTCCCCTAATTTAACCTTATCTATTTATACTCCTAAACTAACCCAATCCAATTGATCAATATGCACAAGACAAATTCGACAAATTCATGCCTACCTAATTATCCCTGTGCACCCTATTCCTGAAGAGATAAATAAAAGAATAATTAAAAATTAAAATAACCCTAATATTATTTGCATTACTAATTAACCACAGATGAACTAAAAAAAAGAATATATACGTTTCATAAATATGGATTTACTTTCCTCAAAATCTTGAATCAAAACAAGTAAGAACGTATATCATATTACTAGACACCATGGTATTTTACCCCCTGTAATTTGCATATACCGTTACATTTTTTGTTAAGGATGGTAACGGGCTAGCTTGGGCCATGACACTAGCCCGGCCCTTATACCTATAGGGCTGTCCCAAGCCCAGCCTTTGCACTGTTTGGGCTATGGCCGGGCAATGTTATGGCTAAGGCCAGGCCAGGCCAGTCTGGGCCAAAACATAAATGAGTAAATTTAGAAAAACAAGAAAAAAAGAGGGCCGGACCATTACCCGGCCATAATTTGTGCTGGGCCATCCTACCCATTGTCAGCCCTATTTCTGGTTAATGTTTATTTTATTATATTGATATATATAATATCCTTTAAGAAACCTCCTTCCCAGTTATCTATCTGTCGTGTTTTCTTCTTTCTTGGACAGTTCTCAATAACAGAAGATAATAATATGTTTTAATTTTCATATCTCATCACTGAGATTCCTCCATGGCAAATAGAGCAAGTGAATCATGTACACTGCAGTTTCTAAAACGTTCTATTTATGTATCATCCTCCATGCTGTCACCAAAATTGCCAGTTATCTTTGTATCATTATAAGCAGTCCCCACTCGAGCTTGGGTGCAAGCTCAACCAGAGAGAGAGTGTCTGTTTGTTTGTGGTGTCTGTTTTAAATTTAAAAAGGAAAGGTCCCTCTCATGGCTTCCCTTTCAGCAGCTAACTCTCTCGCTCTTGGGTTTCTTTTCACAGTGCTTCTTTTCTCACTAAAACCCTCATCAGGTAAAATCATATCCCGTCTTTTATGTTGTTCCATTTTTGAGGCTATAAACAATCTTTATTAAGAATATTACTCTGTCATTATTTATTTATTATCTTTTTATTTGATTAAATCGGTTTTTTTAAAGGGTGTGGTTTCTATACGGTTGCAATCTTAAACAATCCACTTAAGGCAGACCTCCAAATTTTATCATAACACGTAATTTTGGTTTAAAAATTCTTAAGATTACCTGAAAATCTATTTTTATATTTAATTATGAAATCTTAAACTCCAAAAATAGTTAAAATCAAATAGATCAATAAACATATGAAAGTCTTGAAAATGAAAGGTCTAGATAATGTGTTGTAAGATGCACTATTTCTGAGACTCAAAACCTATTTCTTTTTTCATATCCATACATCTCAATGCCCAGATGATCAATTAGAGGGTTTTCAACATTAACACAACATTTTCCAATGGATTTTTGAGGTGCATCTGTAATTCTACATTTTAAGTTTGCTACCTTATATAAACTTTTTCCTTTTTTTAAATTTCATCTTCTTTATCTCTATAATAACAATAATGGTGTTTTTAAATGGGGGTGGTTTCTATAAGGTTGCAACCTTAAACAATCCAATTAAGGTGCACCTTCAAAGTTTATAGTAACATGTAATTTTAGAGTAAAAATATTCATAGGACTATCTTAAAATCTATTTCTATATTTAATTATAAAATTTTAAACTTCAAAAATACTTAAAATCAAGTAGATCTATAAATATATGAAAATCTTGAAAAAGGATGGTCAAGATAATGTGTTGCAAGATGCACTATTTTTGGGACTCAAATTTTTTTTTAAAATTTATATTCATACATTTCGATGTCGAGATGATCAATTACAAGGTTTTTCAACATTAAAATAACATTTTTGAATGGATTTTTGAGGTGCATCTTTAATTCTATATTTTAAGGTTGCAACCTTATATAAACTTTTTCCTTTTTAAATTACATCTTCTTTACCTCTATAAAAACAATAATGTTCATAGGTAAGGGATCATGGATTAGTTCTTTTAAAAAGTAAAAATCCTATATTATATTTGTTTCTATAAATCGGAGTGCAATGTCTCACCCGAGTCCCCTCGGACTCAAGTGAGTAACTCAAGGCAAGCCCGAGCTTCCCACACAACTCATGGACATAAAATAAATTCTAATAAAATTATAAAAAAAAGTGAGATGGCTTTATAATTTTTATTATATGTAATTGAAGTGTCGTTGGCAAAGATCGGTGGTGACTTCTTTTTCCATAATCTCTGTTTTCATTTATTTTTTTTAATTTTTTAAAATGTCCCAAACTGTAAATATGTTTTTTTTAACCCATTTTCCTCCACCTATTTAATTTTATTTTTTCCTAAATCTTTTAGGGATTTTCTTTGCGCCCGTACATGACTCAGCAAAGTCATGCAAACTTGGCCGAGTAGTAACTCACCTTGGCCCTTGGCCAATTCGAGTCTCAGCACACTGCTATCTACAATTGAATTTTTCATTGTATAAATGGAGTGAAACAACTTCTTATTAATGCTTAATTGAAAATCATTATTATCTCTCTTTCTCCTCTTTTAATCAATAATATTTTGAAATGGTTGTTTGAATGTGAAGTGGTGAATGGGGCTGAGGAAAAGTTATGGTGCATTGCTGATTTTCAAATACCAGCTGAAGTGTTACAAAGGGAGATGGATTTGATTTGTAATGGGGGGGGAACCGATTGCAGTGCAATCTCACCAGGTGGGGCGTGCTATGATCCCAATACACTCCTGGGTCATGCCTCCTACGCATACAACACCTACTGGCAAAACAACAAGCACAATACCGGATGTTACATGAACGCAGCTGCCATCCAAACAATTAACGACCCAAGTAAAAATCTTTGTCCCAATATATAGTATATTTATGCGCTTGAAAAAAATAGTATCTCCGATTTTTTAGATGGTGCAACGTAGCAAAAAAACCCTACTTTCAAATTTTTTCTAGTGATCTTAGGTATGTGTGCATGTGTGAGAACCCTCTCTCTTTTTTGTTTGAAAACTCGAAGAATTGAGTTGTGTCATGACTAGGATCGAACTCACCATAAATGAATGTTATTTTGCAATCTGTTTTTGGTGTGATTTCTATAAGGTTGTAACCTTAAACAATCGAAATAAGGCGCACCTCCAAATTTTATTGTAACATCTAATTTTGGTGTAAAACAATCTTAGGATTATCTCAAAATCCCTTTTTATATATAATTATAAAATTTTAAACTTCAAAAATAGTCAAAATTAAGAAGATCTATAAATATATGAAAATCTTAAAAATGGACGGTTTATATAATGTGTTGCAAGATGCATTATTTCTGAGACTCAAAATCATTAAAACAACATTCTCCAATAAATTTTTTGGGTGCATGTATAATTCTACATTTTATTATTACAACTTATTTACAAACCACTCCAACGGGCCTGTTCCAATGGTAAAACCCCAAAAGGAGTCAAAAAATATTTTATCATATGCTTTTTTTGTGGGCCTACTACACAAACTAGAAGTCTTAAAATTGGGCCTACTACACAAACTAGAAAACTTAAAATTGGCTTTCTAAAAATCCAAAAAACGTTTTTAAAAAATGTTCTTTCTAAAAACCCAAAAAAAGTTTCTAAAAATATTTTAGTATATATTTGTCAAAAAATATTTTAGCATATTGTTTTTTGTGGGCTTTATTACAAACCAGAAAAACTTGGTCTGGCCGGGCCCGAACAATAAATTTCCGGGCTAGCCCAGGATGGGCTTTCCTGATAAAATTTCGGACCGGGCTTGTTCATTTCTGGTTCTTACCTGGCTTCAGGCAGGGCAGAATGGCAGCCTCTACTTACAACACCTCATAAACATAAGAACAAAACTCATTCCAGCAAATCTCCACTCTTCTTATTAGAGTAAGTTGTGATGTATCTCAAAGTAACAATACTTACTTATGCTAACAAAGTGAGCTTTGTTTTCAGGTCATGGGTCCTGCATATTCGAGTTCATCCCCTTTTAAGCCTCATTTAGTTTAATATATGTTTCTCGGAGATGGAACGGAAACATCGATTAGCAATGCATCCCAAATAAAAAGCGGCTTAATTTGGAGCTCTAAAATGAATGAAATAAGACCTCATTGTGACTGACTTGGAGAGATTCCATCTTCTTCAGGAAAATCCTTTTGGTGCAGTTTGGACCTTCTTTTTTTTGTTGTCTTTTCAATGTAACTATTTGCTTCTCAGAAGAGGCGTTTGGATGGTCACTTCTCGTTTATTTTAAACCAAGAAATAAGGAAAAAGCTGGTTTTTCTTAGCGGTTTTGGTGGCATTGTGGGGATTGTATTGCAGGAGTAGAGTAAACTGATATTCATTACCACAGGGGTTCTTGTAGAAACGCTATCCAAATAAAAATCCTTATATTGAAAGAAACTTACTCATTTTTAGTGGTCCACCCAAATTAGGCTTTGGTTATGAAATAATTATTCTATACAGAGGTTAGTGTATAGTCTTTGTGGCACACATGAGTGCACGACCGTAGAGAGAGAGAGAACCACAATCACCTCCATTTGTCCCACACTATAACGCTCTAGGGGTGGCAATCACTGTGGATTGACCCGGACCGCATTGGGTCCATATTGGATCTGGCGGGTTAGGTCTGACTTCAAATGACTTACAGTTGAGTCCGGTCTGGCATGTCAAACACACAAAAAGGCAAAAAAAAAAATCACTCTCTTACTATTATCAACATGTATATATAATACAACAAGAGGTAATTTGCACCGCAAGTTAACTTGCACAACAAGATTAGTTATAATAAGTAACTTTCTATACATGATATAATTATAAAATAAATACAAGGTCTTCAATTATCTATACTTCCCCTCAAACTGAGGTTGGTTTAACAGCATAAGTTTGTCAATGAGATAGTCATGACGAGCACGAGTCATTGCCTGAGTAAAAATATCTGCAAGTTGTTGTTGTGAGGTAATATGTGGGAGTGTAACTTCTTCGGCCATGAATTTTTCACGAATGAAATGATAATTAACTTTTATATGCTTTGTGTAATTATGGAACACCGAATTTGATGCAATGTGTATGGTCCTCATAGTATCAGCATACAATGGTGCATGAGTTCGATGAAAAATAATGAGATCATATAAAAGACCTCTTAGCCAAATAATTTCACTGCAAGTAGAGAATATTGCTCGGTATTCGGCTTCTGCAGAAGATTTCGACACAACTGTATTCGGCTTCTGCAGAAGATTTTGACACAGTTGTTGTTTCTTAAATTTTCATGATATAAGAGAATCTCCAAGAAATATACACCACCCAAAACATCAAGTATCTGGGTAGCTTGTCCAATCCGCATCAACAAAGGCTCGTAACTTGAGAGAAGAGTTAAGAGGAGAAGAGTAGGCATCTATGGTATGTACCCCATAGATAACGAATGATATGATGGACAATTGAGAGGTGGATGCGATGGGGATCTACAACAATTTGGATGGGGACCTATACTGCATGAGATATATCACGACAAGTCATTATGAGATAAAGTAGACTGCCAACCAGTTGTCTATAAAGAGTTGGATCTGGAAGTTTGTCCTCATCATCCTTTCTATATTTTACATTTACGTCTATTGATGTATCCACCCGTTTATCTTTAGGTAAGTTGGCCAATTTGATAAAATATTTGGTGTACTTCTTTTGGTTATCTATCTATCCATTAGGGGAATAATGAATCTCTAGGCAAAGAAAGTAAGTTAACAGACCCAAATCTTTCAATTTGAATGAGTGACTGAGAAGCTTTTTCAAGTTTTTTATATTATCAAGGTTGTCTCTTGTGATGAGAATATCATCAACATATAGGAGAACGATTGTTATCCCTAAAGAACAATGGTGGGTAAATAACGAATAGTCATGAACACTTTGTTTCAACCCAGCATTTACAGCGACCTGTCGAAACCATTCAAACCATGCTCTTTGAGCTTGTTTTAAACCATACAAAGATTTTTTCAAATGACATATAATACCCAAGACGAGGTCGCATACATACTGTTTCTTCCAAATGTCCATGAAGAAATGTATTTTTCACATTCATTTGAGATATAGTCCATTGTCAAATAGCTGAGTAAGCAATTACGGTACGAACAGTAGTCATTTTAGCAATGAGCAAATGTTTCATCATAGTCTATGCCATACTCTAATTTGAAACCATGGGCAACTAGTCGTGTTTTATATCACTCAATCCCTCCATCAGATTGAAGCTTCACAGAAAATACTTATTTACTTACAATAATATATGTGTGAGGACAGCACGATATAAGATCCCAAGTGTCATTTTCCAACAAGGCACTTATTTTCTGTATCCATGGCCTCTTTCCTAGATGGCATAATTATGGCTTGTTAGTAGGTGGAAGGAATATCAATTGAATCTAATGGTAGGTAGCATAGTTGGGATCTTGTACCGTGTTTTATATTGTTCAAATAGAAAATTTTGTTCTCTCATAATGCGAAAGATGAACAAAAATAGACACATCAAAACATATGTAAGAGAGAATAATTAGGATGAACATGAAATAATAAATAATATAGGAAATTTTTATGCAAAACCGAAGATGGCAGACAATTTATGACATAAACAGTTGTTAATGCAGCTTCAATACAAGAGTCATGCATAAGGGGCCTAATAACTTCTAGGATATGGCGGTTTTTCCTTTCAACTATGTCATTCTGTTGTGGAGTATAATGACAAGTTTTTTGTGATTGAATATCCTGAGTTTTCAAATATTCTTGAAAATCATGTGATAAGTATTCTCTCCTGGAGTATGACCGTAAGATTTTTACTTTTGTACCAAACTGGGTTGCAATCATGTATAAAACATTTTAAAATGGGAGAACACTTCAGATATATGGTGCAAAAGTATATCCAGACATATTGTGTACAATCATCAATGAACAAAACAAAATATTTATATCCCATTCTGGATAAAATTGAAGCAGAACCCCATACATCACTATGAATAAGATAAAAAAGTGCAGTTGCTTTATCTACTCGAGCAGAAAAATGTAAACTAGTGCTTTTATTCAAATAACAACTAATACAATATTTATTGATAGAATTTAAAGCAAGTTCTTTATTGGGCAATGAACCAGGATGAAACAAAGTATCTAATTTATTTACATTCGGATGCCCAAGTCTCCAATGCCACATATGCCATTGTTTATTAGAAACAAAAAAATCAGAATCCAATGGAGAAAAGAAACAAGTATCATGGTTTGGTTTCTCAAGCTCGAAGGCAAACAAACAACCAATTCTATGCCCCTTCCCTTTTACTGTCCCAGTGCGTAGGTCCTGTATTACACAATTATCACGAGAAAATTGAACATTGTAACCATCATCAACAAGTTGGACCATAGAGATTAGAGTAGCAGTTAATTTAGGAACCAAGAGAACATTAGGTAAATGAAAAGGTGTACCAGAGGAGACAGATAGTGATAGATTATCAGTACTAGTAGTATTCAGTTTCCCCCCATTAGCGGTGAGAATCTGACCATTATCTTGGTATGATTTAGTAGATGTTGGACTTGTGTGCTCTCCAGTCATATGATTAGAGGCATCCGAGTCAATAAGCCAAAGGGGATTCACACTAGGGGATAGGTGAGAGTGCATATCAGAAAAGATCATAGCAGATAAAGCAGAAGAGATAGCCGTAAAAGTAGAGTTTGCACCAACTGTCGAATATAAGTTGACATAGCTGATGTCTATGATACTATCGTAGTTGGTTCATGAATAATACTTGATGGAGGGGTCTCTACCATTAGTCTCTTGGATGCATCATTAGCAACTTGGTATGTCTTGTAAAAAGGTTTCTGTGTATCTATTGCCTGGTTGCCTCACAGAGAAAGATCTTGATACTCTTTGATAATATACCCAGGACAATAGCAATAATTGCAAAAAAAAAAAAAAATTGCAATGGGAAGCTATTTGACCATAAGTGCAGTGAAGGTCCTTTTCTGATGGTTTTTGTCTAGCCCATTGAGCTACAATGACAAACTCTATATCTTTCTTTCCCTCAATGGTGGCATGTGTCGTATTCTCGTCTCTTCATAAGTAATTCACCCAGAATGACATCAATATTGGTTAATGTTTTACGATTTAAAATATTGGCTCGAATGATTTCATATTTTGAGCACAACTTCATTAGAAACTGCATCACCTTCCTGTCATCATTTATCTCCTTTAAGATTTTAATGCAACAAGCACTAGTGATAGCCTTCAAGTTTATATTTTCATATTTTGTCCACAAGTTCATAAAACCAGTATAACATTCTTGGATGTTTTTCTTCCCCCTATATATAAGTAAACACATCATATTCAATTTGGAAGTGTCTTGCAAGATTTGATTGCTGATAAACCCTTTCCAAGTATTCCCACATTTTTTTTGAAGTGCAAAAGCCTCTCATTGGCCTTCCAATGTCTACATCCACAGAGCCGAGGATCCATGAGACAATTTTTGTATTGTTGATCTTCCATTGTTGGTTATCTTTAGTGTTGGGTGGAACAGGTTTTGGTTCAGTTCCATCAACATACCCCCACAAGCCTTTTCCTTCAACAAAAAATTTAAAATGGAAGCGCCAATTGGGATAGTTTTTTCCATCAAGTTTTATGGCCACCATATCTCCTTTTCAAAAGCCATGTGCAAATGGTGTGAGCTCCCACAATTCCAATCAAAAGACTCAATCTAACATTAAAACATAGACTTGATAAGTACCAGCTGATATTCCTTCTTTGTTTTTTTATTGACTTAATGAGCTTAATTCAAAAGTGTCTCTCTCTAATTTCTCTCCCTAACTAAGAAGGATAGGATTGACGTGGGTATCGAAACAACCCTCAATATATAAAAAAACCAATACTCAATTGAGGACCAAGCAATAGAATAGAGGAAAAGCAATTTGCAAAACGATGGATTTGTAAAAGAGAGATGAACAATAGATGGATTTGAGCTATAGGGTTTGCAAGAGCTTGGTTTGTGCTTGGTCATTGCAAGCCTTTTTTTGTCTTGGTTCGTTACGGTGAGCAATGGGGTTTGTAAGATAGAGAGCCATGAGATTTTGTGACGGTGAGCAATAGGGTTTCTAAGAAAGAGAGCCATGAGATTTTGTAAGGGTCAATTGAAGAGAGAAAAAACAGTAACGTAGATGGATTTGCAAGAGAGAGACCTATTTTTCTCCTATAACACTTCTCTCAAGTTACGAGCCTATGCTGATACAGATTGGGCAGGATGCCTAGATACTCAACGCTCGACCACTGGGTGGTGGATCGAGATAATGACTCATGCTTGTCATGATTATCTCATTGATAAACTAATGTTGTTCAACCAACCTCAATTTGAGGTAGAGTGTAGAAATAGTTGAAGATCTTGTATTTATTTTATATTATATCATATATAGAAAGTTAGTTATTGTAACTTATCTTGTTATGCAAGTTAACTTGAGGTGCAAGTTACCTCTGGTTTTATTATGTATACATGTTAATAATAGTAAAAAAAGATAATATCAATAAAGCAAAACTGTGATAATAGAGAGATAAAAATATATATAGTATATGGAACAATTAAGGTCCAAAAATTCTAGAGAGAGAATATGAAACTTGATTTTCTTTGTGGTCGATTCTTCGATATAAGATCTAAAGATGCATGAAAGCTTCTTTGTTGGAAATTACCTTCACCGAAAAAATAGAGCCAAACCAAATAGGGCTAATAAGCTAGAACTTTGCTTTGATACCGTGTCAAACATACAAAAGGCAGAAGAAAAATCTCTCTCTTGACTATTATTGACATGTATATATAATACAACCAGAAATAACTTACACAACAAGATAAGTTACAATAAGTAACTTTTTATACATGATATAATATAAAATAAATACCAGATCTTCAACTATCTCTACACGGCATGGATCCCATCAGTAGGGACAGGTTTGGGTTTAGGTCTAGGTCAAGGTCCGAGTGAAGCCAAGTCGGTCTAGGTCAAGCCCAACTCGACCCAACCTGTTTATACGCCCTATAAGGTTCTCTAAGGGCACGTTTGTTTTTCTGAATGATATCTTTTGGAAATTTGAATTTTTTTAAATCTTTTGAAAAATTGAATGTTTTGTTTTAGAATGTTTAAATAAGTTATGGGTACTGTGTTTGATAACTTATATATATATTAATAATATAAATATAATTATGTAAATATATATATAAATATGTATATTTGTATTATATAAAACATATAATATAATATTTACTATATTATAAGATAAGATATTTACATATTATATATAGGGTGCGGTTTGTATAGAGCCTAGGCTCTAAACAATCAAATTAGAGCCTACCTTCAAATAGCCTCGAGAAATATGGTTTCAATACTGGAAATATTTGTGATAGCCTTAAAATATATATTCATCTTTATTTATAAAGTTTAAAGCTTAAAAAATAGTGTAGATCGATAGATATATGAAAACTTGAAAATCTTGAAAATTGACGGTCCAAAAATGTGCTATAAAATACACTGTTTTCAAACTTGAAATCCATTTTTTTTTCATGTCCATGCATCTTGATGTCGAGATGATCAATTTGAAGATATTTGGGCATCAAAACAACCTTTTCTAGTGAATTTTTTGAGATAAGCTATAATTTGACTGTTTAGAGCCTCAGCTCTATATAAACTTTTCCCTTATATATAAGGGATTGTATACAAAGAGACCATTTACCTTTGATACAAGGAGGTCTCAATTATTTACAACTATCTGATTTGAAATTTGATAGCTTGGATGTATAAAGTTTGAGAAAATTTCTTTTGAAGTTTGAGCTTGGTCAATGAAATAAATGTAGCCATTTAATTTCACATCCGGTCAAAATCAATTGTGAGGACCTTATACCAAAGATAAATAGTCTCATTGTATACTTTTCCTATATATAATATATTAAATATATATCATATATAATATATAATATATTTATACATTATTATAATAATATTCATATAAATATTATATATAGGAAGATACTCCAAAACACCTATAGGCGAAAATGAACAGTGATTTTGCCTACTCTCAGCACCATCCAAACTTCATCGCACGGTCATAGTTGTCCTGTAGTATTTCAATTTTAAATTTTTTTACAAATCAAAATGATCTAAAATTTAGAGTGTCTATTCATAAAAAATAAGTGAATCTAATAAAAATACAAAAAAAATAATTTGAAGATATAAATTGACCAAAATACCCCCAAAACTTTATGGGGGTATTTTGGTCAATTTATATCTTACGAATTATTTTTTTATATTTTTATAAGGTACGCCTCAATAAGATGTACATAAGTTCCAAATTTCTGATCATTCGGATATGTAAAAAGCAAAAATAAAAATTGAAACACAACCAGACAATTGTGACCTTACATCAAACTTTGGACGGTGATGAGCATAAGCGAAATCACTGTTCATTTTCGCCTATAGGCATTGGGAAGAATTTTCTTTATATATAACATATAGTATAATATAATATTTTTATATATTATATATAATATAATAATATAGATATTGTGTACAATATATATATATATATATATATATATATATATATATATATATATATATATATATATATATATATATATCTTATATTTTACTAAATACTATGTAATATATATTTATTATATTATATATAGTACTATTATATTATAATAATGTACTACATATAATATAATAATATGAATATTATATATGAAATAAAAAATATATATCATATATAATATATAATATATAATATAAATATATATTATTGTTATATATTACATATAATATATAATCGATACATGTTATGTAATGCAAATTACAATAATAAAATAAATATAAATATATAATATAAGGAAAAAGACCTTGTCAGACCACGGGTTGACATCTACAGTGTCAACCAACGGCCCGGATTGAATTCGGCCCAATCCAATGGTCACAACCTCATTTTGTATTTAAATTTTCAATTGTTTTATATAAATCTAAATAAATTTAAATTTTGAGTGTTTATTCTTACAAAATAGTATAGCCTAATAAAAATATTAAAAAATAATTCGAAAAATATAAATTAATCAAAATAGCTCAAAAACATTTTGGTGGTATTTTGGTCAATTTATATATTATGAATTTTTTTTTTATTATTTTATTAGGTGCTCTTTGATGAGTAGAATGTACGCTTAAAGTTTCACGTGAATATGATTGGAAGAAAAAAAATTAAAATTAAAATACGAAATAAGGTCGTAACTATCAGATCGGCCCAGATTCAATTTGAGCCATTGGTTAACACTGCAGCAGTCAGCCCATAGGCTGACAGCATCCACTCCCATAATATAATATATATTACATTTTACATGTCATATATAATCAATATATACTATATAATATAAATTATATATAATATATATATATATATATATATATATATATATATATATATATATATATATATATATATATATATATATATATATATATATATATATATATATGTTATAGTAATATTATATTACATTACATTATATTGATAATACTAATATTATGTATTTATATTAGGGCAAGCTTTTTATGCTTCCCCTGCAGGATAGAACTTATATACTTCCCCTTATCCAATCGTCCATTCTGAATGGAGGGCTAAGATTACCCCAATCACAATGTCACGTCTCCACACTATTTTATTTTTAATTTTTTTTTATAAACTATTTTGACACCAAATTTTTTACGTCCAATCCTCTATTAAACTCGCACTAATGAAAAATATATAAAAAAATATTTCCCATAAAATAAAATGATCAAAATACCCTTAAAAGTTTTAAGGGGTTTTTTGGTCATTATATTTTATTGAAAAATTATTTTTAATATTTTTTATTGGTGCGCCTCAATGTTAATATGGCATGTACCAAATTTCATATCCATACAATTTGTATAAAAAACACTAAAAATAAAATACTTTGATACGTCGGATTTAAGATCAAACGGTGAGTGGCTCTCTTGATCAAAATTGGACGGCTAGATGGTAGGGGAAGCATAGATCTTCTAGGCTGTTGGGGAAGTATAGAAACCTTTCTATTTATATTATATATATTAAATAGTATCAATAAAAACATTCTGAAAGATTAAGTTCCTACCCCCACTCCCCCCTAAGAACTTACTCTTTCATGTTTTAACAAATGAATGAGAACTTTTGTTGAAAGATTACTTTCTAAACTTTTAGATGAAACTGTGTGTCAAACACGGAACTTTTGAAAAATCAGAAAGATTTATTTCTCAAAAAAACAAACATGCCTTAAGATTTCCTAAAATAACTATAATGTCCGCTTATGTAAAGGGTGTTTGGACATCACTAAAGACTTTCTAGTTACAATGATGCTTCTTGGACCATATGACATTTTGGAATTCTCTCAAACATTTTATTTAGGGAAAATTATACGTTACAATGATACTTTTTGGACTATATTGTTGGCAATATGGCCTTTCAAGGCCTTAATGCCAAGAGTCATTTGCTTAGTGGGAGTGAGTGAGAGAGATAAAATCTAGGTACTTTGCGAATTGGGGCCCAGATTCTCTTACCCCTAGTACATGAGGCACTAGGAGTTTACATCTTGATAAATCAATTCCTTAAAGAGGTGTGAGGGTCACCTCCTAGTCAGGAATTTTAATTAGAATGCCCCATTATTAATTGTGATTAGCTAGGGCTTGGAGAATCCAGCATAGAACCCGAATGTTTGTTGAGAGTCGGCTATGTATGGGATGGTCAAGACTTACGGGACATGAGTCTGTAACTTGGTACGAGACCATTTCATAGTATGTGTTCTTTCATTCACAAGGAAAGTCACTCTTCTTAAGTTTTATCCAATTTAGAAGAGCTAGTGCACATGTGCTTTGAGAGGACCCCTGTATTTAAGTAGGAATATCCCACAGGGGTGCACATATTATCTATTGAGAACCCGATGATGTGAAGCTTTGCCTCAATGACTTTGATGTGTCCAATTATATATCTTTATCATAGACTGTGGAGCATAGGTACATTGGGTCTACTTAGGATATAGTGGAACATCATTCGGGACTAGCCCAATGGAGTACTTCGATACCTAGAATCAAAGCCTCAAGATCTCACATAACTTTTGTCCGATTTTAGTTTAATGAGAAATGATGTAAAGATATTTAAATATGATTTACATATTTACTGGAATTTTTGGAGAATTTTTTTGGATTTTTTAAATCACCAAAAATATGATTTTTAAATTGTTCAGACTTATGTGAGGACATCCATGTGGATACCACATGGCACCCGAGTGGCCATAGGGTAGCCACATGGCAACATGAACCCCTCACGTTGGGCCTCCCCTTTTTTGGGAGAAGATTCCCATGTATGGGAAACCCTATAGTACTTGGTCACTTACTTTCCTTTTTTCTTTTACTTCAATCCTTATGTTACATTGTTACGACTTAAAGTTAGATTTTAGTCGCATGCTTAAATGTCAATAGTTGGGCCTCGATCTCGTCGGGTCATACGACTACGCCGGGACCCAGATTTGGGTCAGGCTCGAGATTGCTCTCTCGGCACCACAATACATACGTGCAGGTACCAACTAGTGAGTGATGATTGTGTGGTGTAAGGCGGGAGTTACCTCACGGTGGGTCCATGACACTCTCGGGTGCTTGGCTTAGGCGTCCTCTTAAATCAAGAAGGAAAGCCCCCTAGCCTGAGGCTGGTTCGACTTTAGCCTCCTTGCTTACACTCTACGACTTGTAAACACATACACATAAGGTTGCCAGACAAGTGGGTCAAGAGACCCTAACTTGTCTTTAGAGGGGTATATAAAGGAAAGAAAATAAAAGATATGGGGTGTTGCGAGACTGTTTATGAAATAAATAAATGTGATAGAGTGCTTAGGGTGGCAAGTAAAAACGAGAGCGAGTAGGAAGGTGATAAGAGAGGAGAAGAAGAGAAGGAGAAGGAGAAGGAGAGAAAGAGAATGAGAAAAGTAATAGAGAGAGAGATAAAAAAGAAAAAGTGGAAGAGAAGAGAGAGTGGGTCGACGGCTTAGCTACCGGTCCAATTAATCGTGAGAGAACGAAAAGGAGAGAGAGAGAAAAAACGAGGAGAAGGGAAAGAGAGAGTAGGCTGGTGGCTTAGCCACTAGTCCAGTTGACCATGCGATAGAAAGAGGTGGAGAAACGGAGAGCAAAGGAGAGAGAAAAAAAAAGAGAGAAGAGAAAGAAGGAGAGAGGAGAAGGGGAGAGAGAATGAAGAAGAGAAAGTAGAGGAGAGGAGAAGAAGAGAGGGAGAGGAGGAGAGAAAGAAGAAGAGAGGAGAAGGCAAACTGGCGGCATAGCCACCTACTCGATTGGCTGTGAAGAAAGAGTAAGGGAGGAGGGGAGGAGAGAGGGGGAGAGGGAAGAGAGGAGGAAGAAGGTAAAGAGAGAAGGAAAGAGAAGGGAAGGGAAAGAGAGAGAAAGAAAGAGTAGGACAGGGAAAGAGAGAGCGAGCTGACAACTTAGCCGCCAGTCCAGTTGACCGTGAGAGCAAGAAAGCAGGAGAGAGGGAAGAGAAGAGAGAGAGGAAGAAAGAGAAGGGTGGAGAAAGAAAGAGAGAGGAGAAGAAGAGAAAGAACAAGGATAGAGAAAGAGAAGGGAAGAAATAGAGAGAGAAAGAGAGAAAGGGAGAAGAGAGGGTGGGCCAATGGCTTAGCCGCCGGTCTAGTTTAATCGTGAGAGAACGAGAGAGAGGGAGAGAAAGAAAGAGAAGGGAAAACAAAGAGAGAAAGCGAGAGAAGGAGGGAAGAGAGAGCGGGCAGGTGGGGTCTAGTTGATCATGAGAGAGAAAGAGGAAGAGAGAGGAGAGGAGAAACGAGGAAGAGGAGAAAGGAAGAGAGAGAAAGAGGGAGAGAGGGGAGAGGAGAAACGAGGAAGAGAAGAAAGTAAGAGAGAGAAAGAGAGAAGAGAAGAAGTGAAAGAACAATGGGAGAGAGAGAAGGGAAGAAATATAGAGAGAAAGAGAGAGGAGAGAGAACGACAAAGAAGAGGAGGGAGAAAAAGAGAAAGGGAGAAGAGATGGTGGGCCGACGGCTATCCAGTTTGACCATGAGAGAAAGAGAGAGGGAGAGAGGGGAGAAAAGAAAATAGAAGGAAAGAGAGGAGAAGAAGAGAAAGAACAAGGAGATTGAGAAGGGAAGAAATAGAGAGAGAGAAAGAGAGAGGAGAGAGAGAAAGGAGAGCAAAGAGGGAAAGAGAGAGTGGGTCGACAGCTTAGCCGTCGGTACAATTTGACCGTGAGAGAAAGAAAAGGGAGAGAGGGGAGAAGAAGAAAGAGAGAAAGAAAGAGGTGAAGAAGAGAAAGAACAAGGAGAGGGAGAAGGGAAGGGAGAGCGGGTCAACGACATAACTGTCGATCCAGTTGACTGTGACAGAGAAGGAGAGAGAGAGGAGATAAGAAAGGAGGAAGAGAGAGGATAAAATAAAGGAGGAAGAGAGAGGGAGAGAAAGAAGAGAGAGAGGGAGAGAGAGAAGAAAGAGAGGCAGAGAAGAGAGAAAAAAGGGGAGAAGAGAGGGTGGGTTGGTGGCTTAATCGCCAGTCCGGTTGTTGTGAGAGAACGAGAGGGAGAGAGTGGGAGAAAGGGAGAAGAGAAAGAAGATGAGAGAGAGAGAGGGAAAAAAGAGGGGAGGTGGAGGAGAGAGAGGGAAAGAGAGATAGAGAGAGAAAGAAGAGGGAAAAAGAGAGAAGAAAGAGAGGGAGATAAAGAGAGAGGAGAAAGAGAGGGAGAGAAGAGAGAGAAAGAGAAGGCGAGTAGGTAGCTAAAGAAAGAGAGAGACAATGGGAGAAGAGAGAAAGAGAGAGAGGAGAGAAAAGGAGAGAAGAAAGAGAGAGAGTAAGAGAAAGAGAAGAGAGAAAGAGAAAGAAGAAAGAGAGGAAGAGAAGGCAAGTTAACGGCATGGTTGAGGGTGAAGAAAGAGTGAGAGAGAAGGAGAGCAGAGAAAAAGTGAGGGAAAGCGAAGAAAAGAGGGAAAAAAAGAGAGGAGAGAGAAAAATATAGAGAGAGGATAGGAGGGAAAAAAAGAGAGAAAAAAGAGAAGGGGAGAGAGAGAAAGAGAGAGGAGAAAGAGAGGGAGAGAAGAGAGAGAAAGAGAAGAAGATAGGGTGGGTCGGCGGTTAAGCCGCCGATACGGTTGACATGAGAGAATGAGAGGGAGTGAGAAAGATAAAAGAGAAGAGGGAGGCAAAGAGAAGAGAAGAAGAGAGAGAGAAGAGGAGAGAAAAGAGAAAGAATAAGAGAGGAGAAGAAGAAAGAGAAGAGGAGAGAGAAGAGGGAAAAAATAGAGAGAAGGAGAGAGGAGATGAGCGAGAGAGATAAAGGAGAGAGAGAGAGAAAGAAAGAGACTGAAACGGAGAGAAGAAGAGAGTGAAAGAGATGAGAGGAGAAAGAGAAGGCTTAGTCGCTGGCTGGGTTGACCATGAAGAAAGAGTGAGAGAGAGGCAGAGAAGAGAGAGAAAGAGAGAGGAGAGAAAAGATTACCTAGTTGGACCGTTGAACTGGACCAGCGGTTAGGTCAGAAGTGGAGAGTCCCAAATGAGAAATGAGAATTTCCAAATAACGAGTGAGAAGTTCCAAGGGTAGTGACTTATTGAAAAGTTGTCTCTCTCCTCTCTTTGGATGGAAATAGGTAGAGAAAAGTATTGCAAACAAGGAAAAACTCAAATTGAAATCGTTAAGCTTAAAGGGCAAATCTCATTAATTTCTCATTTTTTTTGGACTTAGGGTTACAAATCTTATATAGAACTCTCCTTGAAACAAAGATGGATGCTTAAAACTAAGTAAAATTGTTAGAAAATATAATTTTCATGAATTAAATGTGAATCCCGTTTCTAGGGCAAAATGACCATTTTGCTCCGACCCACAATGTTCCAAATGACAAGATGGTCCTCAAAAAGTGACCTTGAACCATGATGAACTTTTGGGGTTTGTTTTGGGCCCTTTCAGCGACTTTTCGGTGAAAAGAATGCTACAAATATGATAGTCTCGGTGAGACGATCGTTTTGACATATCTTTTTATCCTCGAATCGAAGAATTTGGCTATCGACGAAATTCGTCAAAAGATAGGAAATGTGCAATCTTAGATCTCTGATCTTAGCCATTCTTTGCCTTTTTTATCAATATTTTTATCATGAAATGACGCGGAAGTCGCCACATTTGTTTGGCGACCAGAATGACTCAATTTGGTTTCTAAATCGCCACTTGCCGAATTTGGGATCTTGCCAGAATTTGGATTCCGGTCACCAAAAATGTCTCTTTTTCTACGTTAAAATACAGCCCTTCTGGCCATTCATCATGGATGCTGATTAGCTTGAATCAAAGCCCTTGACCATGTGGTTACAACGGACCCGGTTTCAAGCCAATCCAATATCGGGCTTCATGATGCTGCCATTTGATTGAAGGGATCTTCCTCATCCAAAAATCTGCAACACATGAGTTTTCTTAAGCGACTTCTCTCTAGATTTCTCCCGTCTCGGGCCGCATCATGGATTGTGCCACATATCAAAATGTGCGCGTCAACGAGACGAAGGTCCTCTTGAAATTTTAGCTTGATCTGGCTTAAGATGAACATTCACACATATCACATAAGCCACATATTGCTTTGCGCATATATCATATCAAAGGCATATCAGACAGTTGCTGACACCATTATTCACAAAGTAGGTGCCCATTCACATATCACATAAGCAACATATTGCTATGCGCATATATCATATCAAAGGCATATCAGATAGTTGCTGACACCATTATTCACATAGTAGGTACTCATTTCATAACAGAGCATATATTTCTACATGTATTCACATCATAACAGAGCATATCACATACTTATCATATCAGGTTATACTACCAATGGGTGTCCCATTGCGTAGTGTTTCATGTCATAGTTATATCATAACATTATTCCACTACCAATGGGTGTCCCATTGCGTAGCGGTCCATATCACATTCACATCACACCTAATGCAACTGTGTACATGCATACTCAAGCATTCATTCACTCATGCTTTGTTATTTTTCAAGAATTCAAGAGCATTCACAGTATCATAAGCATGAATATTCAGTGCCTCATGAAAGATAACTTCAATCTCTTTAAGAAGGGTTTAAGTTTTATTCAGAAACATATAAATCAGTGCACCAATTTTTGAATCATACAACAGTTTGGGATTCACTACCATTTCCATCAATGATAAACATATGCGAAAAGGGGCATGATATCCAATTCATAAGAAATTTCAACTCAATTTCAACATCAGCTTGAAATAAGAATATATATATCTTTTAATCAATAGAAACTTGAAGTTATTTGAGCATCATTTGGTCAATCAAGAGCTTAGTGCAAAATAGACTACAGTCCTGAAGTTTCTGCAATTTCCTTACAGTAACATGTCCCCATAAATAGAGGTGTAACTTCCAATCTATACAAAATTTTGATATGACTTCAAGGCCAATTTCAAAGTAGACACACATATCTTTCAAATGGAGGTGGTTTGAAAGTATTTGGACCTAATTTGATCAGTTAAAAACTCAGCACAACAGGAGTAACAGTTTTTAGAAATTGCAGCAATTCATGACAATGACATATTACACCAACAAAAGCATAACTCCCAAATTATGGGGAATTTTGGGATGGTTTCAAAACCAAAGTTCGGGTAGAAACATAAGTATTTCAAATAAAGGCAGTTTGAGGGCATTTGGACCCCAATTGTTCAATCAAAAACTCAAGAACATGGGAATGAAATTCTGAAATCTGCTGAAATATGATAACAATTACATGCTCTCATAAATCGAAACATAGTTTCCAATTAGGAGGAATTTCAACTGAGCTTCACACAAAAGTAGAAGTAAAAACACATATCTTTCAAAAGGATGTGGTTTGGAGTCATTTGGACACTGTTTGGTCAGTGAATAGTGTTGGCGGCTGCCTGTTGAGTAAGGCACCTATTGTGTGAATAATGGTGCCGGCAGTTACCATATTTCCCTAACTCCCTATTATAGGAGGAGAGTTAGGATGAGTGTGCACCCCCCAAAATTCTTTGTGATGCAAAAAGAAAAGTGCATCGTGTCTTGCAAGGTAAGTGCCGATCAAAAGCCCCAAAGCGTGCTAAGGACTGTGTGCGTTTGCACGAAGGCCTTATGAATGGGATTAATCATTGTCATTGTCTTCCCTCTTGAGTGATGGTAGAAGTCCTAAGCAATGGGATTGGCTTGGCCTGATGAATAGAGCTTCTACTACAGGAGTAGGTGATTTAGGGAGTGAGTTGGTTAGTATATGTTAATTATATATATACCTGTTGTACTTGCCTACTAGTAATTATGATGATCTGTGATGAAGGGATGAAATAAATTAATAGTTCATATGAGATCTAATAGCAGATTGGGATTGCTCCACCAAAAAAGGAATTCATTCGCAACACACGACTAATATATATGTGACATAATTGTGGTGTATGACTCTATGTTGATACTTATATGAATCTTGAGTATAGTCATGAGCCACCGTGTATAGGCAGGAATGCATGATAATGAATCTACCTACTGGGTCTTTAAAGATCATTATGTTTACTCTCATCCTTGTAGATTGATAGTCACAGGTCGAGGACGAGCAAGTGGTGATCGTGGCTGGAAAACTGAAGGTCTGCGCGAAGAGAAAGCTTCCTTGCGATTGTAGGTGTTAGAGGGTCGTTAGCCATATAGTTGTTTTTGTTGTGAAGTTATGTATTTTTGTGGGTGGGCTTTTGATGCCTTGAACAAATTGTAATACTCTAGATATTGTATATGGCTTTTGATTTTAATTTATCCAGCTTTTGTTATGGTTCTAGTGGGAGTTTTGGCTTTCTTTTATGATTTGTACTGACTTCCTTCTTTTCAAATGTGTTGAGCTCACTCCCACCTGAGTGATAATCGCTACCCTTGGATCACGGACTCGCACTCTGTCGACCTTCGATGTGAACAACAGAGGTCCGGGGGTGGGGTCGTGATAGTTATGATATCAGAGCATCTACGATATGATTCTTGGCCTAGAGAATCTTAGAAGTGTCCGTAGAATGTTTTCTGGATAGGCTAGTAACAAATTGTTCCTATTTTAGGTGATGAAAGACCATATACAACCACCATTGGAAATTCACTTCAACCATTGCAACCACCACAGTGATTCCTTCACACAAGAGGGGCATATTTTCCAAACCATGGGGAATTTCAACATGGTCCCAACACCAAATATGAAGTATACATATCCATCTTTCATTTAAAGGTGTTTCGAGATCATTTGGACAAGATTTGATCAGTCAACAGTTCAGTGAAAAAATGCAATAGTTCTAGAATTTCATTGCAACTCACAACAGTGGTATGTTCATACAAACCAGGGAATAATTCCCAAAATATAAAGAATTTCAACATAATCCGTAAACTATTTTTGAAGTAGATGCATCCAAATTTAATTAAAAGTGGTTTGAGCTCAATTGGACACCATTTGGCTAGTAAACAATTCCAATTAAAAACATGCAAAGTTCTTGGAAATGCAGTTTACAATTTTGGCATATCATAGAAAATGACCCATAAATTCCAAACCAAAATAGACATTAACACAAGGTATTTTCCATCTTAAACTAGAAGCTCAGAGGTACTTTCCCCCAAGTTTTCATAGTAAATAGAAATTTTTTCAACACTCAAACTATCATGCCAATAAGAAGCATTATCCTTGAAAAACGGGGCAAAGCATTCAACCACTTCCGCATTCAAAGATCATACTTGATTTTCATGTAAAAAAAACAAACAAAAACATGGAACTTGAATATTATATCTATTTACCTTGTGCCAAAGGACTCCAACTTCCCCCACACAGGTTTCCTCTCAAAGTTAAGCCTCCAAGCCTAAGGTTCTAAGTGTCTAAGGGAGGATGTGAGTGAGAGAGAGCAAACTCTTGAGAGGTGTGAGGAGGGTTACTTATAAGAAAAGGGGGGGAGGCATTAGACAAGTGGTGTGCAAGGGCTCACAAGTGGCATTCAAGGGCAACAAGTGGCATCAAGCAATCACGGAAAACTCTCTGTGCTCAGCAATATGAATGCGCTCAATGGTGTCTGCTGCTTCCTATTGTGCACAGCAGCGTGAACGCATCTGCGACATGAACGTGCTCGGCAGTGTCTGCTGCTTCCTGTTGCACACGGTGAGGTGAACGCGCTTGGTGGTGTCTGCTCTGCTGTCTCTCACTGCCACGCACGACTCTCACTCTCACTATCGTGCACGATGGTACACACACTGTCGCGCACGATGACACACACTGTCGCATACGGTGGCACACACACTGCCGCTTACGGCGGCACACACACTGCCGCGCACTACGACACACACACTGTCGTGCACGACGACACACACACTACCGCTCATGGTGGCACACATAGTGCCGTGCATGACGGTCCAACTCTCCTCGCCGGTGCATTACAATATGCTAGAAAATCTTGGTCCATACAAGATTACCTAGTCGGATCCTTGAACCGGACCGGCGGCTAGGTCGAAAGTGGAGAATCCCAAATGAGAAATGAGAAGTTTCAAGCGAGGAGTGAGAAGTTTCGGAGCTCAAGAGGAAATTCAAGTTTTAATGAATGATCAGAGGTCTTTTTACAATTAGGTTTAACATGCTTATATAGAATTGGGCTAAAACATGGGTGTACACTCAAAAATACTTAAAATTAAAGATAACTACAATTTAATTAAATTAAAAGAAATTCTAAAAATGGGTGTAAAAAGACTGTTTTGCCCCTGCCTTACAATATGTGGAATTTCAGAACAGTCCTTGCTGTTGCCCCGAGAACTTGCGTGATCTTCCATGACTAATATGGGGTTGTTCTGATGCCCATTAGATCGAAATATGATTGTTTTCTTGTAGGGCTCGGCATGACAATCGTTTTGATACTAACTTCGAGACATGAATCATTTTTTAAGCCATGTTCATGAGACTTGAATTTTTGATGGATTTTGAAAACTTTGGATTGATTGTGTATTCCTTGATGCTTTTCTTAAGTTTATTCTTTGAATCACACTGAGCATGCCGTCATGATCACGTTGCAACAAACGCAGCTCGATTTCGTGTCCAGATGAAGATTTTGTCGTCTTGAGTTTTTAGCCGGAATCTTGAATTCCAGCAGCTAGAATTTACAGCAGCTTCAATGCCTCCATGTATGAAATCCAATCATTCATCTTATGTGAGGTTCGGTCCAAGAATGACCGCAGACCTTATGCACATAATACAATTAGTTTCGTGTCGATCGGGTATGCGAGCGCCATGATTTGGCCGCTCGAGTGAGGCATGCTGCTGCTGAATTTTCTACAACTTCTTTCACTGATAAACAACTTCTCTCTAGTTTTTCACCCTGCTCAGGCATCGTCATGGGGTGCATCACCTATCGAAATGCTTGTCTTGGAATATGCTCACCAAATTTGAGAGCGATCCGATTTGGAACGAGTGAGATATAGGCCCCGAAAGTCACTACCCGTGACTATTAAAAAAACCACATTTAATGGTGTTTTAGTGCAGGGTGGCCACACGGGAATGGTGTGCGGACTACCACTTTTTGATATTTTACCCATAACTTTGTCCTGACATGCCTGATTAAGCCGAAACTTGACCCATAGGGGGTTTGGACCGTGTTGGATCCAATGACAATGGTCCCATAGCTATTTGACGCACCAAAAATATAGCTCTAGTTACGAGGTCCATTTCGAGGTGCGAGAAGCAAATTTTGCCAAAATTGTTTCTTTGTGTTCACTGCCTTAAACATGTCTGATTGCCATGAAACTTGACAGGTGACCTTTTGAAGTGTTAGTGAAGATCTTCACCAATTCAAGAGCCATTTTGAGACTGTTAAAATTCCACTATTTTGTAGGCTTTATTGACCTGCTTGCTCTTTATTCCGCATCAGGGACGAAAGTGTTGAAAAATGCATTCAAACTGCTTGCCCCCACCGAATGTTGTGCTTTGAGAGAAGCGAGAAGGAAAACATTCGGAAAATTTCCTTCGGCTATATTACTTTTTTCTTCTTAGCTATAGGACCACGTGAACGCTGAGGAGATTCACATAATGGTTTATCGAGATAACCAGCTTTGGGTACAACCACCCCTACCCACTGTTGTGCAGTTCATTACATAGTAGGTCCAAAGTCATGGTTGACTTAGCCATCTTGGGGCATCTTTGGTTCGTCGGAGTAACTTCCTTAATTGTTTGTTGTGCTGAAGAGCCTTTTGTTGGCGCTCATCTGTGTCATGCACCATTTGCTCCTTGGCAAGCAGGGTACCTCAGTTTATCAAGATAACCAGCTTTGGGTACAACCACCCTTACCCACTGTTGTGCAGTTCATTACATAGCAGATCCAAAGTCATGGCTGACTTAGCCTTCTCAAGGTATCTTTGCCATCTTGGAGTACATTTGTAACCTCGTGGGAATGATGCTCTTTTTCATGAGACTCCTGCCATCTAGGCGAGCATTCTATCTTTTGAGTCCTTTTTTCAACTAAACTCAGGCTGTCAAAATCTTTTCCTTGAAGCTCGTATTTTTGGGTCCTGGTATGTGTCACTAGGGATTTTTTATTTTTGAGTAAGGGATTAAGCCACCTGTTGAGGCGAGTGTTGCATCAACCTGTTTATTGGTCCAAGTGTCCTTTGTGGATTTTCACTTGAACTTGGGAAGCGGTGCCGTAGAGACAGTTTTCACCAACTTTCTTTTAATTGGAGTTCTTTTACCCATGACCTTTCGGTCATGTCCACTCTTATTTTCCATTTTTACTCAAGATGCCCTTTCCGGTTTTCACCGTGCCCAATTTTTTTTATTCACGAAACTCTTTCACTCATGGTTTCATGACCATGCCTGTCCGTCATTTTTACTCATGGCATTCCCTTATTAAAGTATACACCATGCCTGTTATTTCATCATTTTTTTGTGAAGGCATGTTTAGGGTCATGGCTTCGGGACCTTTGCGAAGGCTTTTAAAGTCATGCCGCCAGGACGTGCACTACAGTTTAAGATCATACAACTGGACCATAATGGAGATGGATGGCAGTCCGTAGAGGCCATGGAGTGGGCATAATAGTGGTTTTAGCTCACTTTTGGGGAGATGGCACGAGGCTACCTATGAAAGATGGACGATGTATGAAAGGTGAATGAAAAATGATAACCCCCTTGCTTACGACGGGTATGAATGGTGGGATGGTTCGTCATTTTGTGAGCGCAGGTGAGACTCACTAGGGAATGATGTAGAATGATGATGGGAAAGAAATCACCGGGGAGATAATAAAGGTGGTGCGCGCACACTGTCGGTTAGGGAAGACGTGTGTGAAGATACATGCAAAAGGTATGTGCGCATATGTGGGGATGAGTTTTAAGGTCATACCTCCGGGACCTGTGCGAAACAGTTTAACGTCATGCGGTCAGAACGTGCATTATGGTTTAAGGTCATATAGTTGGATCGTAGTTACGCAGTTTAAAGTCATACAACTAGGACCATGCAGTTAAGGTCGTGCAACTAGACCTCTGCTACAGTTTAAGGTCGTATAGTTTGGACCGTGGTGTTGAGCCTTTTAACGTCATGCAACTAGGACATGCACTATGGTTTAAGGTCATACAGCTGAATCGTAGTTATGTAGTTTAAAGTCATACAACTAGGGCCATGTAGGTTAGGGTCGTGCAACTAGACCTCCGCTACTTTTTAGGGTCATATAGTTTGGACCATGGCTATGCAGTTTAAAGTTATGCAGCTAAGACCATGCAGTTTAGGGTCGTGCAACTGGACCTCCGCAATAATTTAAGGTCAAATAGTTTGGACCATGCAGTTTAGGGTCGTGCATCTAGACCTTCGCTAAGTTAAAGGTCATATAGTTTGGACCATGGCTATGCAGTTTAAAGTCAAGGAACTAAGACCATGCAATTTAGGGTGGTGCGACTAGACCTCCGCTACGGTTTCAGGTCATATAGTTTGGACCATGCAGTTTAGGGTCGTGCATCTAGACCATTGTGTGGGTCGCCATATAGGTGGAGCTACATGGGGAATAGGTCTGTGGATGACAATCCGACTACCTAGGGATAAAATTATTAAGGCCATAAACAAGCAGAGGGCTCAGATGGAGATGGTGACCCAGCGACGAATGGCGAACGGAAGCGAACTTCACTGGGGATTAGGGGGGCAAGCGTGACTCCTTAAGGTGAAGGATGAGACTCTATGGAGAATTGGCTTGGGACAGGTAACCTGACTCCCTGGGGATAACATAGCTTGGTGTGAAACAGATCCACTGGGGATTGGAGAGGTAAGAATGACCCTAACTCCAATGGGGATACTGGGCTGCACTATGGGTGTGACTCCTTGTCACACCCCAAGAATTTACAATACTGATATGCCTGAGATGTGACAGTCAAAACATATATATACGTCTAGATAGGACAAATTTACAGTGGCGAGGTCTTACAAAGTAAATAAAGAAAGCTAGCACAACAACAGTATCTTCCAAGGTTGATCTTGACTAGGACTCAAAATGAATCCGCAGTTATTCTGAAAAAATGTTTACCATAGTTTGATGAGTTTGGCTACTCAGTAAGTGATCATCATATTCCTAAAAATAATCATGGTCGAAATATATCAATATTTTCAAAAAGAAGATCTATTAACAGAAATGCATCAACAGTTTCACTTTCAATAAATACATAATTAAGTATAATCCGAATAATTGAAATGCACATAACACTTTAACAGCAGTGCATAATTCAAAGGATTTCACAAAATACCCTACTGGCGTTCCAAGTAGGGCACCTATATACCCCATCAACATCCTGATGGGTCCACTTAATCCCTATCGACGTCCCAGATAGGTCCACTTAATCCCTGCAGGTCCACTTATACCTCACCGGCGAACCAGATGAGTCCACTTGCATACTTAAATTATTTCTAAATCTCTTTAAACATTTGAAAGCAGCAAATATCATGTACTCAACATATCACTGAAATCATTAATATGAATCTCACTGACACCATTAATAACAGTCACTTTCAATAACATTTCAACCAATCAAATATTTTGGGCTCAAATTTAGAAAGGTAGCAGTTCGTAAAGACATTCTAGCATAATTGCCAATCTAATATGTATAGAAAAACTTTTATAGAAATTCAAGAATACGGAATTATCACAATTTATGGGATGTTAATTTGCAATTAAACATTTCACAACAATACTATAATCAAATACAAAAATGTCATTTTTCAGATAATAAGGCAGTCATTTGCACATGAAATTCACAATGTCTAAATATTTAACAACAGTAGAAAGAAATTTCACAATTTTACTAAAAGCAGAAATATCACATTTATTTCTAATAATTTGATAGTATCTAAAATTTTCTAACAATAGACAAGAAAAATAAATAAATTTATTTTTCTAAGAATTTACAGCATTTAAAATTTCTAACATAGATAAAATATCACAATTTTTATTAAAAAGATTATTTTTCAAGATAAGGAGGTCGTGTGCGCATAAAATTTATCGCGCCTAAAATTCATGATAATAAGCAGAAATAATTATTTCATTTTATTTTTAAAAAGAATGGATTATTTTTCGAGACAATGAGGTCACTTACACACAAAACTTATAAAATAAAGATCCTGGATGGAAATATCACTATTTATTAAAAGCAGACTATTTTTCAGGAAGACGATGTCACTTACTTAAAATATTTTGAGAGGAAGCTTCTGATAAAAATTCGGCTAGAGAGAGACAAAGAGAGACCTCGCCTCTCGTATTTAAACTCTTATGACACCTTATAATAATATTTTATTAAGTTACACCTCATACACGAGGTGTAACGTTTATATTACCTCTTATACGCTTAAAGCCCACTTCCACTGGACGTGGCAAGGCAACAGCAAACAAACAAATTCAAACTAAAAGCTTTGAAAATGGTGATGGTCCCTAAGGACTATCATGATCATATGGACCATCACTTATTAAAAGTTTCATTTTTTTTTTTTGAATGTTTAAGATTGTTACACTCCTAATGAGGGATAGTGGCCTGCTCCTAACTCCATTTGGGATGATAGGTCATGGTTTGGGTGCAACAACCTAGGTGAGTTCCATTAGGGATGATAGGACACACAAGGCTTCAGCCTGGAGTAGGCGATAATAGGCAGCTTGAAATATAGTCGGCGCCAGATGCAACAACCATTATTTCTTGAGCAGTCAACTGGTGCTAAGTCTTCGAAAATGCAATTGGCACTGAAAGCAGCCAACACTGTTTCTTACCCATTTAGTTGGCACTGGATTATTAAAAACACAGTCGGTGCTGAGGACGGCCCGTGATATTGCTTGAACACAGCCAGTGCTGTGCATTCGCTCGGCCGAGCACAGAGCCGGCGTTGTGGTTGGTGAAACACAGTCGACGCTGAGTTGTTGAAACTCAGCAGGCGCTGGGTTGTTGAAACTCAGCTGACACTAGGTTATTGAAACTTAGCCAGTGCTGGGTATGGATTGATACTCGAGCCATGACATGAGCCCGACTCGGTCCAGCCCATTTGTTGGGATTTTACAGGTAGCGATGAAAGTTTCCTCGAGCCTCGAGTCGAAGTCCGACCCGGCCCATCATCCTTTGGCTTTCCTTGGACATGATTGGGATTCTCAATTTTGTGAGGGGCATTCAAGGTAGTGTTGGCTATATAAGGGGGTAAAACCCCATTTTCGTCACTTTTTACTGACGGTAAAAAAGACTTAAACAAAATTTTAGCGATGAGAAGAGGGTGATCGGTAGAAGCTCTGGCAAGCAACCAAGGATTTCGAAACAAGTTTTGCAGGGAAGGTTTTTGGTAAACAGTGGGATTCCAGCAAGGGTCTTGCAGGGAAGTTTTTGGCAAGCAAGAACACTGTCGGGGATTTTGTGAAGTTTGCAGGAAAAGGGCCAAGAAAGCAAGTGCTCCGGCAAGCCTCTCAGGGAAGACTTCAACAGGATTGTCAAGGACTTGCTGAAAAAGGAGGAGTTTTAGGAGTTTGCAGGGAGTTCACCGAGAAACAGGGGAGGTTCCGACTGTTGTTTCGAGGGTAGAAGAGATGGGAGGTGCAGTGGTGGGCATTTTGCCGAGTCTTGGGAGTTTTCTATTGCTTTTAGAGAAGGTTTTCTAGGAACGGTAGAGGAGTTCCAGCAGAAAATCGAAAGGTCCAGGGAAATGAACAGTTGCTGGAGGTGGACCGTCGCAGAGAAGATGTACGGTTACCTCATTCGCATGTTAGGGGGAGCAGCGAGACATGGTGACGGTTGGTATTCGCTCGTGTGTCAAGCGACACAAAAGGACGTGGCGACGGTCATCAGTTGGCATAGCAGAGCTCGAGGTGTCACGTGTAGAATCTGTGGCACGTGTGAGAGATTTGAATACAGCCGGTGTTAGACGTTGGAAAACGCAACCGATGTTGGGCAATGACAAACTCAACCGACGCTGAGCATTGACAGACTCAGTCAATGCTAGCCCTTGGCACTCAACCAGCGCTGGGTATTGGCAGATACAGCCGGCGCCGGGCATTGGCAAATATAGCCTGCACTAGGCATTGGCAGATACAGCCGGTGATGGGCATTAACAGATATAGCCAGCGCTAGGCATTAATTGATATATTCAGCACTAAGCGTTAGTGGAAACAGGCGGCACTGATCTAGTGCTTTTAACAATTTGATTTTGGGAGTGAGTCCTCTATCATGGCTGATTCGTCCTACCGGATTCCTTACGTGAAGAGGCTTCCAAGAGAGGGACAGGTCAGCACCTGTGATTTTACAGGCGAGGTTTTATCAAGGGGTGAGCCCATTTGACTGACCAAGCCTGTATGCAAACCAGAGTGTTCTCTCAGTGTCACTTTCATTACTGATTCTGTGCATTTTGAAGTATGCGAGGGCAATGACACTTCTTCATTGCATGCATAGGAACATAGCTTTTAGAGAGAACTTGCCTACCTTAGGGAAACAAATGGCACCAGCAAAGGGGCTACTAATGTGGTTAGCAAAAGGCCTCCGAATTCAGGGGAAGCACCAATACTTGAAGGGATACTCTTCCTGGACCACCAAGGTGTTGGTGTCATACAGATGTACTCTTGAACGTGTTCACTATTAGCAGCGGTCCAGTGTTCGGGATGCTACTATCATCGATGCTCTAATACTATAAAGGTATTACTGGAGACATTGAGCCACGTTAAAAATACCAGGCTTCTTGGGCACAAGGAAGCATGAATCTCTTTGCTAGATCTCAATTTTATTGGGGGCCTTCCGATGATCGGGGCCATATATGACGAGTATGTGCCCCCGAACTCGGTCATCTTCGGTGGTGCTAACTTGGGGGAAGAAGAGCCACCTGCCAGTCTTCGGAAGATTTTCTAGGCTTACCAAATGATCGCTGCCTAGTTCAGTAATGGCCGAGTAACCTTCACCCAATGGGTGAAATTCTTCTGTGAGGATAATCCCGAAGGTGGTCAGGGCACTCCAAAAGGGAAAGGGAAGGCAGTTGCAAAGGGGATGCCTCCCGTGTATCAACCCGAGACTAGCGATGCCTGTGTCTTCTTGACCGCGTATTTCACCTTATTTTTGTGCAATTTCGTGCTCCCTGGGTGGGCATATGACATTCGTCCAGGTGTATTGTATGTGGCCTGTGACATGGCCAGAGGGCATGAGTATGCCCTTGCTCAGCGAGTATTGTGCAACATATATCATGGCTTGGTGGCTATCTCCTGTGGAAAGGCCTACAAAGGCAAATAGGGAGGAAATGATATTGTAGGTGAAGAGGCATTTCTTGGGGAGTTTAAAACTCCATTCCCCATGCATTATGTGTACAGGTGGTGAGGGGCTTACTTCCAGGCACCAGAGTTCAGGAGATAAACTGTGGCCCTTCTTTATGAGAATTGTCAACCAGAAGGCTATCTTCCATACCCCAGGGGTGGCTCGGGGTCTATTTGGGGATGATTCTTTGAACATGAGGCATGTCCCATTTCCAGTCGGGAGCCTTATAGACTGTGCCATCATTAATTAATTGGGGAAAGAGCTAGACGGTGCCCCAACAACTACAAGGAGCTTATGTTCATCCTTAGCATCAGAGGGAGAGTTCTACCTTATCGGACTCCGCACAACTCCAGATTAGAGGGGTATTTCCCTCACCGCTTCGACCGTCAGCACGAGCTTGATCAAAGCTGCCCCTTCTCAGTGTTTTTTGAAAAGCATCGGGGTAAGGTGAACAAAGGACAAACGGATGAGCTTGGAACTTTCCATGAGTGCTGCCTGCCAGAGCATATATGGATCACTTGTTCCATGTGTTTAGAAATGACAGAGACCAGCAAATATGTGTTACCTCACTTTGGTAGGAGGGTTCGAACTACCAAAGTCTATGTGAACTGGTGGAGAATCACCGACAAGGGATATTGGGAAAACGATCATCCTTGGAAAGGGGAGAATGGTAATTGGCTCCAGGATACCAGGGAGAGGAGACTGGCGGATACAACTGCTCTTGGCGCGGTATTTGTCTTAGACTATCCCTCTAACTGGCAAGCGTTAGGGTTTTCCCCCGAGATAGCAGCTGATGAAGCCTCGCCAAAATTTCTTGCGATGAAGGAGAGACTTGAGAGTATTTTTGATAATCTTAGTTCCATCTTCGAGTGGATTGAGGGTCGGCAAGGCCCTGGTTATGAGAAGCATCCCGCACAGGTCTTGAATGCATAGATTGGGAGCGGTCCCCCTAGTAAATTGGTTGGAGGCCCTTTTCAATGAGGGAGTTCTAAAGTGGCCGCTCCTACTCCGACAGAGGGGAAAAACAGAAAACGCTCGATCACTGCCGACACTTGTGCATCGGCTTCAGTTGATGGGAGTACTCGGAGGCGTATAAGTGCCACCCTTCCTGTGATGTCAGAACCAGGAGGTAGCTCTTCCTCTTCTGATTGTTTAGCAACTCCAACAGTATCCCCTTTTGCAATTTCTCCACAATCTTCTGTTTCTTCTTCTTCAGAGATTAAAGTAGACAACTCCTGCTCTTCTGAGCCTATTATTATTATTTCTGACTGGGAAAGGACTCTAGATCTTGAGGAAGCGCCCCTAAGTCCAGGGGTAGTTCCTGAGTCAGAGGCTGCTCCGATGGAGATTAACAAGGCTAAAGGCCCTTAAGCAATTGCTCCAAGAAGGGGCTCTGCTACTGATGTGACCTCCGTGCATTAGGAACTAAGTGCTCCAACCTAGGAAGGGGCTATGACTCAAGAAGAAGAGCCCGTAGCTGATGATGTGCCTGAGCACCAAGAGGTTACTGCCGCCGTGGGCACATGTTGTGAAGATGAGGGGTTTGAGCTCTTTGTGGCCGTGGTTATGGCTATTGAAGGTGCAGGCGAAATGGAAGAAGCCATGGCTAGGGGTGAATCAGCTGGCCAAGGCTAAGGGGAAGAGGAAGTTACCGAACTTGCTAATGCAGAAGTGGCAGTTTAGGAGTGTGAAGAGCAAGGGGAACATGTTTCTTCAGAGCTTGTTAGCACAGAAGTAGAGGTCCCCATAAGCAAGGGTTAGGGCAGCAAGGCTGGTACTGAAGAACCCGGGAAGGTTGACGCTGGGGCTGCCTCTGAGTCTGAGGGGCAAGAAGCTCTAGGCTTTGCCATTGTTTCAGAGGAGCCAGTGGCTCAGATGGCTATGACCTCGTTAAGCCCGGTCCTTGAGGTCGAGGTTTCTTCAGTAGTAGTAATTCCAGCAGCACCATGTAGGCCCATCTTTAGTGGGGTTTCTGGCATGATTGTAGGCATGCTTCGAGCAGGCCTTCAGGGCTTAAGGGAGTTGTCCTTCAATGAGCTAGGTGAAGCTTTGGAAAAACTGAGGGAATTCGCTTCGAGCACTGCGGTTGGGAGTGCACCAAAAGTGCTTTCCGATTTTAGTGCAACCCAAAATGAGTTGGAGAGCTAGCGGTTGGGAGTGCTACATCGTGAGGAAGAAACAAGTAGGATAGCCTCCTTGGAGGAGTCGATCTTGCCTCATCGTGAGAAGATATATTCTTGCATTGAGAAGAAGGCCACGATAACTGGTCATCAGCGGGATCTCAAGAGGGAGGAGCACAGAAGCTACAAGAGAATGATTGAAATCAGAGAGGAGATGCGAATACTGAGGCTAGAATTCATGAGTCTTGAGACAGAGATGGTCCAAAGGAGGGCCTTGGAGGCCTCTTTGGTTGAAGATTTATCCGAACTCAATGGTACCATTGAGTCAGAAGCTGTGGAGATGGAGGAGGAGCCTCAAATGGTGACCGAGCTGAAGGAGCGTGTCTAGGGCACTGACACTTCTCCTGCAGCGTGCAACGTAGAGATCAATAAGATGATGGATGATCTTTGAGAATGTCTTTTCTTTTACTAGTACTTGTAAAAGTTTTACTCATAAATAAAGTGCTTCTTTTTCTCTTCTGGCTGACTTCAATGCATGATTTTCATTCTCTTCTTACTTTTGCTACATCTCATGTGCTCTTGTTCGGGCATGAGTGCCTCTTGATATACTAATACCCTAGGCCTTGTTTAGCCCTGTGATGGGCTGTCGTGGCTTGGATAGCTTCGAAATGGGGAGTCGTTGCTTTTTCTTCTCTTAATGTATGATTAGCCAACGGCTCATAGTTCATTTTCCTCATCATTTGGTGAGCCTGGTTACTATAGGTTGTCCAGTCAGGAGGGGCTTCGACCTCCATTAGTGGTGCATTCAGTTCAAACCCATCATAGGTTTTAGTCGCAGACACGAACTCCTTGAGATGTTTTGAAGCAATACGCATAACTTCCAATTGGCTCTGGAGATTGTGAACTTCACTCCTTAAGTTTGTTAGAGGATCCCGGTCTTGAGGGGAAGAAGATTGTCCTTTCGCAGACTGCTCTCCTCCAGCCCAATCAAGGAAAAGTAGAACTTTCGGCTGATCAATGGTGTGAGGAGCATTCTCTATACTTATAGCAACGGGCTCTTAAAAAATCTTTCGTAGCGGTTGACGTGCCACTTTTTCTTTCAAAAGGGCAATGGGGATATGTAGGACTTTCTAATGGTCCGACATATAGGTGATTCTTGGAGCTGGGAATTCTATCCCCATGACTTGCTCAATCTCAGGAATGACCTCTGGTTCATCTTCTAGCCAAGGTGGCTCAGAACAAGGGGCAAAGGGCGAATACTCCTTTTCAAGAGAAGAACGAGTTTGTTTAGGGATGATGGTTGAGACGTTAGAATGAATCGTGGTTAGAGGTAAAATTCTACTCTGCCTTTCTTCCTCTTTGAACATGTCCACTAATGTTCTCCCAACATCCTCAACATCTTCATGAGACGAAGATGTTGTCTTGATTATAGACTTATGACCATCACCATTTGGCTTCTGAGGTGAGTTCAGATCTGTGAAGTAATATTTAGCATCAGCATAGAAGTTTTGGATACAGGGAATGATCTCTTATCAGCATAGACCGTATGTTGTCTCCCATCTCAACTATACTTGAAGCACTGATGCAATATCGATGGAACCACCCCTTGGTCATGGAGCCATGGCCGACCAAGGAGAATGCTGTAGAAAGTGTTGGTGTTGATTACATGGAATCGGTTCACCTATATTAAAACGAAGGCGAACCGTACCAGCTGGCTTATCTCCTGTCTGGTTGAACCCTTGAACTGTGACATGGGTAGGGGTAAGATCTTCGAACCCCAACCCTAATCAAGTAAGGATTGTCCTTGAAATAAGGTTGACTGCCAACCCTCCCTCTAACATAATTCAGTTGATGGGGCATGCATGTAATTCACCAGTAACAAAGAGAGGGCGATTATGAAACTTTTCTCCCAGCTGCAGATCATCCTAAAAAATGGTAATCGACATACATCCTTCTAAAATCATCGGGTCCACCTCAATAGGTTCTACTTTGGTCTCATACACTTCTTGGTTAGAGAGAGCCTGAACCAAAGCCATCCGGTAGTCCTTCTAGAGCATGAGGGCATCGTAGATACTGAGGATGGCTGGAAGCTTCTATAGATTCCCTATTACATCATATTTCACCTTCTCTTGATCAAGGCCTTGTGATCCCAGTCCTGCCATTGGTTTGGGTGGTATGTTGGGTTGAGAAGCACGTTTGGGTGGAAGAGGTTTATTTTGGCTTGCTGGCTGACTCGATTGCACGGCAGGATTAGTTTGGGTGATGGAGGTTTGAGACTCATTGGATGTATGCAAGGGGTCTTTTAGGTCTTTCCCATGCTTAGACTGTTGGGGAGTGATTTTAACGTCGTCGCCCTCATTGGACGTGTGCATAAGGTCTTTTAGATCTTTCCCATCATTAGACCATCAGGGAGTGCTTTTAATGTCATCACCCTCATTGGACATGCTCTAAGTGGAAGATGGTACCAGAACATCTTCTTGACAGGATGAAGAAGGAAGAAGGACCGTGCCGGGGATAAAGTCCAGTAAAGTTGGTAGTGGGGGAAGGGGTTTGAGAAATTCCTACTTAATTAGAGGTTGAGCCATCCTGTTTCTCTGACGAGCCGACCTTGGTGCTCGTCTCCTTTAGGTTTCCTAAGGTGGTGTTTGATTCGTCTTGCTAGGCTTGTGAATGGCCCTAGCTTGGCGAACTGCTTCTCGTCGACTTTAGTTTGCTTTACCCGTGGTGGACTATTCACGACTGGGAAGTAGAGGATTCGTAGAGTCTAAGTCATTGACTGGAAGGTCGTGCTTCAGGAGATCCTCTTACACCGATGGAGGAGTGACTTGGGGATCACTTACTGGGACGTTGTAAAATTCCTGACATTCTTGCAATTTCTTTGTGAATATATCATGGAAACTGGTGCATTCCCACAGGTAGTAACCTCTTATTTGTTGATACAGGCACCAACGATCTTCAGTCCCCTTAGCAAGGCGACGGGGTTGCCTTGCCTACTTCAGTGTGATTATGCCTTCCTGAAACATTATAATGAAGAAGGCATAAAGGATACCAGGCATTTTGTCTTCCTCTTGTATGGGTATTGCATGGGAGGCCTCAGCTGCCCCGAAGGCCTTTCTTAATTCTTCATGCTTTATCTAACCCTTCTGAATCAGGGCCTCGATAATATCCTTTAGCGTGTAGCAGTCATCTGTAGGATGATTGATCCTCCGATGGTAGGCACAATAGTTCGTCTGAGTGTCAAGGCCAGCTTTCTCGAGGAAATTGGCTTATAGAAGATGGATCATATTCTGATCCAATAATAACTGAAACAGTGCAGGGACCCATTCCTTCTCAAAGGGGTAGACCTTGTTCCTATGCCTGGTGAAATAATCACCCCGATAGAGGTTGGCTGGTGGGGGTACTCGATTGTACGACTGTTGTTGCTTGCCTGCCTGGGAAGTTATCTTTGTCATGCTCACCCCTTTAGAGAGGTCTAAAGTTTGGGAGGGAGCCTTCTTTGAATCAGTGATCGTGACGACTGCACTGATTACTCCTTTCGATTGGCTGCCCCATGTGTTGTTTCTAGAGCTACCATTGCCTCGGTTGTTCACTGGATTTGTAGATGGTTGTCGTGATCCACCGTGTTAGCGTGATAGACTTTCTATGAGAACTAATTTTGAGATCAGCTCAGACATGAAATTCAGACTAGAAGCCTCGACGTGTAGAGCAATTTTGGGTCGCATGTTCCTCATGCAAGTTTGGACTGCTTCCTTCTCGGGCATAGAATTAGGTTGGCGAGAAGCCAAATTTCTCTATCTTGATATGAACTGGTTCACGAGCTCATCGGGATCCTGAGTCAGCGTGAGAAGTTCAATGGTTTGGACCTCTGTCTTGACCTCATAGAAATGCTGATGGAACAGTTTCTTCATTTCCTCCCACGTATGCACTGAGTTTGGAGGAAGTTGAGCAGACCATTGAAATGCTGAGCCATCGAGGGTCTCAACAAACTGACGGAGAAGAAGTCTCCCACCAGCCACTGTTTTCCGACATGCTACCTGAAAGTGAGCGATATGCTGATTCGGGGATGTGGTCCCGTTGAATACGGGAAACTTCCCTTTCTTGTAATCTGAGGGAAACAATACCTGGTCAATATATGAAGGGTGCGACCTATGATAAGGCGTTTCACCCTGTATCCCTGGGATTTGCATGTTCTTTAAGGTATGGGTCACCATAACATCGATGTCTGCTTGTGAGAAGGGGTGAGGGACAAAATTGTCCTATGAGGCAGAAGGAGGGGGCTGCCTTGGAGGTGCACCATCAGAGTGATGAGAATTGACCTCAAGGTCAGCGGACTGGTGTGCAACATCTATACGATCAATCTTATTCAATATCACACGTATTATATCCCCAAACTTGTTCATGAGCTCTTCGTGCGTATCACCGGGCTCGCTTACGACCATCACACTGACTGTTTCTCTAGGGAGATCAGCGTTAGTTGTAGTTGAGGGCTTGGGAACTTGACTTGCATGACCTGACTGGACTCGACTTTTGTATGCCGATCGTGTGAGGACCTGTTCTCGACGGTCTTGGGACCGTGGCTGATGAGTGGCTAGGTCACTTTCTACAACATTAACCACAATGCAAGGCTCATGAAGCCTTTCTTCAAGCCCTGTTATCTGAAGAGGGTAGAAGGGGTTCAGGAGAAGAGGGTAGTCAAAGCTGGTTGCCCCGACCACCTGAGTCACTTCCTTGGTCAGAATTCGTTGACCTTTATTACATTTAGCTTTAAGGCTTAGATGGACCTCACGCCAATACTACGATCTGGGTTGCAGCTAGTTACCTCTTCTTACACAAGAGAGAGCTGTCTCCATCAGGTGCGACAAAGGATGAGGGCCAGGGACTGGTGTCATCTTAGGCTGGGGAGGATGAAGGACTCGATCTCCCATCAGGTCATTGCCCCGAGCTCTCTTGTGAGCTCCAGAGACATGACCAAAGTGACGGGGCTGGTTCAGGATGAAAACGTTCAAGTACCAAAGCTGAAGGTGCTTGCTCGAAGAAAGACCAGCAGGGAGGAGCAAGGTTGATTCATGAGGAGTCCTGAGTCGAGGGCGAGGGGACGTCAGTGATGGCGACGCATGTGGGCCCCTTGAAGAAGGATCACGGGGGATCTGGGGGTCAGCCCGTGCTCGTGCAAGAGGTCTGGCCTTAGAAGACCGAGAACTACAAGTAGGTGTTTATAAGAGAATAGGTGGAGGCCTGCCCCTTATAGGGTGTGCTTGTGTGTGCGAAGTAGGAGGACCAGGAGGTCGTCTCCTGTGTACTCGGGTTGGCACAATGACGACGTTACCCTGAGTAGAGAGATGCATGTGATCAGCGTGTGTAGGACCTAGCCTTAGAAGGTCTGATCCTGAATGCTGATTCAAGGTAGCACAATGGTTGCCCCAAAGTGTGGCTCCAATGGGTGACTCACGAGCCTTGTGGTGTGTTTGAGGGGTGGAAACCATAGGGCTTCCGCCTCGATGTGTTGAGTCTCTAGGGGTAAAGACTGGTGATATAAAAATGTCGGGGGTAGCCTTGTTGCGACCCACAGAAGCAATGACAACTTGTTTACCTTTTGCAGAAAAGGACTGGGCAGCCTTTCGATGCACCCTAGGAATATGACTGGCAAGTGACTTACCGGTGGCTGGGTGTATGCTGTGTGTGGCAACAGAATTGCTGCCGATGCAGGGTGCTTTGGTGGAGTTTCTACCAGAGCGAGGAGATGGGGAGTGAGGGACCTTTAAGTCCCATCTCACACCAGTCCAGGTTAAGACTTGAGAGCAATACAATGAGTCTTTGCTCAAAAAAATGGTTAGGAACAAAGTTGGAGGAACTTGTTCCCAGGGGACAGTCGTGAATGCATAGATAAGAAAATCCTCGATCCGCATAAATGCGTTACAAAACCCGTAAGCCATAAGGGATGTGTGAAAAGATAAAAGTAGATAATAAGAGAAGAAACTAGCCAAACAAGAATGATCTGACTAAGGGGTACTAAGTCTCCAGTGGAGTGGCCAAGTAGGTTAAGTGCCTCGATCTCGCCCTCCGGATCTTGAACGATCGGGCGGCACGCATATCAGGTTTCAGGGGACAGCCAGGACGTTCTGAGATCACTCTCTTGGGAACCTTGTTCGAGAATGAGGGTAGGTATTACCAAACGATGAGAGAGGAATTTAAGGTGGGTTTGAGACTTACAAGGGCTGGCTCGTGTAGGCACCCTCTTAGATCATGAAAAAAGCCCCACAGTAATAAAACTGGTTTGGAATCACCTCCCTTGCTTGTATTCTCCTGTTTTATGCAATCACACATATATAGAAAAGCTTATAAGACAGGTGGGTCAACAGACCTCACCTTGCCTTCTCGATGAATGCATGCAAGCGTACACATTCAAAGATGGAACGAATAATGAAAGAAGAGAGATGGAGGAGAGAAGAATTTGACTTGGTGGGGAGATCAGCGTGGTGAATAAGCTGGTGAATAATTGGCCTGACGTGGTAATAAAATGGGCTTGATAACTCAGATCGGCTCACAGGATTGCTATTAGACGTCAATACCGATACTGATTATAGTTGGTGGCAAAGGTGAGGTATGAGATGGTAGGGAAAGGTGGGGCTGTTAGTGCACAATAGTGGGTTGAGGGATAGAAAAGGGGATGGGAGCAAGGAGACGGTAGTGGAGTTTGGAAGGGTAGAGGCACACGGTGTTGGGGTTAGGAAAGGGGCACATGGCGATAAGGTTAAGAAAAGGCGTTCACGGCGATAGGTTGGAGGGTTGCACGACGATGGGAAGAGATTCGTGTGGCATTAAGGGAAGACGGATTTGGGGCACAATGGTCTCATGGGACCATGGGACATGAGAGAAAGGGAGTCACCACGAGGGTGCACCAAGAATGTTAATGTAAGGTGCGTAAAAAAATAAGAGAAGAGAAGATGGAGGTGAGGGACTACCAGAGAGAAGAGGGAAAGGTGGACTCGAGGGTCCACATGAAGGAAATGGTCATGCAGGGACTAAAAGAAGAAGAAAAGGGAAAGTTGGTGGTCATGAGGGACCACAAAGAGGGAAGGAGAGAAAAAAAGAGGAAGAAAGAGTGAAGCATAGACGACGATAGGCTTCTGTCGTCTATGAAAGAGGAGAGAGAAAGAGAGGGAAAAAGAAAGAGAGAGGAAAAGAGAAGAGAGAGGAGAAACACTAAGCTCAGGCGTATCGACCCAAAAATTTCTCTCTCCTTTCTCTTTCTCTTAAGATGTGACCCAACAGTAAGCAAGATAAAAATTTTATTACGAAAGTGAAGGGTCCTTGTACAATGAGAGTACGTAGTATATATAATGTTGTTCTTGAACATGGGTGGATTGTTCAAAATTAAACCTAATTTCTAAAAATTAAGATTTAACTAAATTAAAAGAAATTAGAAAATAGGGTGCAAAATGACAGATTTTCCCCTTTCTAACGTTTTGTGGAATTTCAAAACAGTCCCTCACTACCCTAGAACTTGCGTGATCTTTCATGGATGATCCGGGGTTGTTCTGATGCCCAATTGATCGAAAGATGGTTGTTTTCTTGCAAGGCTCCGCATGGCGATCAATATGATACCAACTTCGAGCCATGGATCGTATTTTTAGGGCACAATCATGTGACTTGAAATTTGAATGAATCTTGAAACTTACGATCGATTGTGTGCTCGTTCCTTGATGTTTTTCTATGATTTCTTTGTTGGATCAACTGAGCATGTCGTCACGATCGTGGGGTAACAAACGCAACTCGATATTATGCCTGGACAAAGATTTTGCAACTTTCAAATTTTAGCTGGAATCAGGAATTCCAGAGAAGGAATTTGAAGTCATTTTGTTGAATTCATGTGCAGAATCCAATCATTCATCATGTACGGGGTTCAGGTCAGATATAGCCCAAGAGCTTACGCACGCGATGGAATTGCTTTCACGTCGATGGGGCTCATGAGCGGCATGATTTGGCCGCTCGAGCGAGGAACAACACTGCTGATTTTTCTGCACTTTCTTCACAAATTAGCAACTTCTCTCTAGCTTTTTTTCACGCTCGGGAGTCGTCACGGGACGTGCCACATATCGAAACACTCGTCTCAATGAGACGAACATGCTCCAATCAGTTTGAACATGATCCGATCTCAAACGAGGGAGATATAATTGTTGCAAGTCACTCTTCCTAACTGTCCCTTTAATGGAGCTTAGCTGCAGGGTGGCCGCATGGGAATATTGTGGGACTCCTCCTGTTTTGCTCTTAAGCCATTCTAGATCCAATGGTGGTTGTCCCATAATAATTTGAGACACCCAAAATATAGCTCTAGTTATAGGATCCATTTCAGGGTGTTAGACGTCGATTCTGTCGAAATTGTTTCTTAGTCTGCACTACCTTATACATGTTGAAATGCAACGAAACTTGACAAGAGACTTTTGAGAGTCCTCATGAAGACCTTAACCAGTTTTAGGGTTGTTATGAGACTTTTAGAATTTCCACTGTTTGCTAGACTTTTATTAAGCCGAGTCCCCATGATGAAAAATATCTTCCAACACACACCTTCACACAAAATAAAAGAAGAAAAAAAGTAAGAATAATGGGCATGATGTATACTTGGACAAGGGAACACCATGAGTAAAAATAACGAATGGGCATGGTCACAAAACCATGCGTAAAAGAGTTCCGCACGGTGAAAACCCCAAAGGGCACCGTGAGTAAAGCTGGAAGAATAAGGGTGGACATGGTCGTAAAGTCATGGGCAAAAGAGCCCCAAATAAAAAGAAGTTGGTGAAAACCGTCTCTACGACACCGCTTCCCAAGTTCAAGTGAAAATCTGAAAAGGACGCTTGGACTAATAAACAGGTTGATGCAGTGGTCGCCTCCATAAGTGGCTTCAGTCCACATTTAAAGAGAAGAATCTTTGGTGTCACAATACTAGGACCCAAAAATAGGAGCATCAAGGAAAGATTCTGACAGCCTGAGTCCATTCGTAAAAAGGACTCGAAGCATAGAAGACTCACCAAGAAGGCAAGACAAGTCTCATCAACAAAAGCACTATTCCCACAAGGTCACTAACGCACTCCAAGATGCTGAAGGTGCCCCAAGAAAGCCAAGTCAAGCAGACTTTGAACCTGTTATGCAGCAACAAGATTGAGCGCTCAGGGGATGCCTCAAATAAAGAAGAGAGGTATCCTGCTTGTTGAAACTGTTAGCAGTAGCTAGGGGTTATACCTAAAGCCAGTCACATCGATAAACTGAGGTACCCTGCCCTCCAAGGACATTCTGGTGCACAATGCTGATGGACTCCAATCAAAGGCCCTTCAGCAGACCATCCAAAACAAACAACAAAATAAACAAACTCAGACTAAATGGGAAAATTCCCTTCAGCACGACACTCGACTACCATATGGGTCTGATTCTGACTAACAAGGTCCGCACAAAATACTCAGCCGTTTGAATCAACAGTGTATGCGAGGATGAGAACTTTGATAGGATCCCTCAAAAAGTCTCTTCCCCGCTTAAGCCTCCACGGATGGACCTGTACATTGCATCCAAACATTTGAGCATCCTAGTTACAGCATTACGTGGATCTCCTCGACGTTCACGCAGTCCTGTGGCTAAGAAGAAAAAAGTAATAAAGCCCAAGGAAATTTTCTGAATGTTTCCCTTCTCGCTTCTCTCAATGCACAACATTCAGTGGGGCAAGCTGTTTGAACACATTTTTCAGCACCTTGAATCCCCGATGCGGAATAAAAGTGAGGCTGATCATAAAGCCTTGACATACAGTGGAATTCTTGACAGTCTCAAAGTTACCTCAGAACGAGTCAGAATCTTCCTAAGCACTCCAAAAGGACACTTACTATGTTTCATCGCAATCCGACATGTCTAAGATAGCGCAGACAAAAGAAACAATTTAAAAAAAAATCAGCCTCAAGCACCCTGAAACGGACCCCTTAACTAGAACTATATTTTCAATGCGTCAAACAACAATGAGACAATCGCCATTGGATCCGGCAGGTCGAAAACCCCTTGGGGTCAAGTTTCGGCTTAAACAGACGTTCTAGGACAAAGTTATGGGTAAAACATTAAAAGGGGTAGGTCGAACGCTATTCCCGTGTGGCCACCCTAAACCAATGTCCATTAAAGGAGACTGGTTTTCACAATCAAGAGCAGCAACTTTGAAGACTGGCATCGCATTCGTCTTGAGTCGGATCGTGCTCAAATTTGATAAGTGTGTTAGTCTTGTCAAGACGAGAATTTTGATATGTGGCACAACCCATGACGATATCCGAGCAGGGAGAAAAACTAGAGAGAAGTTGGAAATTTGTGAAGACAGTTGCAAAGCATAAACACGCCTCACTCGAGCGAACATATCATAGGACTCACGTACCCAATCGACGCGAAACCAATTGCACTATGTACATAAGGTCCAAGGCTATGTCTAGTCCAAACCCCGTGAATGATGAACGGTTGGATTCGACACACGAAGGTGACAAATTTTCTACAGATTTGGACCGTCGAATTTCAAGATCCGATAAAAAATCCAAGACGACGAAATCTTCATCCAAACATGAAATTATGTTGCGTTTGTTGCAACGTGATCTTGATGGTATGCTCGGTACAATTTAGCGAAGAAACCAAAGAAAAACATTAAGAAACAAGCACACTATCAATCGAAAGTTTTCAAGATCTATGTAAATTTCGAGTCACATGATCGTGGCCTAAAACACTATCCATGGCTTGAAGTTGATATCAAATCGATTGTCATGTCGAGCCCAACAAGAAGGCAATCATCTTTCGGCCAACCAGATGTCGGAGCAGCCTCGAATCATCCATGGAAGATCACGTAAGTTCTAGGGCAGCAGCAGGGACTGTTTTAGAATTTCATGTATTGTTGTGTAGGGGCAAAACAGTCATTTTACACCCATTTTTGGATTTTATTTTAATTTAATTAAATTTTGATTATCATCAATTAGAATAATTTTGAGTATACACCCATATTTTGGTCGAATTCTATAAATACATGTTAAACCTAATTGTCCAACGACCCCTCATTTTTCAGTCTCATGACTAATATTTGGGAGTTTTCAAATTGAAATTGTGGGCACGTCTTGGAGAGAGAGAGAGGAGAGAGAAGAAAAGTTTGACACCCTTTGGTGAAGGTATCTTTCTCTCTCCTCTCGTCTCTCTCTCTCCTCTTATCTCTCTCTTTTTCTCCTCTCTCTTTCTCTCTCCTCTCTCCTCTCCTCTCTCTTTTCTTCCTCTCTTCACTCTCTTTCTCTCTCCTCTTTTTCTCTCTCTTTCAATCTCTTATCTCTTTGTCTCTCTTTGCCTCGTCTATCGCTTTCTCTCTCGTCCCCTCATCTAACTCCTTCTCTCTCCTCTCATCTATCTCTTTCTTTTTCCTCTCTCTTTCTTGATCTTCGTTATTCACTTTCCTTCTCTCTCTTCTATCTTTCCTGTGTTTCCTCACTTTCTTAATCTCTCTCTTCCTCCTTTCTCCATGTTCTCTCTCTTTCTTCTTTGTTCATTCATGGCGGAGCCTATCGTCGGGTGTGATGTCTTCTTACTTTTGAGACATAAACAGTGAGTCAAGCCTTAACCCGAGTGGCAGGTCGGGCCTCTATCAAAATTCCCTTGTCTTACTCCTCTATCATGGATAGCGAAAGCTCTTCGTCATCCATGTTTTCTCTCTTTTCTTACTCCTCTATCATGGGCGACGGAAGCTCATCGTCATCCATTTTTTCTCTCTCTTCTTACTCCTCTATCATGGACGACGGAAGCTCTTTGCCATCCATGTTTTCTCTCTTTTCTTACTCCTCTATCATGGAAGACAGAAGCTCATCGATGTCATGTTTTCTCTCTCTTCTTACTCCTTTGTCATGGATGGTAGAAGCTCATCGCTGTTCATATTTTCTCTCTCAACTCACTCCTCTGTCATGGACGGTGGAAGCTCACCACTGCCCATGTTTTCTCTCTCTTCTCACTCCTTTGTCATGGACGGTAGAAGCTCATCACCATCCATGTTTTCTATCTCTTCTTACTCCTTTGTCATGGACAGTGGAAACTCCTCGCCGTCCATGGTTTCTCTCTTTTCTTACTCCTATGTCATGGACAGTGGAAACTCATTGCCGTCCATGTTTCTTTCTATTCTCTCTCCTACGTCATGGACGATGGAAGCTCATCACCGTCCATGTTTTCTTCCATACTCTCTGTCCTATGTCATGAACAGCAAAAGCTTATCGCCATCTATGTCTTCTTTCATTTTCTCTCTCCTCTATCATGGACAATAGAAGCTCATCACCATCCATGCTCTTCAACTTTCTCTCTTCTCTATTATAGATGGTAGAAGCTCATTGCCGTCCATGTTCATTTCCCTTTTTCCTCCTCTGTCATGGACAACGAAATCTCATCGCCGTCCATGTTTCTCTTTTCTTTTCTCTCTTCTTTCTCTCTCTTCTTATGTCTTTATTCTCTCTCTTCATTCCTTTTTTCTCCCCTCTCTTTCTTCTTCCTCCTCTTTTTCTTCTCCCTTCTTCTCTCCTCTATTCCTTTTTTATTTCTCTTCCCTCTCTTTTTCTTCTCTCTGTTATTTCTTCTTTCCCTCTCATTTGACCAAGGAAGGCTAAGTCAAATACTATGGTAGTCTCGTCGTCTAGCACTATTACTTTTGTGCCAGTCTTAGTCACTGTACCCATCTTGCTACCACGTCGAGTTAATCACTTGTTGGTATATCTATTGTGTTAGTCTAAACACTTGGTCAAATTTCTATCTTCCCCATTCCCCTATTCTATCTCTTTCTTCTCCTTTCATCTATCATCTTACTCTTTTTTACTTCTTTTGAATGTGCATGCCTATGTGCATTCGGCTTAAGACAAGGTGGGGTTCCTTGACCCACTTATCTTTTAAATTAACTGTGTGTGTGTGTGTGTGTGATTGCTGAAACATGAGGGTACTGGCTACGGCTGGTGATTTCGAATCGATTGTAAGACTGGGGGGCTTTCCGTTGTTATCTAAGAGGGCGCCCGTGCGAATCAGCCCCCGTGAGTCACTGACCCAGGTGAGGTGTGTCTTGCCTCACATTACAATTCCTCTCTCATCGGTTAGTATACCTACACTTGTTTCTTAATAAGGTTCCTGAGAGAGTGATCTCAAGTTTCGGTTTCCTTTGAAACCCAAGACACGTGCCACTAGGTCATCCCGACCAGGAGGGTGAGATCGAGGCACCTAACCATTTGTGCCCATCTAGCTACCACGCCAAATTAGCTACCGTATTAGTCTTGCCTCTGCTATAGTCTAGCCACCTGGTCAAATTTCTTTTCTTTCATTCATCTTTATCATCTCTTTTCTCCTCTTCTTTTCCCTTATTCTATTTCTTCCCACTTTCTTTCTCTCTCTTGATCATATTATCTTCATTTATTTCTGAAACACACATTGCATCTTTAAAGCGCTGGTTGAAAGTCATGTCAGTATTTAAAGCCCTTTCTTTAAAGTGCTGGTTGAAAGCCATACCAGTCTTTAAAGTTCCTTCCTTAGAGTATTGGGTGAAAAGCAGACCAACCTCTAAGAGTTTATTTTTCTCTTTGAGAGATTAGTTGAGAGCCGTACTAATATTTTATTTTCTAATATCTCCCCCGCTTTCCTCTCATTCTACTCTCTAAAAGACCAGGTGAACATCAGACTGGTCTCCATTTCTTTATTTTATCCCTCGAATGTGCATTCACCTAAAGGAAAAGTGAGGTCCTCAATCCCACTTGTCTTGTATACTAACATGTACGTGTGCGATTGCAAAAACAGGAGAGAATGGGTCAAGGGAGGCGATTACGAACAAGCCGTAGGCTTGGGGGGCTTTCCATCGTGATCTAATTGGGTGCCCACAAGAGTCATCCTAAGTGCGTCACGAACCCAGGTGAGGTGTGTCCCGCCTCACACACTAATTTCTCTCTCACCGGTTAGTGTAGCTTCCCTTGTTTTATACACAATGTTCCCGAAAGAATGGTCTCAGGTCTCGGGTTCTCTTTGAAACTCGAGGCACGTGCAGACTCGAGGGTGAGATTGAGGCATCTAATCAGTGTGACGACTCCACTGGGGACACACTACCCCATCGTCGGATTGTCTCTGTTTAATCCATCTCTCCTTTTATTTAAGTTAATTGCACCACATGGTTTTTGGGTTCTCTAACCCATTTGTCCGAATCAAGGACTTTCTGATCCCCACATTCGCAAACCCACCCCAAGAACAGGTTCCCAAAACCTTGTTCCCAACTTTCCTCTTGAGTGAAGACCTAATGTTTGGCTTCAAGGTTATGGCCTGGATAGGTGTGAGGAGGGAATTGAAAGTCCCTAACTCCCTATCTCCAAGCTTTAGTGGACCTCCCACCAAAGTACCTTGCATGGGCGGCATGCCAGAAGGCTGCACAATCCCTAGCTGCAAAAGGCAAACAAGTTGCCATTGCTCCTGTGGGTCGCTGCAATGCTACCTCCTACATTCCTGCACCACTGTGCTTAGAAGTGGAGACCTTGGGGCCTCCACCTCTCGCGCACACACTTAGGTTCGTGGGTCATCCACTCAAGCCATAGCTTGGGGCAACTGCCGTGTCGCCTCGAGTCGGTCTCCAGAATTGGGTCTCCTCGGGACAAATCCTTCCCGCGCCATGCATGAGTATCCCACCACTTGGGGTGACACTATCCCTGCGCCAATCCTAGTACATGGGAGACGACCCCCTCGTCTTCTCTCTTAGCACACACTTGCACACTCGGTAAGAGGTAAGCTCCCGCTTGTTCCCTTATAGACACATTCTCGTAGTTCTCGGTCACCTAAGGCAAATCGAGTGCTCGAGTTCAGGTTGACACCCAAATCACCCAGAATTCTACATCAAGGGGCCCACACATGTCGCCATCATGGACTGTTCCTGGCTCTCGACTCATACACCGTCGCGAGTCCACCCCTACTCCAATCGCCCCTTCTCCTCAGGGCAAGCACCACACGATGTGGTACTCGAAGGCCTTCCCAAAGTGTACCATCTTGAGCCAACCCCATCAGGTCGGTCATGTCTCGGGAAACCACAAAAGAACTCGAGGCAAACACCCGATGGGTGACAAAGTCCTTCAACCCCCGACTTCTTTCAAGCCAAAGCATGGGCCCGGATTGACCCTTGTTTGAGGTCCACACCCCTCACCCCATCTCATGGAGACGCCTCTCTCATGAGCAAGAAAAGCGGACCAGTCCCGGTCCCAATCCCAGCTCTGGAGAACGATGCATCAGAGTCTCAACGCGAAACGTGATAGAGGTCTTCGAATCCTCACCTCGGAAGCGACAAAGACAATCAGCGCAGCAAGCTTCATTGACCTTCTTCCCAAGAACCCTTTCTACCCACTCCAGAAGACAATAAAGCTTGAAGAAGAAGCACCGGAATATTTTGTGGTTGTCATCGTCGTAGGAGACGACCTGACCTCACAGCACTCATGGTACCAAGACCGTCAAGAGCTGGTTCTCACACGGTCGACGTACAAAGCTCAAATCCAGTCGGGGCACGCCGAACCCTTACTGACCGACTTGCCACTGCCAGTCCGGTAAGCATGAAAGACCTCGGCTGCACTAGAGATTGACCTTCCAGAAGAAAGGGTTAGTGTGATGGTCTTCGACGAGCCTAACGATAATAAAGAGGAACGCATGAATAGGTTCCAACACATGGTGAGTACGATGATGGAAAAAATCGACTGTATGGAGAATGCTCGGCTCTCTAGGAGTTCGTTCCAGCAGGAGGCTAACTTCCACCATTCTATCGATATAGCCCCGAGACCTCCTCACTCTCCGGCTTCGCATGAAAATTCCGCTCCTCGCCCAATCTCACAGGCTGACATTAACGCCATGGTCACTCATAGCTTGTCGAATAGGAAGATCCCGAGTATGTAGGGGACAACGCTCTATTAAAAGTCGTACCCCTCATACTTAGATCAGGTCCCTTTCCCCCTAACTACCAGAAGGGAAGGCTCCCCCCCTTCAATGGCACAAGTTCCCCTCATCAGTATATTTCTCACTTTCAAGAAGCATGTTAGGAAATAACATCTGATGGGAGGCTCCTACTCCGTTAGTTTGTTGAAACCCTTGACGGCACAACATTTCAGTGGTATGCGCGACTCTCACCCAACTCTGTGCAAACCTGGGAGGAAGTGGAGCGATTGTTCTACCAACACTTTTACGAGGTCGAAAGAAAGGTTCAAGCCATTGAGATTTTCACCTTGACCCAAGGACCAGATGAGCCCGTCGACTAGTTCATAGCAAGATGGAGAGACTTGGCTACTTACCAATCCAATCCCATGTCAGATATGAAAGTAGTCCAGACTTGTGTTCGTAATATACGACCTAAGATCCCTTTGCATGTTGAGGCCTCGAATCCAACCTCCATGTCGGAGGTGATTTCCAAGTCAGTTCGCATCAAAAGCCTGTTCCGACAGCATGGTGGGTCACGACAATAGTCCTTAGATGTAGGCAGCAACTGAAGCTCCGGGAACTCTTGACCAAACTCTCGAGGCAATCAGCAAAGAGGGATGGTTAGCACGGCTGTCACCGTGATGGATCTTAAGAAGACTTCCCCTCGAACTTTGGATTTCTCTAAAGGGGTGTGGTGGGATGCCTCGATCTCGCCTCCCCAGATCTAGGTCATCAGGTGACACGTTTCTCGGGTTCGGAAGACCTAGGACCTGAGACTCCTTTCTTAGGAACCTTGTTCACAGAACAAGGGCAGGTGCCCAATTAGTTAGAGAGGAATTTTATTTGTGAGGTGGGGAACAACCTCACCTGGGTCCGTGACTTACTCGGGCTGACTTGTACAGGTGCCCTCTTAGATCATGACGGCAAGCCTCCAGCTGGTTTGAAATCACCTCCCTGGACCTACAATCTCCTTGTTTTCTTAAGCCCATAGGTACCGCCCTAAAATTTTCTCTCTCCTTCTTGTCTCGCTCAAAACTTGACCCAATGATAAGAAGAGATGAAGATTTTATTAAGCAAAGTTCGGTCCCTGTATAGTGATAGTACGTGATATATATAGAGTTTTGCCCAAACATGGGTGGATTGATCAAAATTAAACCTAATTGCTAAAAATTAAGATTTAATTGAATTAAATAAAATAAAAAAATAGGGTGCAATATGGCTGATTTGCCCCTTCCTAACAATTCATGAAATTTCAAAACAGTCTCTGCTGCTCCTCTAGAACGTGCGTGATCTTTTGTGGATGATCCGGGGTTGTTCTGGTGTCGATTTGTCCAAAAGATGATTGCTTTCTTTTAGGTCTCGGCATGGTGATCGATTTGATACCAACATCGAGCCATGGATCATGTTTTTAAGTCACGATCATGCGACTTGAAATTTGGATGAATCTTGCAAACTTCATATAGATAGTGTGCTCGTTTCTTGATATTTTTATGTGATTTATTCGCTGGATCACACTGAGCATGACGACATGATTGCATGGCAACAAAGGTAGCTCGATTTTGTGCCCGAATGAAGATTTTGCAACTCTTGAGTTTTGGCCAGAATCTAAAACTCTAACGTCAAAATTTGCAGCCATTTCATCAGCTTCGTGTGCGAAATCTGACCGTTTAACATGTACGAGGTTCAGACCGGTGATAGTCATGGACCTTACGCACATGATGCGGCTGGATTCATGTCGATTGGGTTCATGACGTGTCGCTGCTGAATTTCCTGCAACTTTCTTCACGGATCAGCAACTTCTCTCTAACGTTTCTCCGTGCTCGGGCGTCGTCATGGGGTGTGCCACATATCGAAATGCTCGTCTCGATGAGATGAACACGCTCACAAAATTTGAGCACGATACGACTTGGAAAGAGTGAGATATGAGAGTCACAATTCACTGTTCTTGACTGTCCCATTTATAGAGTTTAGTTTCAGCGTGGCTGCACAAGAATAGTGTGCGGCTACTTCTATTTTGATATTTTACCCATAACTTATTCCTTGAGTGTCCGTTTAAGCTAAAATTTGATCCCCTGAGGGTTTTCAATCATGCTGGATCCAATGGTAGTGGTCCAACGGCCGTTTGATGCTCCGAAAGTAGGGTTCTAGTTATAGGAGTCCATTTCAGGGTGATACAAGTTGATTATGCCTGAACCGTTTGTCAATATGCACTGCTTTGGACATGTAGGATTGTGATGAAACTTGGTAGGAGACTTTTAAGAGTCTTGACTAAGATCTTGATCAGTTTTGGGGCCATTCTAAGATTACCAAAGTTTCTACTGTTTGTCAGGCTTTATGGACCGACTTCTCTTTTTTTATTCCACATCGGGGACCCATGGTGCTGAAAACTCTCTTCAAACAGTATGCCCCACCGAATGTTGTGCTTCGAGAGAAGTACAAAGGAAAACACTTGGAAATTTTCCTTTGGATTTATTTCTCTTCCTAGCCATAGGACCACATGAACGCTGTAGAGATTCACGCGAGGCTGTAACTTGGATGCTCAGACGTTTGGATGCAATGTACAAGTCCATCCATGGAGACTATAAGGGGAGAAGATACTTTGAGGGATCTTGTAGAAGTCCTCACCCTCAAGGGACTATTTGTGATTCTGGCAGCTGAGGAATTTGTGTGGACCTCATTGGTCAGAATCAGGCCTATTTAACGACCAAGTTCCATGCTTTAACACACTTCTTCCCATTTGGTCTGAGTTTCTTTGTTTTTTGAATGACAACCAAAGAGCCTTTGGTTGGCGTTGTTTGCTGCTACACCAGGTTTTCTTTTGACAATCAAGGTACCTCTATGGGCCCTCATCCTACCGGTCTAGTCGGGTGCTTTTTGTTGACCTATCCTAAAAGTCTGGGACTGTCGGCTAGGGAGGGATTTTGGCGAGGCAGCCTCATGGTGAGGCATCACCCTGAAGTCTCTAGCAGGTTTCACCCTGGCTTTATCAGTTTCTTACCTTCGTGAGCATCTTTACAATTTTGGAGGGATCTTTCGGTTGTCGTTCTCACCCTCAAGAGCTCTTTTTTTTATTTTGAGGGATCTATTATTCATCGCCCCTACCCTCAGGTACTCTTTATATTTTGAGGGATCTATTGTTCATCGCCCCTACCCTCAGGGACTCTTTTTTATTTTGAGGGATCTATTGTTCATCGCCCTTACCCTCAGGGACTCTTTTTTATTTTGGTGTTTGGGAGATCTTGCGAGGCTTTCACTCCCAGGTGAGCCATCTTGTGTTGTGATTGGCTCCTGACAGCTGAAGATTTTGTGTGGACCTCATTAGCCAGGATTATGCCTGTTTGGCAATTGGGTGCTGGCTGAGGCTGTGATGCTACGTCAACCTGGTTTATTGGTCCAAGCGCCCTTTGCGGGTTTTCGCTTAGATTGGGGATGTGGTGCCATAACGATGGTTTTCACCAATCTCCTTTATTTTTGGGCTCTTTACCCATGACCTTGCCACCATGTCCACCGTTTTTCATCCATTTTTGCTCACGGCGCCCTTTTGGGGTTTTCACCATGCCCGCGTTTTTGTTTTCACAGAACTCTTTTACAATGATTTCGTGACCATGCCCGTCTGTCGTTTTTACTCATGGCTCTCCCTTACCCTGGTGAACACCATGCTCGTTATTTTATTTTATTTGTGAAGGCATGTTTTGGGTCATGCCTTCGTACATGTGCGAAGCCTTTTATCACCATGGGGCCAGGACGTGCACTACAGTTTAGGGTCATACAGCAGGACCATAGTGGAGATGGATGGCAGTCTGTTGAGGCTATGAAGCGAGTATGGTGGTGGTTTGATTCACTTTGGGGAGATGGCCCGAGGCTACATATGAAATAAGGATGATGTATGAAAGGTGGGTTAAAAGTAGTGACCCACTAGTTGACGGCGAGTATGGATGGTGGAATGATTCGCTGTTTTGTGAGAGTGGGTGAAATTCACTGGGGTATTATGGATGATGATAATGAAGTGAATGGACTTACTGGGGAAGTGTTGAATGTGATGCGTGCACACGGATGGGTCGGTTAGGGAAGACGTACATGAAGGTGCACGTAAAGGGCATGTACGTGTGTGTGTGGGTGTCTTTAATGTCATGCATCCTGATCATGGGCAAGGCAGTTTAACGTCATGCAGCCAGGACATGCACTATGATTTTAAGTTCATATAGCTTGGACCGTGGTTATGCAGTTTAAATTCATGCAACTAGGACCATGCAGTTTGAGGTCGTGCAAGTAGAACTTTGCTACAGTTTAAGGTCATATAGCTTGGACCATGTAGTTTAGGGTCATGCATTGAGACCATGACTATGCAGTTTAAGGTCATGTAGCACGGACCATTTTGTGGGTCACCACGTAGGTGAAGCTCCATGGGAGATAGGTCTGTGGATAACCATCTGACTCCCTGGAGATAAAATAGTTAAGGCTATAGGATAAAATAATTAAGGCTATACACAAGCAGAGAGCTTTAGATGAAGATGGTGGCCCTATGAGGAGTGGAAAACGGAAGCGAACTTCACTGGGGATTAAGAGGGCAAGTGTGACTCCTCGAGGATAATGAGTAATGATATACATGTAAGTTTGCTAAGAATGACAGGCTAGAGCACAGATGCAACCCCACTTGGTATTGAAAAGATAAGAACGACCCTAACTCCACTAGGGATAATGAGCCACTATACGGATGTGACTCCTACTAGGGATGAGGGCGGTGCATCCATTTCACATATTAAAGTCATGAGCATGGACTATTTGTCGCACCATTTAACGTCTTGGTACAAGGACGTGTACTACAGTTTTAAGGTCTTGTCGTTTGGACAATGGCTATGCAGTTTAAAGTCCTACAACTAAGACCATGCAATTTAAGGTTGTTCAACTAGACCTCCGCTACAGTTTAAGGTCATATAGTTTGGACCATGGTGCTAAGCCTTTTAACGCCATGCAGTCAGGACGTGCACTACAGTTTAAAGTCATACAGCTGGACCATGGTTATGCAGTTTAGAGTCATGCAACGAGGACTGTGTAGTTTAAGATCATGCAACTAGACCCCCAATACAGTTTAAGGTCATATAGTTTGGACCATGCAGTTTAGGTTCGTGCACCTAAACCATTTAGGTGGGTACGGAATGTGACTCCATGGGGAACAGAGCTGTAACTGGAGACTTGACTACCTGGGGATGCAAAGTGGTGGCATGCTTGTGGGGATGACAGAAAACGATCTGGGGAAAGTGGGAAAAATCCACAGTGGGCAGTGCTATAGCATGCGAACGACGCTAGCATCGGAAATGTAAATGATGTCGTACATGGCAATAACACTTTGTGAAGCGCACAACCTTCTTGTGAAGCGCACGATGATAGCTTTTGGTGAGGCACGCGACGTTAGCCTCCTATCAAGCGCACGACGATAGCCTCTTGTGAAGCGCACATGGCGATAAGGCATAGCGATAGCAGCGGGTTCATGAGACACAGAAGGCAGCGATTCGTATTCGGGCCCTGTGCTTGACCCGCCTTGGCCTGGACCTATCTTTGTCTGAAGACAAGGACTTGGAGTATCATTTCAAATTTGTGAGGGCCACATTGCGGCACTGCAGACTACAAAATGGGGTAAAATACCATTTGACTCTTTTACCGAAGGGGAAAACAGTGAAGTGAGTTTCAGAGAGAGCTGGAGCTTCCGTCGAGAGACTTCTAGCAAAAGCTTCGAGCTAAAACTTGTAGCGTGCAGGCATTCAGGAGCTCTTCAGCAAACTTGAGCAAGTCGTGAGCCTTGTGAAGTGTTTAGCGAATGGTTTTAGAGAGTGTCAAGGTCTCTCGAGCAGGGAATAAGGAGCTTCACAGGGCTTCTCTGAGGCTTTTTTGGTGAAGAACAGTGGGCATTGAAGCTATCGTGAGAGAAATATTGGTGCCATCAGGTTGCGACACTATTTTCGGTGTGCACAAGGAGTCTTTGGTGTACTTCTAGCGGTCTTGCGTTCAGCAGCAGGGAGAGATAAGGTACAGTGGCTTTGTTGAAAACTCTGCGATTTTTTCGACTGATAGAGGAGTGCGAAGAAGGGAGAAGGGAACTCGTAGGGTCATAAGGGAGCTTCTATATGAATTATGATGGTTTTTTGTTAGCTTCGGTCACCAGTGGGGGAGAGGAATACATGGGAAAGGGTTTTTCGGAGGGTAGCAGTGAGTTCCCGACGAGGAGAGGAAACGCTAGTAGGGGAAAGAATAGGGTCAGACGAGGGTCTCCAGTGGACGGAGAAGAGTTTCGGCAGAAACCCAAAGGGTTACTGGGGAGGTGAAAGGTCGTGAGAAGGTTAACCATTACTGAGGGGAAATAGTTGTGGAAACTGAAGAGGCGCGAGGGTTAATACCCCCTGAGAATTGGGAACAGTGGGAACCGTGGCACAACAAGGGTATGCGCAACATGAAGTTGCATGCAGTGCTGCCTTCATGTGATGTTAGGCTACGCACGGTGATAGCCACACTCGAGAGTATAACGCTCATGGCAATAGTCGCACACGGAGTTGGACTGCCCACGACAATAGTAGTGCACGACATTAGGCTGCTTGCGACAATGGTCACGTGCAGTATTGAGTTTCGCACAACAACAATCATGGACGATGATGCCTTGTGGGGGCCAAGAGTGATGGAAAATGAGAAGGTACGACCATTGTGGTCTGTTAGAAGCCAAGTTCTCCAGCACAATAGTGAAGTCCATGTTGTTTTGAGGAAGGGCATCCATCATAGGTCAGTTCCTTGCCCGGGAAGTCTGCTTTGTATGTTTGATAGACTCTATCAGAGTACTTCCCTCTCTTAAAAACCAGCTGTACTTCGTCAGATAAATTGAAGCTGACTTAGAAATGGTTGGTCTCCCTTAAAATCAGGAGCAATACTCCAGCATGAACATCCCCTTTTCCTCTGAACCAAGAGCAACTGTTGATGCTATTTCTTATTTTCCCTGATAATGGGTTTTTGCAATAAAAGAAATGAATTTATTTTGAGTTGGTTTGCTATTTTTATTTTCCATTTCTTTCTTTTTACTGCAGGCACTGCATTTTAAGAGCACGCGAGGGATAATACTTCTTTAGGTACCGCCCATTGATAGGGGCTATTGCCACTTTTCCATCAGAGTTTGCCAGTATATAGGCCCCTTTAGCATGACCTTTTTGACTATGAAGGGACCTTCCCACTTGGGTTTGAACTTTCCTTTGTGGTGCTCATGCATGACAATCAGTCTCTTGACTGCTAAGACTAGACCTTCATGAGCGAATGAGCGAACCTTGACAGACTTATCAAAGTCTATCTTCATTCTCCCCTGATTGAGCTCAAGGTTTTGCTGGGCCTCTAGCCTCTTTTCATAAAGAGCATCCAACTCCTGATAACGGAGCTTGACCCTCTCATCTTCAGTGAATCCCTGATGTATAGTGACACAGAGTGAGGGTATTTGATCCTCGAGGGGTAAAACTGCCTCACCTTCATAGACCAAGTAATAAGAAGTAGAGTTTGTAGCACTCTGAGTAGTGGTGCGATAGGCTCACAGAGGTTCAAGCAGCGTCTCATGCCAAATCTTCTTTGACTTCAAAACCGACTTTCGGAGCACCCTGCACAAGGTCTTATTGAACGCCTCAGCTAAACCATTGGCTTAAGGGTGGTACATGGTTGAGGACTTTCACTCAAAACCGAACTGGTTAACTAGGTGATCAGCATGATGGCTTCTGAAATGAGGGCCATTATCAGAGATTATTCAGTTCGGAACCTTGAATCGGTATATGATGTGGTGACGCACGAAATTGACCACAGTGGCCTTTAGAACTTGCCTGATAGGGACCGCTTCAGCTCACTAGGAAATATAATCTATCGCTGCTAGGATCAAGACATGACTCAAGGGAGAATGTAGGTCAATGGGTTCTACAATGCCTATACCCCACTAGGGAAAGGGCCATGATGTCACAATAAGATGGAGAGGCTCTAAGAGCTCATGAATGAGGCTAGTGTGTTTGGCTCACCAGACATCTCTTAGCATAGTTTTGGGAATCAGCAACCATTGAAGGACAAAAATAGCCGAGCCTGCTATTTGAACGTATTTTTCATCACCTTGGTCCCTAATAGGAAGCAGGTAAATTAAAGCCTACAAAACAGTAAAAATTCCTGAAAGTCTCAGAATGGCAACATATTTGGTCAAGATCATCATCAATACTCCAAAATACCACCTGTCAAGTTTCGTCTCATTTCGACATGTCTAAGGCAGTAAACACAAAGGAACAGTTTTCAGAAAAATGACATCTAGCACCCTGAAACAGACCCTACAATTGGAACTACATTTTCTATGTCTCAAACCATGGTTGGACAACCGCCATTAGATCCAGACACTCTAAAACAAAGATATGAGCAAGACATTGAAATAGGAGGGGCCGCACACTATTTTCGTGTGGCCTCACTGCACCCAAACATCATTAAAGGTGGCTGGTTTTATAGTCATGGGCAATCACTTTCGGGACCCGTAACTCCCTCGTTCGAAGTTGGATTGCTCCCAAATTTGGTGAGAATATTCATCTCATCGAAACGAACAATTTGATATGTGGCACGCCCTGAGATGATATCGGAGCAGGGAGAAAATCTTGAGAGAAGATGCCAATCCGTGAAGAAGTTGCAGAAATTCAGCAACAACACGATAGACCAAATCACGAAGCTCATGCAACAGATCGACGCGAAACCAATTCCATTGTGTGCGTAAGGTATAGGTTTAGCATTGGTCCAAACTTTGTACATGATGAATGGTCAGATTTCATGCACGAAGACAATGAAGTGATTGAAATTTCGGTCGTTGAATTCCAAATTCTGGGCAATACTCAAAAGTTGTGAAATCTTCATTTGGGCTCCAAATCGCATTCCGTTTGTTGCCATGCGATCATGACAGAATTTTCAGTGCACTACGATGAAGAGATCATCGAAAAACATTAAGGAACGAGCGCACTATCGATCCGAAGTTTTCAAGATTCAATAAAATTTCAAGTCCCGTGATCATGGCTAAAAAACATGATTCATGGCTCGAAGTTCATATCAAAATGATCGTCATATCGAGCCCTACAAGAAAACAATAATATTTCGATTAACCGGGCATTAAAACACCCTCAGGTCAGCCATGGAGGATAATGCAAGATCTCGAGCAGCAACATGGACTATTTTGGAATTCCACACATTATTAGGGAGGGGCAAAACAATCCTTTTGCACTCAATTTTAGAATTTTCTTTTAATTTAATTAAATCTTGATTTTTAGCAATTAGGTCTAATTTTGATCAATCCACCCATGTTTGGGCACAATTATATATAAATAGGCACTACCTTATTGTAAACAGACCCCTCGACCTTTAGTTGATTTTGGGAAGATTCAATAAAATTTTAATTCTTTGCTTGAGCCTATGAGTACATCTTGGAGAGAGAGAGGAGAGAGAAGAAAGGTACCCTTCGGGCAGACAACTTTCTCTCTCCTCCCCTCTCTCTTTCTCTCTCTTCTCTCTTTATCTCTCTGCTATCTCTCTTCTCTCTCTCTGCTATCTCTCTTCTCTCTCTCTCTCTCTTTTATCAACTGACGAGACCTAGTGCTGGTTGGCCGTCTTTATCTTCTTTTATGAACTGTGAGACCTAGCGCCGATTGGTCTTCTCTATCTTCTTCCATCAACTAGCGAGACCTAGCACCGGTTGGTCTTCTCTGTCTTCTTCTATCAACTGGTGAGACCTAGCATCGGTTGGTCTTCTCTATCTCCTTCTGTCAACTGGTGAGACCTAGTGCCGGTTGGTCGTCTCCATCTTCTTCTACAGTCGACAGCACCTAGCGCCGGTTGGTCTTCTCTATCTTCTTCTATCAACTGGCGAGGCCTAACGCCGGTTGGCCTCCTCTCTCTCTTCTTCTATCAGCCTGTTAGACCTAACACCGGTCGGAATTTTCTCTCTTCTTCGACCAGTCGCCAAGACCTAACGTTGCTTGATCTTCTCTCTCTACTTCTATTAGTCGGCGCGGCCTAACGCCATTTGGTCTTCTCTTTCGTTTGTTATCAGTCGGTGAGACTCGACACTGGTTGGTCTTCTCTTTCCTCTTTTGTCAGTCGACGAGACCTAGCACAGACTGGTTTTCCCTCTCTTCTTTTATCAGTTTGCAAGACTTAACGCCACTTGGTTCTCTTCCTCTCTCCCCATCTGACACACTTGGTGAAGCCTAGCATCGATTGCTTCCTCTCTCTTCCATCTCCTAAAACAATCGGCAGTGTCTAACACCAACTGCATCTCCTCTTCCTTCTTCTCCCTCCTCTCTCCCTTATTCTCTCTCCTTCGTTCCATTCCCTTCTTCTCTTTGACCATACCTATGTTACTCTTTCATTCGACCAAGAGGTATTGAGGTTAGCATCTCATGGCAGTCCTATCGTCTAGCCGTAATGTTGTTGCACTAGGTTCGCTTGCCCCGCCTTACTACCACGATAGACCGACCATCGTGCTTAGCTAGTCGATATTGGCAATAGCATCTAGTGGTAATCCCGTGAGCTGGTCTCAGTTACAGAGCCTGTTTCACTACCATGTTCTGGCAATTAACCACTAGCATAGTCACTGCTATGATCTTCTCACTTGGTCAAATTCTTCCCTTCCCTCTATCGTTCTTTCTTTTTTTTTGAATACGCCTGCTTGTGTATGATCATCAAAGAGGAAAACGGTGAGGCTTGACCCACTTGTCCCTTAACCTTTTCCATATATGTGTGTGATTGCAAGAAAGTAGAAAGTAAGAAGAATAAAAGCCAAAGGAGGCGATTTCGAACCAGTTTCATTACTGGGGGGCTTTCTTCGTGATCTAAGAGGGCGCCCACACGAGTCAGCCCGAGTAAGTCCCGAACCCACCTTTAAATTCCTCTCTCACTGGTTGGTAACACTTGCCCCCGTTTTTGAACGAGGTTCTCGAGAGAGCAATCTCACAAATGTCCTAGGTCTCCCCCGAAACCCGAGATGCATACCGGCCTATCCTCCAGGGATTCGAAGGGCGAGATTGAGGCACCTAACCAGCTTGGTTACTCCAATGGGGACTTACTACCCCTTAGTCGCATCGTTCTTGTTTGGCTAGTTTCTTCTTTATCAGCTTTCACTGACTTTTCACAATCACTTATGGCTGCTGAGTTCTGTAGCTCATTTATCCGGACCGAGGATTTTCTTATCCCCTTATTCGAGAGTGTCCCTAAGGAACAAGGTTGTTCGACTTTGTTCCCAACCATCCTCTTGAGCAAAGACCCCTTGTCTAGCTCCCAGGTCTTAACCTGGACCAGTGTGAGGAGGGACTTGAAGGTCCCTCACTCCCCATCTCTTCGCTCTGGTGGAAACTCCATCAAGGCGCCTTGTATGGGCGACACTTATGTTGCCTCACAGAGCATACAGCTAGCCACTGGAAAGTCACTTGCTCATCGTGTTTTTGAGATATGCCGAAAGGTTGCCCAGTCCCTTTCTGCAAAAGATAAGCAAGCTGCTATTGCTTCTGCGGATCACCGTAAGGCTACCCCCCACATTTTTGCACCACTGGTCTCTATCCCTAAAGGCTCAACACTTCTAGGTGGAAGTCCTACGGTCTTCACCCCTCACACACACACAAGGCTCATGGGTCACCCACTCGAGTCACACCGCGGGGCAACCCTTCTATTGCCACGAGACCGTATTCAAGATCGAACCTTCTAAGGCTAGATCCTACACATGCCACTCATGTGCATCTCACTGCTTGGGGTAATGCCTTTATTGCGCCAATCTGAGTGCACAGGAGATAACCATCTAGTCCTCCTCCTATGCACACACATGCCCACCCTGTAAAAGGCAAGCCTGCACTTGTTCTCTTACAGACACTTGCTCGTAATTCTCGATCTCCTAAGGCCAGATCACTTACACGAGCTGGGGTTGACACTCAGGTGTCCCGTAATCCTTCTTCAGGGGTTGCACACCCCGTCGCCATCTCAGACGTCCCCCCGTCCTTGACTCTGGCCTTCTCATGAGTCGTACCCCTACTTGCTCCTCCTTTATCGAGCAAGCACCTCCAACCTTGGTACTCGACGGTTTTCCCCAAGAGTACCATCCTGAACTAGCCTCGACACTTTGGTCATATCTATAGAGCTCATAAGAGAGCTAGGGGAATGGACCTCACGGAAGATCGAGTCATTCATCCTCCCCGGCCGAAGATGACTCCAATTCCTGGCCCTCATCCATTGCCGCACCTGATAGATACAACTCTCTCATGTGCGAGAAGAGTTGACCTGCCGCAACTTAGATCGCAGTTTTGGCGCGAGGTCCATCAAAACCTTAGGGGTAAACGCCATGGAGGTCTGCAAATTTCTTCTAGGGAGGTGACCAAGGCAGTCAAAACAACCAATTTTGACGACCCTCTTCACCTAAATCCCTTCTACCCCCTTCAGATGATGAAGCCTGAAGAAGAGCTCAGTGAGCCCTGTGCTGTGGTTACTGTCGCGGAAGAAGACCCAGCCACTCAATAGCCATGATCCTAAGACCGTCATGAACCGGCTCCTCAGCCACTGTACCAAGACCATCAAAAATCGATCCAAACACAATCTGCATACAAAAGTCAAGTACAGTCAGAGCATGCTAACCCCTTACTGACTGACCTATCATGTACGATCCGTCAAGCTTGCAAACCCTTTGTTGCCACTAACGTCGACCCCCATAATGAAACAATCAGCGTAATGGTCGTAAGGGAGCCCAGTGATGCGCAGGAGGATCGTATGAACAAGTTTGAGAACATTGTGCACGGGATGATGGAGAAGATCGATCGTATTGATGTAGCACGCCAGTCGACTAACCATGAGGTCCATTCCCATCACTCTGATGGTGTACCTCCATGGAAGCCTCCTCTGTCTACCTCACAGGACAATTCTGTCCCTCATCCGGTTTCTCAGTCAGATATTGATGCTATGGTCACCCATAGCCTAGAGAACAGACAAATAACGAGCATACAGGGTGCGATGCCTTATCAAAGACCATATCCTTCCTATATTGATCAAGTCTCATTCCCCTCAGACTATAAGAAAGGGAAGTTTCCTCTATTCAGCGATACCACCTCCCCAAACCAGCATATCACCCACTTCCAGCGAGCATGTCGAGAAACAGCAGCTGACGGGAGAGTTCTTCTCTGCCAGTTCATTGAGACCCTTGATGGCCCAGCATTCCAATGGTATGCCCGACTTCCTCTAAACTCGGTACATACATGGGAGGAGATGGAGAAATTCTTCTATCAACGCTTTTATGAGGTCGAGAGAGAAGTTCAAACCATTGAGCTTCTCACCTTGACTCAAGACCCTGATGAGCTCATGAATCAGTTCATATCAAGCTGGAGAAACTTAGCTTCCGTCATCCTAATCCTATTCCTGAGAAGGAAGTAGTCCAAACTTGCATGCAGAACATGCGACCTGAAATCGCTCTACATGTCGAGCCCTCTAATCCGACCCCCATGTCAAAGTTGATCTCTAACTCAGTTCACATAGAATGTTTTTCATGCCATCATGGTGGGGCACGACAACTATCTACAAGTTCAGCGAACAACTGGGGCAATGGTGGCTCTCGAAATAACACACGAGGCAGCCGACAGAAAGGGGTAATTATTGCAGCCATAATGGTCATTGATTCAAAGAAGGCTCCCTCTCAACCTTGGACCTCTCTAAAGAGGTAAGCACAATGAAGGTAACCCCAAGGCTGGCAAGCAACAACAGTCATACAATCGGGTACCTCCACCAGCCGGAGTGATTATTTCACCAGGCATAGGAATAAAGTCTATCCCTTCAAGAAGGAAGGGGTCCCTACGCTGTTCCAGTTATTATTGGAACATAATATGATCCAGCTTTCAGAAGCCAGGTTCCCTGAGCAATCTTACCTTGACACTCTGACAAATTATTGTGCCTACCATCATAGGATCAATCGTCCCACATATGACTGCTACACGTTGAAAGATATCATTAAGGCCCTGATTCTAAAAGGTCAGATAAAGCTTGAAGATTTACAAAAGGCCTTCGGGGCAACTGAGGCCTCCCATGCCGTAATCATTCAAGACGAGGATGAAATGCGGGGTATCCTCTACGCCCTCTTCATTATAATGCTTTAGAAAGGCATAATCACACTAACGCAAGCAAGGCAACACCGCCGCCTTTCTAAGGGGACTGAAGATCATTGGTGCCCATTCCATCATATAAGAGGTCATTATTTGTCAAAATGCACAACTTCCCTTGATATATTCGCAGAAAATATATGAGAGTGTCAAGAATTTTACAACCTCCCTGTAAGTGATCCCAAATCACTTCCTCATCAGGGAAAGAAGATCTCCCAAGGCAGGACCTTCCGGTCAATTACCCAGACTCTACAGAACCCTCAACTTCCTAGTCATGGATGATCTACCATGGCTGAAGCCGACTCAAGTCCTTAAGATGAGAAGCGGATTGCCACCCCAGCGAGATGAATCAGACATCACTTCAGAAAACCAGAAAGAAACGGGCACCAAGGGCTGCTCGCTGAAGAAACAAGATCGCTCAACCCACAGTTGAGCAGAAATTTCTCAGGCCCTTTCCTCCATTGCCAACTTTGCTGGACGTCATACACGGCACGATCCTTTTTCCTTCTACATCCTGTCAAGAAGACATCCCCATGTCATCTTCCAATCAGCAAACGTCCAATGAGGGTGACGACATTAAAAGCACTCCCCAATGGTCTAAACAAGGGAAAGACATAAACGACCCCCTACAGAGACTGTTGTTGAAGTTCCACTGCTTGCTAGAAACTTTAACCGAGTGCTCTCCCCTTACGGTGAAAGAAAACTTGCAATTAAGTTTTTTTTCCCTTGGTGAAAAAATAAAGGAAAATAGAGTTTTACCCCGTATAGAGACTACACTACCCTCAAAAGCCCTTCATAAAATCGAAATTTCAGTTGTGTCCAACGGGAGCCAAGCAACGACGAGCCGGGTCAGGCCTCGACCCGAGGCCCGAGGTAACTCTCATCCCTAGAGCCGATTGACTTAGCGCCGAGTATAAACTTCAAGACAACCCTAGCGCCGGTTGATGCAGCACCAGGTGAATTTCCAAACAACCCTAGTGCCGATTGACTTAGGGAAGGGCGGGTTTCCAAATACAACCCCAGCACTGATTGACTTAGTGTCGAGTATGTCTCCAAAACGATTCCAATGCCGGTTAACTCAGCACTAGTTGCCTTCAAATAATACCATGGGTCATTCACAATGCCTGTTGAACAATGCCGGTTGTGTTGTGAGAACTCAGTGCCGGTTGAATATTCGCAATAAACCATCAGCGCTACATATTGCGCCGACTGTATTTCAAGCATGTATGCCATACCACTATCCCTAGTGGAGTTGTACCCAAGCAAGGATATGTCATCCCAAGTGGACTTGCACCCAGGCCGTTGCACCTAAACTGTTACTTCTACAATGGAGTCAAGACCTGTCCCTCATCCCCCAGTAGGAGTCGCACTCATGTTGTGGCCCATCCTTCCCAGTGAAGCTAGGGTTACTCTTACTTCCCCAATCCCTAGTGGGTCAACTTCACACTAAGCTAGCTTACCCCCAAGGAGTTGGGTTACCTGTTATAGAGACTCATATTTTACTCAAAGAGTACGCTTACCCCCTTTAAAACCACAGTGAGGTCCACTTCTACTGGTCATCCTTCATCAGGCCACCATTTCCATCTGAGCCCTCTGTTTGTGAATAGTCATAGCAATTATCCCGAGGGAGTCGAATTACCATCCATTGTCCTATTCCTTATGAAGCTCCAGCTACATGGCAGCCTACACAATGGTCTAGATGCACGACCCTAAACTCCATGGTCCAAACTATATGACCTTAAATTGTAGCTGCGGTTCATACTGCATGACCTTAAGCTGCTCAGCCATAGTTCAAACTTCATGACCCTAAACTGCTCCTCCTCGGTCTATACTGCATGACCCTAAACTAATCAGCCTCAGTCCATACTGCATGACCCTAAACTACTCGGCCTCGATCCATACTGCGTGACCCTAAACTGCTCAGCCTCGATCCATACTGCATGACCCTAAACTGCTTAGCCTCAGTCCATACTACATGACCCTAAACTACTCAACCTTGGTCTAAACTATATGACCTTAAACTGTAGCTGCAGTCCAAACTGCATGTTCTTAAACTGCTCAGCCTCGGTCCATACTGTATGACCCTAAACTGCTCAGCCTCGGTCCATACTGCATGACCCTAAACTGCTCAGCCTCGATCCATACTGCATGACCTTAAATTGCTCAGCCTCGGTCCCTACTGCATGACCCTAAATTGCTCAGCACCATGGTCCAAACTATATGACCTTAAACTATTGTGGAGGTTTAGTCACATGACCTTAAACTGCATGGTCCTAGTTGTATGAATTTAAACTGCATAATCATGATCCAGCTGTATGACCTTAAACCATAGTACACGTCCTAGCCACATGATGATAAAAGTCTCAGAACCATGGTCCGAACTATATGACCTTAAACCATAGTACACGTCCTTGCCACATGATGATAAAAGGCTCAGCACCATGGTCCGAACTATATGACCTTAAACGGTAACAGAGGTCAAGTTTCAGGACCTTAAACTGCATGGTCCTAGTTGTATGACTTTAAACTGCATAACCACGATCCAGTTGTATGACCTTGAATAATAGTATATGTCGTAACCGCATGATGATAAAGGCTCAACACCATGGTCCGAACTATAAGACCTTAAATTATAGCGGAGGTCTTGTTGCACGATCTTAAAATGCATGGTCCTTGTTATATAACTTGAAATTGCATAACCATGATCCAGCTGTATGACCGTAAATCATAGTACATGCCCTACTGGCATGATAATAAACTTCTTTGCACAGATCCTGGAGGAATGACCATAACTTGCCCCCACATACTCGGACACGCCTTTTCGTGCACTTTCACGCATGCCTTCTCTAACCTACCTGTTAGTGTGAACACACCACTTTCATTGCCTCCCCAGTGAGTTCATTCCTTTCAACATCCTACATCATTCCCCAGTGAGTCTCACCCATGTTAAAAAACGGCAAACCATTCCACCATACATACTCGTTGTAAGTTAGTGGGTCACCATCATCCACTCACATTTCATACATCGTCCATCTCTCATAGGTAGCCTTGAGCCATCTCCCCAAGTGAGCAAAACCACCACCATACTCACTCCATGGCCTTCATAGACTGCCATCCATCACCATTACGGTTCAACTGTATGACTTTCAACCATAGTGCACATCCAGGCCGCATGACATTAAACTATTTCACATAGGTCCCGGAGGCATGACCTTAAACATGCCCTCACAAAAAAAAAGAAGGAATAACGGGCATGGTGTGTACCTGAATAAGGGAATGCTATGAGTAAAAATGATGAACGAGCATGGTCACCAAACCATGAGTAAAAGAGGTCCGTGAATAAAACAAAATCGAGCTCGTTGAAAACCCGAAAGGGCATCGTAAGTAAAAATGGACAAAAAGGGTGGACATGGTCGAAAGGTGAAGGGTAAAAGAGATCCAAAATAAAAAGAAGTCGGTGAAAACCGTTTATACGGCACCGCTTCCCAAAGTTCAAGAAAAAATCCACAAAGGACGCTTGAACCATAAACAGGTTGATCCAACACTCATCTCAATAGGAAGCTTCAACCCTCACTCAAAGGAAGAAAATCCATGGTGGCATAAAATCAAGGATAAAAAAATATGAGCTTCAAGGAAAAGATTCCGATAGTCTGAGTCTAGTTGCAAAAGGGACTTGAAAGATAGAAGACTCACCAAGACGACAAGACAAGTCTCATGACAAAGAGCATCATTCTTACAAAGTCGTCAACATACTTTCAAAAATGTTGAAGATGCCCTAAGGAAGTTAAGTCATCTATGACCTTGGACCGACAATCGGGGTGATTGTCTTAGCTACATAGTAGTGGGTAGGGGTGGTTGTACCCAGAGTTAGTCACCTCGACAAACTGAGGTACCCTACTTGCCAGGGAAGAACGGGTTAGTCAGACTTTTGACCGACAATCGGGGTGATTGTCCAAGCTGCACAACATTGGGTAGGGGTGGTTGTACCCAGAGCTGGTCACCTCGACAAACTAAGGTACCCTACTCTCTAAAGATTGACTAATTTGTAAAGCAGATGGCACCGACGCAAGGCCCTTCAACACGCCATTCATTGTTGAAACGTGTCTTAACACTAGAGGATGCAAGCAAACCCAGACCAAATGGGAACAATGCCCTTCAACATGGCACTCAATTGCCAGATGGGCTTGATTCTGACTGAAGAGGTACGTACAAAATCCTTAGATTCAGAATCGAAAACAGTTAGGATGAGGGTGAGGACTTCAACATGATCCCTAAAAGAGTCTCTTCTCCCCCTAAAGTCTCCACAGACGGACCCGCAAACAATGCATCCTTACGTTTGAGTAGCTTATTTACACCATTATGTGAATCTCCTCGGTGTTCACGTGGTCCTGTGGCTAAGAAGGAGAAAAGTAAAAGCCGAAGGAAACTTTTTGAATGATTTTCCTTCTTACTTCTCTTGAAGCACAACATTCGGCGGGGCAAGCCATTTGAACGTATTTTTCATCACCTTGGTCGCTGGCAGAAAGTAGGTCAATAAAGCCTACAAAACAGTGAAAATTCATAACAGTATCAGAATGGCACTAGAATTGGTTAAGATCATCATCAGCACTCCAAAAGACCCCTAGCCAAGTTTCGTCACATTTCGACATGTCAAAAATCCCTATGGGCCAGGCTTTGCTTAATCGAACACTCCAGAACAAAGATATGAGCAACACATTAAAATAAGAGGGGCTGCACACTATTCCAGTCTGGCCTCACTATATCAAAACACCACTAAAGGTGGTTGCTTTTACAGCCATGGGCAGTCACTTTCGGGACCTGTAACTCACCCGTTCCAAGTCAGATCGCTCCCAAATTTGGTCAGTGTATTTGTCTCATCAAGACGAACAATTCAACCTGTGGCACACCTCAAGAAAATTTTTGAGTAGGGAGAAAAGCTAGAGAGAAGTTGCTGATCCGTCAAGAAGTTGAAGAAAATTCAGCAGCGACACACCTCGCTCGATAGACCAAATCACGATGCTCGCACAACGAATCAACATGAAACCCATTCCATTGTGTGCATAAGTCCAGGGCTATCTTTGGTCCAAACCATGTACATGATGAACGGTCAAATTTCACGCACGAAGCCGACAAAGTGACTGAAATTCCGACCGCTAGATTCCAATTTCTGGCAAAAACTCAAAAGTTGCAAAATCTTCGTTTGGGCTCCAAATCGCGTTACATTTGTTGCCACGCAATCGTGACGGCATGCTCAGTGCACTACGATGAAGAAATCACATAAAAACATTATGGAATGACAACATTATTGATCCGTAGTTTCCAAGATTCAACCAAATTTCAAGTCTCGTGATCATGGCTCAAAAACATGATTCATGACTTGAAGTTGGTTTCAAAACGGTTACCATGCTAAGACCCACAAGAAAACAATAATCTTTTGATTAAACAGGCATCAAAACACCCTTGCGTCAGCCATGGTGGACCATGTAAGATCTCAGGCAGTAACAGGGATGATTTTGAAATTCCACACATTGTTAGGCAGGGGCAAAATAGTCCTTTTGCACCAATTTTTAGAATTTCTTTTAATTCAATTAAAGATTAATTTTCACCAATTAGGTTTAATTTTGATCAATCCACCCTTTTTTGGGCACAATTCTGTATAAACAGGCATTGCCTCATTGTAAACACACCCCTCATCCTTCAGTTGATTTTGGGAAGATTAAATAAAATTTCGATTCCTTGCTTGAGCTTGTGATTATGTCTTGAAGAGAGAGAGAGGAGAGAGGATAAAAGGGTTGGTACCCTTTGAGCATGCAACTTTCTCTCTCTTCTCTTCTCTCTCTCTCCTCTATCTGTTATCTCTCTCTCTCTCTCTCTCTTTCTCTCTCTCTCTCTCTTCTGCCAACTGGAGAGACATACCACCAGTTAGCCCTCTTTATCTTCTTCTATCAACTGACAAGACCGAGTATCGGTTAGTCTTCTCTATCTTCTTCCATCAATTGGCAAGACCTAGCGCTGGTTGATCTTCTCTATCTTCTTTTGTCAACTGGCGAGACTTAACGCCGGTTCATTCTGTCTATCTCCTTCTATAAACTACCAAAACCTAGTGCCGGTTGGCCCTCCTTATCTTCTTCTATCGGTCGGTGAGACCTCGCACCGGTTGGTCTTCTTTATCATCTTCTGTCAACTGGCGAGGCCTAGCACTGGTTGGCCTCCTCTCTCTCTTCTTTTATCAGTCGGTGAGATCTAGCACCGATTGGTCTTCTCTCTCTTCTTCTACCAATCGACGAGACCTAGCACCGATTGGTCTTCTCTCTGCTTCTATCAGTCGATGTGGTCTAGCGTTGGTTGGTGTTCTCTTTCTTATATTATCAATGGGCGAGACTCAGTGTCGGTTGGTCTTCTCTTTCCTCTTCTATTAGTTGGCGAGACCTAGCATTAGCTGGTCTTCTCTTCTCCTGTCAGTTGGCGAGACTTAGCACCAGTTGGTTCTCTTCTTCTCTCCTCTAGTAGCAATCTTGTGAGGCTGTCTCAGTTACCGAGCTCGTTTCGTTACCACAGCCTAGTCATTGCTCTAATCTTCTCGCTTGGTCGAATTCTTCTCTTCCCCCCATCTTTCTTTCTTTTTTTTTGAATGCACATTCTTGTGTATGATCTTCAAAGAGGAAAAGGGTGAGGCCTGACCCACCTGTAATATAACTTTTTACATATACGTGTGTGATTGTAGGAAAGAAGAAAGTAAGAAGAATACAAGCCAATGGAAGAGATTCTGAACCAGTTTCATTATTGGGGGGCTTTCTTCGTGATCTAAGAGGGCGCCCACGCGAGTCAGCTCGAGTAAGTCCCAAACCAACATTTAAATTCCTCTCTCACTGGTTGGTAACACCTGCTCTCATTTTTGAATGAGGCTTCCGAGGTAGGGATCTCACAAACTTCCCGTGTCTCCCTCGAAACCCGAGACGCGTGCTGGTCGATCCTCTAGGGATCAAGACGGCGAGATCGAGGAACCTAACCATTCACAATGCTTAGGGTCGGATTGGTGCCGCCCGCAGATATCTGAATGTAATTCTTCCAAAACTTTATTTGCTTCTGGTGCAGCAACGCATATGAGGAGAATTCTATCAAATGATTGACAAAAGAGAACATCCTCATCAAGAAGGGTGCACTTGGTAGACATCGGTCATATACTATTGCGTTTCGCCCGATCCTCAGGCAGCCGTCCATACTTTCTGAAGCTCACGATAGGCTCCCTCTAGTCTTCCACTCATTCAACCTTTGCACATATCGGGTCAAATAATTTCAGCTCTCGCTTCTCAGCCTTGGATTCATTACCTCGGAACATTTCCTGCTCTGCCTTAATTACTACCTTGGCTGCAAGGAGTGCTTCGAATGGATAACATGGGCATTCTGGGAAGACCTCTATCTCAACATCTGCATCAACTTCGGTCCTCAATTCAACATGTTTCCATTCTATTACCCAAACAGGCGTAGGCCCTGATGAGGACAGTTGAATGGTGGCCCCAAGCTTTGAGAACGCATCAGCCTATGAGTTTAACCTTCTAAGAATATGACTTAAGGAGAAATCATCGAACTGGGCCATATAAGATTTTACCGTGTCATGATAAGGCTTGCGAGTATCCTTCATTACATCATAAATCCCCTTAAGCTGTCGGATGACCAGCTCGGAGTCACCGAAGATGTTTAGCTGCTCCAGGTCTAGCTCTTGGGTGATCTCCAATCCGATTATGAGGGCTTGATATTCAGCTTCATTATGAGAAAATGCCTCTGTGAGTGAGAAGGATAGAGGAATCATTCTACCATTGGGAGTCAGGAACACGACTCCGGCACCCCCTCTATCCGACTGGAATGCTCCATCGAAGTACATTTCCCATGGTTGAGTTAATACTGTACATAAAACTTCTTCATCTGGAAGATCACTTGACAGGGGAGATTCTTAAGGGACTAGGTGAGCGATGAGAAAATCTGCTAATATGAATCCTTGGAGGATGGAGCGGCACTCGTCTCGGGTTTCGGGAGAGACTCAACACGTTGGTGAGATCACTCTCTCGGGAGCCTCGTTCAAAAACGTGGGCAAGTGTTACCAACAGGTGAGAGAGGAATTTAAAGGTGGGTTCGGGATTTACTTAGGCTAACTAGCGTGGGCACCCTCTTAGATCACGAAGAAAGTCCCCAGTAATGAAATCGGTTAGGAATCGCCTCCGTTGGCTCGTATTCTTCTTATTTTCTGCTTTCCTGCAATCACACATATAAATGACAAAGGTTATGGGATAGGTGGGTTAGGCCTCACCCTTTTCATCTTTGATGAGCATATGCAAGCATGCATATTCAAAAAGAAGAAAGAAAGACAGCGGGGAGAGAAGAATTAGACCAAGTGAGAAGATTAGAGCAGTGGTTAGGCTAGTGGATGATTGGCATAACATGGAAGCGAAACGGGCTCGGTAACTGAGACCGGCTCACGGGATTGCTACTAGACATTATTACCTATATTGACTAGCTAAGAATGATGGTCAGTCTATCGTGGCAGTAAAGCGGGCCAAGAAAACCTGGCGTAATAATATTACGGCTAAACTACAAGACTGCCATGAGATGCTAACCTCAACCCCTCTTGGTCGAACGAAAGAGTAGCAGAGAAATGGTTAAAGAGAAGAAGGGAATAAATGAACGGAGAGAGAAGAAGGAGGAGAGGAGGGAGAAGAAGGACGAGGAGATGCAGTTGGCACTAGACATTGCGGACTGTTTTAGGAGATGGGAGAGAGAAGAAGCAGTCGGCGCTAGGCTTCGTCAACTGTGTCAGATGAGAAGAGAGGAAGAGAACCAACTAGCGCTAAGTCTCACCAACTGACAAAAAAGAGGGACAACTAGTTGGCGCTCAATCGTGCCGACTGACAGAAGAGGAGAGAGAACACCAACTGGCACCAAGTCTAATTGACTAATAGCAGAAGAAAGAGAGGACGAACCGGCATTAGGTCTCGCCGACTGGCAAAAGAAGAGAGAGAAGACCAACCGGTGCCAAGTCACGTCGACTGATAGCAGAAGAAAAAGAAGACCAACTAGCTCTAAGTTTCACTGACTGATAGAAGAAGAGAGAGAAGACCAACTGGCGCTAGGGCTCACTGACTGATAGAAGCAAAGAGTGAAGACCAACCGGTGTTAGGTCTCATCGACTGATAGAAGAAGAGAGAGAAGACCAACCGGTGTTAGATCTCGTCAACTGGTAGAAGATGAGAGAGAATGCCAACAAGCATTAGGACTCGTCAACTGATAAAAGAAGAAAGAGAAGACCAACCGACCCTAGGAGTCGTCGACTGATAGAAGAAGATAGAGAAGACCAATCGGCGCTAGGTCTCGCCAGTTGACAGAAGAAGACAGAGATGACCAACTGACGCTAGTTCTCGTCAGTTGACAAAAGAAGATAGAGAAGACCAACCGATGCTAAGTCTCACCATTTGATAGAAGAAGATAGAGAAGACCAACTTGAACTAGGTCTCACTAGTTGACAAAAGTAGAGAAGACCAACCGGCGCTAGGTCTTGCAAATTGACAAAAGAAGATAGAGAAGACCAATAGGCACTAGGTCTTGCCAGTTGACAAAAGAAGATAGAGACGAGAAGAGAAGATGAGAGAGAAAGTGATAGAGAGAGGAAAGGAGAGAGAAAGAGAGAGAGGAGAGATAGAAGAGAGAGAAAGAGAGAGAGAGAGACGGGAGGAGAGAAAGTTGCCTACCCGAAGTGTACTCACCCTTTTCTTCTCTCTCATCTCGCTCTCCAAGAATGAATCGAGCGTCTAGAGTCCTTTTTACAATGAGGCAGTGCCTGTTTATATAGAATTGTGCCCAAACATGGCTGGATTGATCAAAATTAGATCCAATTGTTGAAAATTAAGATTTAATTGAATTGAAAAAAGTAATAAAAATGGGTGCAAGAAGACTGTGTTGCTCCTGCCTAACAATGTGTGGAATTTTAGGACAGTCCCTACTGCTGCTCGAGATCTTACGTGATCTTCCATGGCGGACCCAAAGGTGTTCTAATGCCTGTAGGATCGAAAGATTATTGTTTTCTTGTAAGGCTCGGCATGGCAATCGATTTGATACCAATTTTGAGCCATGGATAGTGTTTTGAACCACGATCACTAGACATAAAATTTGCTTGAATCTTGAAAACTTTGGATCAATGATGTGCTCGTTCATTGATATTTTTCTGTGAGTTTTTCATTGTAGCACACTAAGCATGCCTTCAAATTGAGTGGCAACAAACGAGACATGATTTGGAGCCTAAACAAAGATTTCACAACTTTTGAGTTTTCGCCAGAATCTGGAATTGGACAGCCATAATTTCAGTTACTTCGTTGGCTTCGTGCATGAAATCTGACCGTCCATTATGTACGAGGTTCAGAAAAATGATAGTCCTAGACCTTACACACACAATTGAATTGGTTTCACTTTGATCCGTTGCACGAGCAATATGATTTGGTCCATCGAGCAAGGTGTATTACTGTTAAAGTTTTTAAAATTTCTTCACAGATCGACAACTTCTCTCTAGCTTTTCTCCCTGTTTGGACATCGTCTTAGGGTGTGCCATATCGAATTGTTCATTTTGATGAGATGAATATGCTCACAAAATTTTGGAGCGATCCGACTTAGAACGAGTGAGTTACGAACCTCGAAAGCAACTGCCTCTGACTGTAAAAACGACCACCTTTAATGGTGTTTTCGTGCAGTGAAGCCACACCGGAATAGCGTGCGGCCCCTCCTATTTCATTGTTTACTCATGTCTTTGTTTTGGAGCGTTTGATTAAGCCGAAACTTGGCTCAAAGGGGTTTTCGACCATGTCGGATCTAATGGTGGTGGTCCCACAGTGATTTGAGAAACTGAAAAAATGTAGTTATAGTTGTAGGGTCCGTTTCAGGGCGTTAGAGGCCATTTTTTCGAAAACTGTTCCTTTGTGTTCACTTCCTTACACATGCCTAATCGTGATGAAACTTGGCAGGTGGTCTTTTGAAGTGCTGATAAAGATCTTAACCTGTTCTGGGGCCATTTTGAGACCGTCGGCAATTTTCACCGTTTTGTGGGCTTTATTGACCTGCTTCATTGCCCCATGTTCCCCCAAACACGTGTGCAAGAAGTGCCACCAAATTCCCCCCTGTATGAAATTTAATGCACTTGTACGCCGCACATGCTCAACTCAACGTGTGCGTTTCGCTCGAAAATCGTGCCATTTTTTACTCACAATTGTGGCGACTTGTGCACAATTGTGCAACCTACTATTTGCCCCTTGTTCCCCCAAACACATGCACAAATAGTGTCACCAAATTTCCCTCCGTACGTAGTTTAGTGCACATGTGCACCACTCGAGCTCAACTCAACGCAGGCGATTCATGAGAAAATCGTGCCGTTTTTTTGCTCAGAATTCTGATGGCTAGTGCATAATTGTGCACCCTATTATTGAAAATGTTTTGGCAAAAGATGAACGGTCGCAGGGGGTTGGTCGTACGGCTACAAGAGGTGAAACGTTGTGGGGAGGTCGTACGATTGCTGAAGACATGGTGATGGTTGGCCTTCGTCCTTGGAAATTGTGTAACCATTAAGGAGGTGCAAAAACTTAAGTTTTGAGAAACGAGGAGTCTCGGGAGGTGAACAGTCACGACAGGGCCGGCACTAGCAGAAATGCAACTGGCGTTGAAACAATCGACGCTGATGACTTAAAGTGGTAGTACACTCGGCACCAACCCTTCAGTAAAAATAGCCAACGATAGAGCTTGGGCACGCAACCGATGCTGACCTTCAGAGGACCCAGCCGGTGTTGTCTTCAATCAGAGCTGATCAACACGTGTGGCATATCACGATGCGAAGAATGACGCTCGCATGTGTCGGTAAGTCACGTGTGGGGTTTGTGGCATTCGGTGATGAGCTTTATGCGACGATGTTCATGGACCGTCAAAGAGTGATGAAGGATGTGGCTTGGACTGTGGTACCTGTTGGATATCAAATCCAACAGTACTACTGTGGGGTCCATGTCATTTTGTGCAAGGGCCTTCACGGTGAACAGAGTGTTCTTTCCATCATAAACCAGCTCCTTGCTAGAGGAGCCCATCTTGTATGTTTGATACACACGTCAAACAGATCCTACATCATATGTTTGATATACACGTCAGATGAGGGATCTGGCTTATATGTTTGACATACACGTCGGATGGACTGAGGCTATCTTCTTAGAGTGGCTTTGCTTTGTCTTCTGGCTTGTAACCATCCTCTTACTCGTCAGATGAATTAAAGCTATCTCTCCAAGTGGTTTCGCTTCTTCTTCATGAGGAGGTCCTTCCTTTGGTGGGTTTGCTTTTTCCTCATGCGACATGCATTTGTTTTGGCATGTAACAGTCCTCTTACTATGTGATGCAAGAGCAAAAGCACAAGTTTTGTTTTGTAACCATCCTCTTATCTTCAGATGCAAGAGACTTCAAACCTCTCTAGTAATGGGTTCTTATATCTTGTAACTCATTTTTACTGCAACAAACATAAAAAGAGTTAGCATTTTATTTGGACTATCTTGCTTGTTTTCACGTTGAGTCCCTTTCTTTTAAATACACATCATGGATAATACTTCTTTAGGTATCACCCATTGACATGGAGCATTGCCTCTTCTCCATCAGGAAGTGCCAATATGTATGCTCCATTGGGCGAGACCTTTTTTACTGTAAAGGGAACTTCCCACTTAATCTCAAACTTTCCTTTGCGGCGGCCATGCATGCAATATGCTGCTTGATGGCTAAGACTAGATCACCACAGGCGAATGAGCAAATCTTGAAAGATTTTTCAAAAGCCCTCTTCATTCTCCCTTGGTTGAGTTCAAGGTTCTGCTGAGCCTCTAGCCTCTTTCCATCGAGTGCATCAAATTCTTGATATTGGAGCTTGACTCTCTCATCTTCGGTTATTCCTTGGTGAATAGCGACTCGCATTGAGGGAATTTGTATTTCAAGAGGTAAAACTGCTTCACCCCATAGACCAGAGAATGAGGAGTGGAATCAGTAGCATTTTGTATAGTAGTACGATAAGCCCACAGTGCTTCGGGAAGCTTCTCATGCCAGTTCTTCCTTGTCTTTTATACTGACTTTCTTAGAACATTGCATAGAGTCTTATTGAAAGCCTCAGCTAATCCATTCATCCGAGGGTGGTACATAGTCGAGTACCTCCACTCAAAACCGAATGGGTTAACTATGCGATCAATGTGATGACTCCTAAATTGAGGGCCGTTGTCAGATATTATCCGGTCGGGCACTCCGCAGCGGTATATGATATGATGTCGAACGAACTAGGCCATTGTTGTCCCAAGAACTTGTTTAAAGGGGATTGCTTCAGCCCACTTAGAGAAATAATCTGTTGCAGTTAGGAAAAAACATGGCCTATTATTGAAGGAGGGTCAATTGGGCATACGATGTCCATACCCCATTGTGAGAAGGGCCATGATGCAACCATAGGGTGTAAGGGATCTGGAAGCTGGTGAACCAGACTGGAATGTATTTGGCATACTTGGCACTTTTTAGCATAGCTTAAGAAATCAACTATCATGGAAGGCCAATAGTATCCCAACATGCACATTCGTTCATAGAGTTTGGGACCGGATTGGTGTAGGCCACAGATGCCTGAGTGGACTTCTTCGAACACCTTACTTGGTTCTTGGATATCAACGCATCTAAGAAGAATGCCGTCAAAAGACCGTCAGAAGAGAGCATCTCTTTCGATAAGGGTATACTTAGTGGACATTCGACATATGCTATTGCGGTCGACACGATCTTCTGGGAGCCTACCATGTTTCAGGTAACTGGTGATGGGTCCTCTCCATTGTTCTACCTGCTCAACTTTTTCCCACATTGGGTCAAGGAATTCTGGTTCTTGGTTTCATCCCATAGCAGCTTGACTCTGTGCTATTTCTTGTTCAGTCTTGATTACTTCTTTGGCTGACAGAAGCGCTCCAAATGGATAAGGAGGGTCGGGGAAAATATTTCTCTCATCATATAGATCGACCTCGATTCTTAGTTCGATGTGTCTCCATTCTGCCACCCAAACAAGTGTGGACCCTGATGAGGATAATTGAATTGTAGCATTGAGTATCGCAAGTGCGTCAGCCTGCTAGTTTAGATTTCTGGGGTTGAGGCTCAGGGGTACGTTCTTAAACTGAGCCATATACGATTTTGCAGCATCGTGATAAGCCTTGAGAATGTCTTTTCTTACATCATAAAACCCTTTGAGCTGTTGTAGAACCAACTCAGAGTCGTCATAGATCTTGAGCTGCTCCAAGTCGACGTCGAAGGCTCTCTCCAGTCCTATTATAAGGGCTTGATATTCTGCCTCATTATGAGAACCGGCTTGAGCAAGAGAGAAAAAAGTTGCAATATTTCTCCTCTCGGACTCAGGAATACTACTCCGACACCCCCACGATTTGATTGGAAGGCTCTATCGAAGTACAATTCCCACACAAGAGCAAGGTTAGCACATAATACTTCTTCATCAGGGAAGTCGCTTGATAGAGGAGATTATGTCGGTACAAAGTGTGCTACGAGAAAGTAAGCCAAGGTCTGGCCCTTGATGGCCTTTTGTGGGACATACGTGATGTTGAACTCCATCAGCATTAGTGCCCACTTAGCCAGGCATCCCGACATGCATGGGAGTGTCATGAGAAACTTTACAGGATCAACTTTTGATATAAGCTTCACTTCATGACCGAGCAAGTAATGGCGGAGTTTTTGTACTGCGAAGATTAGGGCAAGACATATCTTCTCAATAGGGGGATAATTCTTCTCGGCCCCTTGCATCCTGCGACTGAGGTAATATAGCGTGGTTTCTTTTCCTTCTTCATTGTTTTGTGCCAATAATGCTCCGAGGTACTCGTCTAAAGAAGTCACATATAGAATGAGGAGTCTCCCCAATACTAGTGTCGAGAGTACTGGAGGATTCAGTAAATAATGCTTGATGTTGTCCAGGGCTGCCTGACATGCTTCATCCGAGATGAATGGGGTATCTTTCTTTAGCAGGTGTGTGAAGGGTTTACAGCAACCCGAGAGGTTGGAGATGAACCTACGAATGTAGGCCAGTTGCCCTTGGAAGGAGCGCAGTTCTTAAAGCATTGTCGGTGATGAAATTTCTTGGATTGCTTTGATCTTGACTGGCTCGACTTCAAGCCCTCGTTGTCTTACAATGAACCCCAATAATGTTTTGGAGCACACACCAAAAGCGCATTTCAGTGGGTTCATTTTAAGTTGGTGAAGATATAAAGGCTCGAATACCTTCTCAAGGTCTCTCATGTGAGCATCCTCCTCTTCAGATTTTACCACCAAATCGTCTACATGGCATTTCACTTCTTTATGCATCATGTCTTTGAAAATGGTCATCATTGCTCTCTGGTATGTGGTGCAAGCATGCTTTAATCCAAAAGGCATCATTGTGTAACAGAAGACCCATTTTGGAGTTAAGAATGCAGTGGCCTCTTCATCTTCAGACTCCATCCTTATGTGATTATAGTCGGAGTATTCGTCCATGAAGGAAAAGATTTGACAGTGAGCGGTAAAGTCAATGAGCATCTTGGTGAATGGCAACGGGAAGTCATCCTTGGGAGAGGCAGTATTCAAATCACGAAAGTCAATACACACCCTGATTTGACCATTCTTCTTCTCGACCGGAACAACATTTGCTAGCCATTTTGGGTACTTGACTTCGCGACTAAAGCCTGCTTGTTTGAGTTTGGTCATCTCGACGTCTATCTGCATCTCAAGGTCAGGCCTGAACCTTCTTGATTTCTGTTTGACGGGTTTGATAGTTGGATCGATGCCGAGATGGTGAACAACTACTTGAGGGTTTAAGCCAGGCATCTCCTGATAATGCCAACCAAAGACGTCACGATTTGCTCGCAAGAAGGTAGTGAAATGATCTTTCTCTTCTAGAGACATATTCGTTGAAATGAAAGTGGGTCTGGGATCTGCTTTGTCTCCAAGATTTATTTCTTCGAGTTAGTTAGCTGTGGCCTGACCACCTTCTTCCCATTCTTCTGGGGCCTCTTGGAACTCAAGCGTAGAGACCCATGACTCTGACATCTCTGCATCAAATAGGGTTCTAGAGCATGTCATGATTTCTACGCCTTTCTTGGATCGAGGGATAGAAGGGTCGACCTCAAACATGGGAAGCCAATCAGGCTACAGGATCATGTTTTGGGGTTCAATAAAGGTTGGGGGTGAAGGTCCTCATGTGAATCACACGGCCCTAGCGCTGACGTGTGTAATTCTTTCTCCTCAGTGACTTGCTTTTCAAAGGCTTACACCATATGGCAAGCCTCTTGAGAATAAAATTTTGCCCCCTTGATTCTCTCAGCCTCTGCTCGAACTTGGGTTCAGGGGCCCACTGGGGTTCTTTTGCTTCGACTTCTTACGCTTCTTTGAGGAAGGTGGCTCTGCCTTGGCTTTAGCTGTTAGGGCATCAGCAACTGTTAAGAATCTTGCTGCTTGTGCCAGGATCTTTCTCATCATTTCCGTTGCGTCTTTGTTATGTTTGATCCCTCAAGTTCTCTATCGAGAGAATTGAAGTCAAGACATATCAAGGTTGTACCTCTAGGAGACATAAACAAGGAAGAATGAGGAGTGGAAGGAGGAGTAGGGTTAGAAGGTGGGGGAATTTTAAGGTCGTTCCCCTCATTAGACCGATCTGAGCAGCCTGTTACGTCATTGCCAGAGTTGGATGGGTGCAGGGATCTTTTAAGTCTTTCCCTTATCTAGACTGTTGGGGAGTGCTTTTAATGTCGTCACCCTCATTGGACGTGTGCTATATGGGAGATGAGATGGGAGCATCCTCTCTATAGGATGAAGAAGGAAAAGGGATTGTGTCAGGGATGAAGTCCAGCAAGCTTGGCAACGGGGGAAGGGGCCTAAGAAATTCCTGCTCGATTCTGGGTTGAGCGGTCTTATTTCTTCGGTGAGCAGCCCTCGGTGCCCATCTCTTTCTAGTTTTCTGACATGATGTTTGATTCGTCTCACTGTGGTGGGAAACCAATCTAGCTTGGTGAACCGCTTCTCATCGTAACGACTTGAGTCTGCTTCGAATATCGTCTCGGAGCATGCCACATATCGAATTGTTCGTCTTGATGAGACGAATACGCTCACCAAATTTGGGAGTGATCCGACTTGGAACGAGTGAGCTACGGACCTCGAAAGCAACCGTGACTTTAAAAACAACCACCTTTAATGGTGTTTTGGTGCAGTGAGGCCACACAAGAATAGTGTGTGACCCCTCCTGTTTCATTAGTTTTCTCATATCTTTGTTCTAGAGTGTCCGATTAAGCCAAAACTTAGCCCATAGAGGTTTTTGACCGTGAAGGATCTATGTGCAGTGATCCCATAGTGATTTGAGACACCAAAAATGTAGTTCGAATTGTAGGGTCAGTTTTAGGGGGTTAGAGGCCATTTTTTTGAAAACAGTTCTTTTGTGTTCACTGCCTTAGACATGTCTGATCACGATAAAACTTGGCAGGTGATATTTTGAAGTACTGGTAAAGATATTTACTTATTCTGGGGCCATTCTAAGATCGTCAGGAATTTTCACTGTTTTATAGGCTCTATGGACGTGCTTCCTGCGAGGGACCAAGGTGCTGAACAATACGTTCAAACATAGCGTACCTCAATTTATCGAGGTAACTGGCTTTGAGTATAACCCCTACCCACTGCTAGCACTTTAAAAAAGAGGGATACCTCTCTTCTTTGTCCGAGGCATCCCCTGAGGGCTCAATCCCGTTGTTGCATAACAGGTCCAAGGTCTGGCTAACATGCCTTTCTTGGGGCGTCTTCAGCATCCTGAAGTGAGTTAGCAACCTCATGGGAATAGTGCTTTTCTTCATGAGACTTGTCTTGCCTTCTTGGCGAGTCTTCTGTCCTTCGAGTCCTTTTCGTGAATGGACTCAGGCTGTCGAAATATTTCCTTGAAGCTCATATGTTTTGTAGTCTTGGTATTGTGGCACTATGGATTTTTCTTTGAATTTAGACTGAAGCATAGTGCTGCATCAACCTGCTTATTGGTCCAAGTGTCCTTTGTGGATTTGTACTTGAACTTGGGAAGCCGTGTTTTAAAGACGGTTTTCACCAAATTCCTTTTATTTGGGGCTCTTTTACCTATGACCTTTCGACCATGTCCACCCTTATTCTTTCATTTTTACTCACGGTGCCCTTTCCGATTTTCACCGTACTCGAGTATTTATTTATGCAGAACTCTCTTACTCATGGTTTCATGACCATACCAGTCCGTCATTTTTACTCATGGCGTTCCCTTGTTCAGGTATACACCATGCCCGTTATTATTATTTTTTTGTGAAGGTCATGCCCTTGACACCTGTGCAAAGCCTTTTAACATCATGTGGCCAGTACATGCACTACAGTTTAAGGTCATACTGTTGGATTGTGGTGGTGATGAATGACAATATTTTGAGGCCATGGAGTGAGCATGGTTGTGGTTTTGGCTCACTTTAGGGAGATGGCACGAGGCTACCTATGAAGGATGGATGATGTATGAATGGTGGGTGAAAGTGGTGACCCACTAGCTGATGGCGAGTATGGATGGCTCGATGGCTCGCCATTTTGTGAGCACGGGTGAGACTCACTAGGGAATGATGAATGGTAATGAAAGGATTCAGTGAGGAATTATGAACGTGATGCGCACATATGAATGGGTGGATTAGGGAAGTCGTGCGTGAAAATGCACGTAAAGGGCATGTGCGCGTGTGTGGGGGCGAGTTTAAGGTCATTCCTCCCGGACCTTTACAAAGCAATTTATTATCATGCGGTCAGGATGTGCAATATGGTTTAAGGTCATATAGCTTGGACCGTGGTTATGCAGTTTAGAGTCATGCAACTAGAACTATGTAGTTTAAGGTTGTTCAGGTAGACCTCCACTAGAGTTTGAGGTCATGCAGTTTGGACCATTGTGCTAAGCCTTTTAATGTCATGTGGCCAAGACGTGCACTATGGTTTAAGGTCATATAGCTTGGATCATGGCCATGCAATTTAAAGTAGCCGAGACCATGCAGTTTAAGATCGTGTAACTAGACCTCTACTATAGTTTAAGGTCATATAGTTTGGACCATGGCTGTGCAGTTTAAGGGTCATGTAGCACGGACCAATATTATGCAATTTAAGGTCATGCAACACAAATCAAGGCTGTGCAGTTTAAGGTCTACAGCACAGACCATTGTGTGGGTTGCCATGTAGGTGAAGCTTCAAGGGGAATAGGTAAGTGGATTGTAATCTGACTCCCTAGGGATAAAGTAGTGAAGGCCATACACAAGAAGACGGCTTAGATGGAGAAGGTGGCCCTGCGGGGAGTGGCTAATGGAAACAGACTTTGCTGGGGATTAGGGAGTGATTGTAACTCTCAGGGGGTAAAAAGTGAGACTCAATCTTTTGAAGTTGATAGCTTGGTACGCAACAGACCCACTAGGGGTTGAAGAGGTAAGAATGTTCCAAACTCCACTGGGCATATTGAGCTGCAGTACGGGCGTGACTCTTACTGGGGATGACAAGTCACGACTTGGGTGCATCAGTCTGAGTGCAACTCCCCTGAGAAACACGAGTCACGCACTGGGTGCAACTCCACTAGGAATAGTGATAGGACACACACGGCGGTGATCAGGTTTTAGCATGCACAGGCGGGGCTAGCACATGCATGATGCTAGCGTGAAGAACGTAAAAAAATAGCAGTGGTCTTGAACGGTAGTAGCAATGACACGTATGGCGCCTAGCACGAGTGGAGATAACACATGCGACGCTAGAGTGCGTAGTGGCAACACATGCGGCAGTAGATTAAGAACTTAGCCGGTGCTAGACTTTGGAGAATACAGCTGGTGCTAAGCATTCGAGAACACAGTCAGCGCTAAGTTATTGAGAACATAGCCGATGCTGGGCCAGTGAGAACGTAGTCGCCATTGCGTACGGGTTAGTGTTCGGGCCTTGGGCCCAAGCCTAACCTGATCCTGGCCTCTACTGCTTAAGTTTTCATGGGCGACTATCAACTTTCATTCGGACCTTGGGTCCGATCCCTACCGGGTCTAGACCATTATCGTTTGGCCTTCAAGGACCTGATTGGAATTCTTGGTTTGTGGGGGCACTTTAGGGAAGCTTTGCCTATATAAGGGCATAACCCCAAGTTTTTACTATTTTACCGAAGGTAAAATGGTTAACGAATTTCAGCAGTGAGAGTGAGAAATCTCTCGACAAGAATTCTGACGAGCACGTAGAGCACTCGCGTGAGGTTTGCATGCGTTTGCTAGCCAGTAGGAGAAGGATCTGGCTGAGAAAAGAGAGCATTGTAGGGAACACAGAAGCATTAGTGAGGTTGCAGGAGTTTGCCGGCAAGGATAGTGAGAAAGCAGGGGGGTCACCATGGAGCCTCAGAGATTCTGACAGTGGTTTTGAGGGTTCCAGAGAAGGCGAAAGAGATCCAAGTTGCTATAGGGTGTTGATAGCAAACTTCTGCTAGTTTCCTAGGTTTTCAGCCATCGGGAAGAAGAGGGGAAGGTGTCACAGTTAGTTTCTGTTAAGTGGAGTGATTTCCTGATGAGAAACCAAGAGGTCACAGGGAGGTGAATAGTCACCTAGAGACGAAGGGTCGCTAGGAGGTGAACAGTCATCGACAGTGAACGGTCACTGGAAGGTGAACACTCATCGACAACAAACAGCCGTTAGGAGGTGAATAGTAGTGGGGAGTCGAAAAGTCATCGATGAGACAAAAGGTCACCGGCAGTGAACGGTCATCAGAAGGTGAAAAGTAGTGGTGGCAAGGGGTCTTGAGGACACAATCGGCGTTAGCCTTTGAGAAACATAGTCGGCACTGGGCCTTAGCAACACAGCCAGCGTTAGCCTTTAAGAAACGCAGCGGGTGCTGGTTCTCAGAAACACAGCCGACATTATCCTTTTAAGAAACACAGTCGACGTTGGGCCTTTAGAAGCACAGTCGGTGTTTAGTTTTTAAGAAACGCACCTGGCACTGGTCTCATGCAATGTTAGTTAGTGCCTTGGTCACACGTGGCTAGCAACATGATGCGCCCGATGTCAATCGTGCACGGGGGTTGCTGTTCATTCGATCCTTTGATGAACATCGGAGAATCTTGTTCTGCTGTGATCATGCACGACGATGACTTGGGTGGTTGGCAAAGGTTGGTAACCAATGGTGACGCCTAGCTTATGGAGCCTATTGGAAGCCAAGTCCTCCAGCACAATTGTGAACTCCATGTTGTTCTATAGAAGGGCCCTCACTGTGAGTAGGGTATTCTCTCCATCATAGGCATGTTCCTTGTTAGAGAAGTCTTCTTTGTATGTCTGGTATACTCCATCAAAGCTCTTCCACCTTCTCTTGTTGTGAAAGCCACTTTTGGCATGTAACCGTCATCTCCTCCTCAGATGCAAGAGGGACAATTATGATGGTGAGAGCAAGTTTTAGCCTGTAACCATCCTCTCCTCAGGTTCAAGAGCAACCCTGGGGTCAGCCATTCTCTTTTCCTCAAATGTAAGAGCGACGCTTGGGATCAACCATATTCTTTTCCTCATATGCAAGAGCGACAATCCGAGAGCAATACTGCATGATAGATTTGTAACGTCCCTAACAATGGGCTTTTTTGGCTTGTAACTTCTTTTAATGCAATAAAAAGAGTAAAACCTTGTTTGAACTATCATGCTTGTCATCTTTTTACAGTCCTTTTTAGCTCTTTGTTGTTGCGCATTGAGTCTTTTTTAGTATACATCATGGGTAGTATTTCTTTAGAGGGACACTGTTTCACCACCCCTCCCCCTGACCCCTACCATCCCCAAACGGAGGGCAACAGAGTGCGAGATTGTGACCGGAGGTCACATACGTCTCTCAAGTGGGAGTGGCATCAACACGTGTTTTAAGTGTATAATCAAAGCAAACCACGAGAAAATAATTAAAACTTCATCCACCAAGCATAGGCAACTGAATAAATTTAACCATTGATCTTCATTCAATTCCACTAGTCTATACACTAAATTTTATGGCTTAAAAGCCTGACATTCATACAAAGAAGGCCAACTTTCTGGAATAACAGAGCACAAACACATTCATGTTGTCTTATTCTTTTACCCAATTTCTATACAACCTCATGTCTCATCTCATGCTTAAACTCGAGCTTCATTCATGGCTAAATCATGCTTCATACAACTTGATGCAAGGGGTAGAAATCCACTTAACAAAACAACAATGGTGCCTTCTCCAATCTTGCTTTCACTGCTCTCACCCACCCAATAATGGCTGCCCTTCAAAGATATTTCTCCAAACTTGCTTTAGAGAGAGAGAAGAGATGAGGGAAGAGTGAGTGTCGTGGGTGAGAGAGGAGGCTTAAGTACTCATGCGAGTGGGGTGGCTGTCCAAATGGCGTCAAGAAGCAGTCAAATCTGGACAAGTGGCTCCCACAATAGCATGCATTCTACAAGTGGCACTTACAAGCCATGCATGGTAGTGCCGCAGCCAGTGTTGTGCAGCCGACGCTATGCACATGGTGATGCTTCTTTATCACTTGGTCGTCGCGCTTTATCTATCACCGCGCACTCTATAGCTGCACGCTCTTCCTCTCGACCCGCGCTCTTCCTATCATCATGCGCTCATCTCCGTCGTGAGCTTACTTCCGTTGCTTGCTTTCCATCTCCGCGCGCTTACTTCTGCTGCGCGCTCACTCCCACCGTGTGCTTTCCATCATTGCGCGCTCTTCACTATTGCTCTTCTTGTACCATGCACTAAACTACGATGGAAATATCTGGGTCATCATGTAGTGCACGGTAGAAGAAGAGCAATAGTGAAGTGATGACCCATATTTTCCTGACGTAGTGTATTGCATGGTAGAAGAAGAGCAATAGTGAAGAGCATGCGACGATGGAAAGCACGAGGTGGAAGTAAGCACACAGTGGAAGTAAGCACGCGGTGATGGAAAGCGCGTGGCGAAAGTAAGCGCACGGCGGAAGTTAGCGCACAGCAAAAGTTAGTGCGCGACGGAAGTAAGCACGAGGGGATAGGAAGAGCACGCGATGAGGGGAAGAGCACGCGACGAGAGGAAGAGTGCATGACGAGAGGAATAGGGCACTGCGGTAGAGTAGGCGGCAATAGAGAGCACACGACTAAGTGATTAAGAAGCATCGTCGTGTGCATAGCGCCGGTTGCGACACTACCAAGCATGGGTTGTAAGTGCCACTTTGTAGAATGCATGTTGATGTGGGAGCCACTTACCCAGATTTGACTGCCTCTAGACGCCACTTGGACAGCACCCACCCTCATGAGTACTTCCGCCTAGTGCTTACTTCTGTGGCATGCGTACTTCCACCATGCGCTTTCCATCACCGCACGCTCTTAACTATAGCTCTTCTTCTACCATGCACTACACTATGCCGGGAAAATCTGGGTCATCATGTAGTGCACAGTAGAAGAGAAATAGTGAAGTGATTACCCAGATTTTCCTAGTGTAGTGTAGAGCACGGCAGAAGAAGAGCAATAGTAAAGAGCGCACGGTGGAAGTAAGCACGCAACAAAAGTAAGTGCATGGTGATGGAAAGTGCGCGGCGATGGAAAGCACGTGACGGAACTAAGCGCACAGCAGAAGTTAGCTCGCGATGAAAGTAACCGCGCAGCGATAGGAAAAGTGCGCGACGAGAGGAAGAGCGCATGATGAGAGGAAGAGCGCACGACGAGAGGAAGAGCGGGTGGATGTAGACTTGGAGGCGATAAAGAGTGCACGGTGAAGTGATCAAGAAGAATTGTCGTGTGCGTAGCGCCGGCTGCAACACTACCAAGCATGGGTTGTAAGTGCCACTTGTAGAGTGCATGATGTTGTGGGAGCCACTTGATCAGATTTGACTGCGCCTGGATGCCACTTGAACAACCAACCCACCCCTCATGAGTACTTCCGCTGTGCGCTTACTTCCGCCGCGTGCTTTCCATCGCTATGCGCTCTTCACTATTGCTCCTCTTCTACCATGCACTACACTATGCCGAGAAAATCTGGGTCATCATGTAGTGCACGATAGAAGAAGAGCAATAGTGAAGTGATGACCCTAATTTTCCCGACGTAGCGTACTGTAAGGTAGAAGAAGAGAAATAGTGAGAAGCGCCCGACGATGGAAAGTGAGCGACGGATGTAAGCACGCAGCGGAAGTAAGCACGCGGTGATGGAAAGCGCGTGGTGAAAGTAAGCACGTGGCGATGGAAAGCGCACGGCGGAAGTAAGAGTGCAGCGGAAGTTAGAGCACGACAAAAGTAAGCACTCGAAGATAGGAAGAGCGCGTGACGAGAGAAAGAGCGTGCGGCTAGAGGAACAGCACCCGGTGAAAGAAAGAGCATGCTAATATAGAGTAGGCAGCGATAGAGAGCACACAACGAAGTTTTCAAGAAGCATCGCCGTGTGCGTAGCGCCGGCTGCGGCACTAGCAAGCATGGGTTATAAGTGCCACTTGTAGAATGCATGCTGGTGTGGGAGCCACTTATACAGATTTGACTGGCTCTTAACTTCACCTTGACAGTCACCCCACCCTCATGAGTACTTAGGCCTCCTCTCTCACCCACGTCAGACACTCTTCCCTTATCTCTTCTCTCTCTCTAAAGCAATTTTTAAGAAATAGCTTTGAAGGGCAGCCATTGTTGGGTCGGTGAGTGCTGTGAAAGGATGATTGGAGAAGGCACCATTGTTGTTTTGGTAAGTGGATTTCTACCCCTTGCATCGAGTTGTATGTAGCAAGAATTTAAGCATGTACGAAGCATGATTTAGTCATGAATGAAGCTCGAGTTTAAGCATGAGATGAGGCATGAGGTTGCATAGAAATTACGTAAAAGAATAAGACAACATGAATGTGTTTGTGCTCTGTTATTTCAGAAAGTTTGCCTTCTTTGTATGAATTCAGGCTTTTAAGCTAAGAACTTTATTGTATAGACTTGTGGAATTGAATGAAGATCAATGGTTAAATTTATTCAGATGCTTATGCTTGGTGGATGAAGTTTTAATTATTTTCTCGTGGGTTTCTTTGATTCAACACTTATAAGACGTGTTGATGCCACTCCCACCTAAGTAACGTACGCGACCTCCGATCGCGATCCCGCACTCTGTCGCCCTCTAGTATGGGACAATAGGTTTTAGGGGACGGGGTCATGACACATTGGTTCCTCTCCATCAGGATGTACCAGTATGTAAGCTCCATTTGCCAAGACCTTCTTAACTATAAACGAAGCTTCCCACTTGGGTTCAAACTTCCTTTTGCGCCACCCATGCATTACAATCGGCGTCTTGATGGCTAGAACCAGATCCCATGGGCAAATGAGTGGACATTGATTGACTTGTCAAAGGCCCTCTTCATTCTCCCCTGGTTGAGTTCAAGGTTCTTCTGAGCCTTTAACCTCTTTTCATCGAGTGCATCCAATTCTTGATATCGAAGTTTGACTCTCTCATTTTCGGTTAGTCCTTGATGTATAGAGCAATGAAGGGATTTGAATTTCAAGGGGTAAAACTGCTTCAGTCCCATAGACTAAGGAATATGGAGTGGAATCAGTGTCATTTCACGTGGTAGTACTATAGGCCCACAATGTTTTAGGAAGCTTCTCATGCCAGTTCTTCATTGTCTTCAATACCAATTTCCATAAAATGTTGCACAGGGTCTTATTGAAACCTCAGCTAATTTGTTGGCTCGAGGGTGGTACATAGTTGAGTACTTCCATTTGAAATCAAAATGGTTAACCAAGCGATCGATGTGATGACTTCTGAACTGAGGGCTGTTGTCATATAGAATCCACTAAAAAACTCCCAACTGATATATGATGTGATGTCGCATGAAGCTAGCCACCGTAGTCCCAAGAACTTGCTTAAGGGGGACCTCTTAAGCCTGCTTGGAGAAATAATCTGTTGTAGCTAGAATAAAGACATAATCCATTGCTGAAGGAGGGTCAATAGGCCCTACAATGTCCATACTCCATTGTGAGAAGGGCCATGATGCCACTGTAGGGTGTAAGGTCTCTCAAGGTTGATGAACAAGGCTTGAGTGTATTTGGCACACCTGACACTTCTGGGCATAGTTCAAGGAATCAGCAATCATCGAAGGCTAATAGTACCCCAATCTGTGCATTCGTTCATAGAGCTTAGGGCCAGACTGGTGTAGTCCGTAGATGCCCGAGTGTACTTCTTCCAACACCTTATTTGCTTCTTGCGTGTCCACACATCTAAGAAGAATACTATCAAATGACCTTCTGAAGAGAGCCTCTCCTTTAAGAAGGGTATACTTGGTAGACATTCGATGCACACTATTGCGCTTGGCATGATCTTCCGAGAGCCTACCATGTTTTATAAAATTAGTGATGGGCTCTCTCCAATCTTCTACTTGCTCAATTTCCACGCATATTGGGTCGAAGAACTCCGGTTCTTGGTTTTGAACTTTAGCTCCTTGACTCCGTGCCATTTTGTATTCAGCCTTAATAACTTCTTTGGCTGATAAAAGTGCTCCGAATGGATAAGGTTGACACTTGGGGAAGAGATTCTTCTCATCATCCACATCCACTTCGGTTCTCAGCTTAATGTGTCTCCACTCTGCCACCCAGACAACCGTGGGCCCTAGTGAGGACAATTGCATTGTAGCCCCGAGTTTTGTGAGTGCATCAGGTTAGGTACCTCGATTTTGCCTCCCTGGATTTAGGTGATCGGGTGACAATGTCTCAGGTTTGGCTGACCCAGGACTTGAGATCGCTCCCTCGGGAACCTTATTCAAGAACAAGGGCAGGTATCCAACTAATGAGAGAGGAATTTTTGGTGTTAGGTGGGGACCAACCTCACCTGGGTCACCCTCTTAGATCATGACAAAAAGCCCCTCAGTTGCTTCAGCTGATTCGAAATCGCCTCCCTTGATCTGCAGTCTCCTTCTTTTCTACACAACACTACTATAGTTAATTTGCAAGACAAGTGGGCCGAAGGGCCCACCCTTGTTTTAGGGCAATGCACATTCATGTGGCTAAGAATGTGAGAAGTTAGGAGGATGAAGCGGAAGGTTGGAATAAAGGTCGAAAAGAGAAGAATACTTGATGAAGGGACGAGACTAGTATGATAGCCGAACAGTGACCAACTCGGAGTGGTAGCAAGATGGTCATGGTACTTAGGACCAGCATGACGACAATACTACTCGAAACCAAGGCCTTTATGATGGTGCTATACTGATTCAACCCTCGGTCAAGTGAGAAAAAAAATGAAAAGAAGGCACGAGACGGAGAAGAGATAACCTCTCGGTGGCGCTAGGCGCGCAACAGGGGGAGACCCCTGCGGGCAACGATAGGAATCGCCGTCTGCGATAGGCATGCAATAGGGGGAGACCCCTGTGGGTGGCAACGAGTTTCGCCGTCTATGTTCTTAACTGAGACGTCGAGGATACGACTATTTAGAGCGATGAGTAGTGTCATCTACAAGCCTGGCTAGGAGATAGAGATCGATACCACAGGAGAGGCATGCACGGCCTTGCCACTGCCATGCATGGCCTTTGAGAGGAGCTTAGACGGAGAAGAGGAAGAAGAAAGAGAGGAAGAGAGAGAAGAAAAAAAAAAGAAGAGAGAAGATTTACCTTGAGCATAAGGGTAACGGTCTAAGAGTTTCTGTCACGTTACCCTCTCTCCAAATGTGACCCAACAATGAGAAAAAAGAGAAATCTTATTCAGTAAAACTCTCTTGGTAAAGGGTGGAGTCCTTTTTTGTGTTCTCCTTTCCTTCCTTTCTCTCTCTTCTTCTTCTCTCATTGTTTTCTCTCCTAATCTGCTTCTTCTTCTCTTTTCTCTTTTTTTCTCCTTATTCTTCTCTTCACTCTTTCTCTTCTTTTTCTCTCTTTCTCTTACTCTTTCGTGTGATTAAGAAGGGTCGAGATTAGCCTTCAATGGTAGTCTTGTAGTCTAGCCATAATGTGGTTGTGCCGATCAGAGTTATTGTGCATGCTTTATCGCCACGATAGACTAGCCATTATGTCTAGCTAGTCGGTATTGGTATTATCATCTTGTAGTGGTCAGAGTTACCGAGCTCGTTTTATTGCCACACCAGGTCAATTACTTATTAGTTTAGTCACTGTGTCGGTCTCACCATCCGGTCAAACTCTCCCCAATTTTTCTTCTCTCCCTCTTCTCTTCCTCTTTTTGAATGTGCATGGTCGTGTATGTTCCCGAAAGGCAAGGTAGGTCCCCATGACCCACTTGTCTTATAATGATTGCCATGTGTGTGTGATTGCAGAAACATGAGAATATAGGCCAAGGGAGGCGATTCCGGACCAATTTTACGGCTAAGGAACTTTCTTCATAATCTAAGAGGGTGCCCCGGTGAGCCAGCCCGAGTAAGTCCCGAACCCACCTTAAATACCTCTCTCATTGGTTGGTCCACATGCCCTTACTCTTGAGCAAGGTTCTCGAGAGATCGATCTCAAGTCCGGGTTCCCCTGAAACTCGAGACCCGTGCCGCCCAATCATCCAGATCCGGAGGGCGAGATCGAGGCACCTAACTGCCTTGGCAACTCCACTGGGGATTTACTACCCCTTAGTAGGATCGTACTTGTTTGGCTAGTTTCTCCTTTCTGTTTTCCTATTTTGACACATCACTTATGGCTTTCGGGTTTTGTAACCCATTTATCCGGATTAGGGACTTCAGGGAACAAGTTCCTTCAACTTCGTTCCCAACCTTCCTCTTGAGCAAAGACCTCACGTTGAGCTCCCATGTCTTAACCTTGATCGGTGTGAGGTGAGACAAAAGGTCCCTCACTCCCCATCTTCTAGCTCGGGTGGAACCTCCACCAAGGCCCCCTGCATCGGTAGCACGTCTGTTGCCGCACACAACATGCACCCTACCAGCAGCACGTCACTTCTCGTTCATATTACCGAGGTACGCCGGAGGGCTGCCCAATCCCTTGCAGCAAAAGGAAAGTAAGATGTCATTACTTCTATGGTCGCCACAAGGCTACCCCCCACATTTCTGCACCACGACGAGTCTCTAACCCTAGAGGCTCAACACATACAGGTGGAGACCCTACGGCCTACACCTCTCGCACACACCATAAGGCTCATGGGTCATCCACTCGAGCCACAACTCGGGGCAACCCTTATGTTACCTCGAGTCAACGTCCAAGATCAGACCTTCCAAGGCAAGGTCATGTACACATTGTTCATATGCATTCCACTGCTCGAGGCAACACCGTCACTATGCCAACCCGATTACGGAGGAAATAATCTTCTTGTCCTCCTACTTGGCACAAACAAGAGCACTCTATAAGGGGAAGGCCTCCACCTATTCTCTTACAACCACTTGCTCGCAGTTTTCGGCCTCTTAAGGTCTGACCACTTGCTCTAGCCCGAGCTGACCCCCTGGTCACCCGTAATCCTTCTTTAAGGGGCGTACACACGCCACCTTCCCGACAGCCCCTCGCCCTCTACTCAGGCATCCTCATGAGTCAACCTCGCTCCTTCTTGCTCTTCCTTTTGTGAGCAAGCACCACTAACCTTGGTACTCGAAGACCTTTCCCTTGAGTACCATCCTGGACCAGCCCTTTCATTTTGGTCATGTCTTTGGAGCCCACAAGTGACCTCGGGGTAAAGACCTGATGGAAGATCAAGTCCTTCATTCTCTCAGGCCCAGGTTAACTCTCGTTCCAGTATTGATGACCCTCTTCGCTTGAATCCCTTCTACCCTCTTCAAATGACGAAGTCTGAAGAAGAAGTCCATGAGCTCTGCATCATGGTTCGTGTTGTAGAAAAGCACCCAGCCACGCAGCAACCACGGTCCCAAGACCATTGAGAACCAGTCCTCACATGATCTACATACAAGAGTAGAGTCTAGTCGGGGCATGCTGACCGACCTGCCTCGTGCGACCTATCAAGTTCGCAAGTCCCCAACTATAATTAAGGCTGACCTCCTTAGAGAAACAGTCAATGTGATGGTTATCAACGAACCTGACTCGTAGGAAGAGAGCATGAACAAGTTCGAAGATATGGTGGGCACAATGATGGGGAAGATTGATCGTATTGACGCCGCACGACAATTACCTAACTAGGAGGTCAATTACCATCACTATGATGGTGGAGGCAGTCCCTTCTATCTGCCTCAAAGGACAATTCTATCCCTCACCCCGTTTCACAGGTAGACATTGATGCTATGGTAACCCATAACTTAAAGACCAAAAAAATTCTGGGGATACAGGGTGCAACACCCTACAAAAAGCAGTATCCTTCGTATGTTGACCACGTGCCGTTTCCCTCAGACTCCAAGAAAGGAAAGTTTCCCCTATTCAACAGACCCACGTCCCCGAACTAGCATATCCCCCATTTTCAAGTAGAGTGCTGAGAAACAACGGCTAATGGGAGACTCCTTCTCCATCAGTTTGTTGAAACCCTTGACGGCCCAGCCTTTCAGTGGTATGCTCATATTCCCCCAAACTTGGTGCATACATGGGAGGAAATGGAGAAATTGTTCCACCAACGTTTCTATGACGTCGAGAGAGAGCTTCAAACTATTGAGCTTCTCACCCTGACCCAAGACCCAGATGAACCCGTGGACCAGTTCATATCAAGAGGGAGAAATTTTTCCACTTTCCATCCCAATCCCATGCTTGAGAAGGAAGTAGTTCAAACTGCTATGCGGAACATGCATCTTGGGATTGCTCTACATGTCAAGGCCTCCATTCCGACTTCCATATCAGAGCTGATCTCTAAATTGGTTCGCATAGAAAGCCTATCACGCCACCACGGTGGGTCACAACAATAGCCTACAAGCTCGGGAAACAACCGGGGCAATGGTAACACTCAGAATAACACCTAGGGTAGCCAACAAAAAGTAGTCATCAGTGCAGCTGTCTCAGTTAGTGATTCAAAGAACGCTCCCTCCCAAACTTTTGACCTCTTCAAAGGGGTAAGCACAATGAGGACACCTCAGGCAGGCAAGCAACAACAATCGTACAAACCGAGTACCCCCACCTATCAACCTTAATCGGGATGCCTAATGGACCAGGCATAGGAACAAGGTCTACCCCTTTGAGAAGGAATGGGTCCCTATGCTATTCCGATTATTGTTTGAACCAAACATGATCGAGCTTCCAGAGGCCAAGTTCCCCGAGCAAGCTGAACTCGATACTCAGGCAAATTATTGTGCCTACCATCGAAGAGTCGACCACGCCACAGATGATTGCTTCACACTAAAGGACATCATCGTCCTCTTAGACAGTTACTGCTTCACACTAAAGGACATCATCGATGGAGCATTCCAGTCTAATAGAGGGGGTGCCGGAGTCGTGTTCCTTACTCTTGATGGTGGAATGATTTCTCTATCCTTCTCACTTGCAAAGGCATTTAGCTGAATATCAAGCCCTCATAATCAAGATGGAGATTTCCCATGAGCTAGACCTGGGGCAGCTGAGCATCTTCGGCGACTCTAAGTTGGTCATCTAGCAGTTTAAGGGGATTTATGATGTAATGAAGGATACTCTCAAACCTTATCATGACACGACCAAATCCTATATGGCCCAGTTTGACGATTTCTCCCAGAGTTATAACCCTAGAAGGCTGAACTCATAGGCTGATATGCTCTCGAACCTTTGGGCCACCATTCAGTTCATCAGGCCCCACGCCTGTCTGGGTCACAGAATGGAGACATGTCGACTTGAGAACCGAAGTTGATGCTGATGATGAGAGGGATGTCATCTCTGAATGCCCGCCTTACCCATTCGGAGCACTCCTTGCAGTCAAGGATGTCATTAAGGAGGAGCAGGAAATGTCCCAAGGTAAAGAATCAAAGGTTGAGAAGCAAGAGCCTGAATTCCTTTGTGAGGCCCAGGTGTACGGCTGACCCGGGGCTGGCTCAAGATGGTGCTCTTAGGGATGACCTTTGAGTATCAGAGCTTGAGTTGTTTGCCAGATATCATGGGAGTGGCAAAGGAAGAAGCTGGTTCATGACTCCACCGGAGTTGAGGTTGGGAGGAACTCGCAAAGATGGTGCATGTGCACCTTTAGGGTTAGCCGTATGGGTGATCTGGGGGTCAGCCCGGGCTTGGTCAATGGGTTCATCCTGAGGAATCCGAGACCCACGAGCTTGTGTATCAGAGGAATGAGGTAGGATCTTGTCTCTCACAAGGTGATGCTGTGTGTGAGGAGGGACGACCAAATGGTCGACCCTCCTGTGCCCGAGGTGGCATAGAGCTAGCGCTGCCCCTAGCAGTGGAAACCGAATGCATCGCACATGTAGGGTTCGGCTCCAGAAGGCCTAGCCCTGAATGCGAGCTCAAGGTAATGTGAGGGTTGCCCCGAGGTTTTGCTCGAGTAGATAGACGAAAAGCCTTTGAGTGTGCGAGGGGTGAAGACCCCAGGACTTCTGTGTACGGACCGTATTAGTGTGGAAGCTCAGAGTGGTGAAGGAGCATAGGGGGTTGCCTTGTGGCGGACCACAAACATGACGACAATTCATTTGCTTTTCGTACGGATGGAGAGGGCATCCTTCAAGCATACCTCGACAGTATGATTGGCGGGAGATCTGTCAGTAACGGGGTGCGCGGCAGCAGAAGTGCTACCCATGCAAGGGGTCTTGGCGGAAAGTCCACAAGGGCGAGAATGCGGGGAGGCAGGGACCTTTAAGTCCCCTCTCACAGCAATCCAAGTCAGAACCTGGGAGCCGGACTGTGAGTCCTGACTCAGAAGGAGAGTAGGGAAGGAGCCTTGAGCTACTTGCTTCTCTGGGACAGCCACGAGTGTGGGGATAAGGAAGTCCCCGACCTGGATGAATGGGTTGAACAACCGAAGGGCCATAAAAATGGGTGCAGAAAGTAAAGAAAGAAACTGGTCAAACAAGAGCGAACCGACTAAGGGGTAGTAAGTCCCTAGTGGAGTCGCCAAGCTGGTTAGGTGCCTCGATCTCGCCTTCTGAATCTATGTGATCTGGTGGCACGTGTCTCGGGTTTCTGGTGAACTAGGGATTTGAGATCGCTCTCTCAGAACCTTGCTCTAGGGCAAGGGCAGGTATACCAACCAATGAGAGAGGAATTTTAAGTGGGTTCAAGACTTACTCGGGCTGGCTCACGTGGGTGCCCTCTTAGATCACGAAGAAAGTCCCCCCAACTGCTTGATCTAGTTTTGAATCACCTCCCTTGGCCTATAGTTCTCTTATTTTTATGTACAACACTTCTATGGTTAATCTGTAAGACAAGTGCGTCAGAGGAACCCACCCTTGTCCTAGGGCAATGCACCTTCACAAGAGAAGGCGATGAAGTGCAAGGTTCGATGAAATATAGAAAAGAGAAGACATCTTGACGGAGGGGCGAGACTCGAATGACAACCAGAAGTTACTGACTCGGAATGGTAGCAAGGCGGACATAATTCACGGGACTAGCACGGTGGCAATACTACTCAAAACAAAACAAAGGCCGGCATGTCGATGCTGGGCTAATTCTACCCTCAGTCAAGTGAGAAGAGAAAGGGGTGAAGAGGAAAGAATGAAACGGCAAAGAGAAGGGGAGATCCATATGTCTTTAAGCATCGTCGTTGACAATGCAAGGGGACGACGCATCCCTTGAGGACAGCGCTAACTCTTGGTGAGGCAAACAACTATAGTTTCTCCTAGGTCGCACGATGATAGGCAAGGGACGCAGGGAGAACAGTGATGAGCATCGGGCACGCAGAGGACGCTCGTGAATGGCGATGGGTGTTGCCAGAGCCCCTAGCGGGCGGTAATAGGTATCGTCGTCTACACTAGACGAACGATAGGGGAAGACCCCTGTAGGCGAAAAAAAACCTCGCCATCTGGGTTCTTCATTGAGACGTCAAAGCTACATCTGTGGGCGGCGATGGGTAGTGCCATCTACTGACTTCACTGGAAGAAAGAGACAGACGAATAGAAGGGGAGGGAGACTCACGCATGGTGCTACCATCGCCATGCGCGACCTGTGAGACTAAGGGAGAGGCATCCACAGCACTGCCACTGCCGTGTACAACCTCTGCAAGGAGCTCAAATGAAGAAGAGGGAAAAGAGTGGGGAGAAGAGAGAGAAGAAGAAAAGAAAACAAAGAGAGAGAAGGTTTACCTCAACCTTAAGGCTACCGGTCAAAAGTTTCTCTCACCTCACTCTCTCTCTCAAGCGTGACACAACAATGGTAAGAAAGAGAAGTTTGTATTAAATGAAAACTCTCTCTTATGTGTGTGTCCGTTTCTCTATGTCTTCTTTTTTTTTTTTTTTCGTACAATGATGGTACGTATATATAGAAGTTTGCCCCAAACATGGGTGTATGATCAAAAGTAACCCTAATTGCTGTAAATTAAGATTAAATTGAATTAAAAGATATTAAAAAATATGGTGCAAAATGACAGATTTGCCCCTTTCTAACAATTAGTGGAATTCCAAAACAGTCCATGTGTTGCCTTGAAACTTGAGTGATCTTGCATGGCTGATCCGGGGTTGTTCTAATGCCTTGTTGATCGTAAGATGATTGTTTTCTTGTAAGGCTCGTCATGGCGAATGATCTGATACCAACTTCAAGCCATGGATCATGTTTTTAGTGCACGATCATGTGATTTGAATTTTAAGTCGATCTTGAAACTTTGGAACGATACTGTGCTCGTTCCAAGATTTTTTTATGTATTTTCTTCTCTGAATCATGCTGAGCATGCCGCTACGATAGCGGGGCATCAAACACCGCTCTTTTCCATGCTCGAACAAAGATTTTTCAAGTTTGGAATTTTGGTCAGAAACAAGAGCTTTGGCAACGGAATTTGCAGCCTGTTCATCGGGTCCGTGTGCTAAATACGACCGTTCATCATGTATGGGTTTTGGGTCAGAGATGGGCTAAGACCTTATGATTGTATTAGAATTGGCCTCACGTCAATCGAGCTCACGAGTGGCGTGATTTTGTCGCTCGAGCGAGGCATGATGCTGCTAAATTTCTTGCACTTCCTTCATGGATCTGCAACTTCTCTCTAGCTTTTCTTCTCACTCGGGTATCGTCATGGGGCGTGCCACATATCGAATCGCTCGTCTTGAAGCGACGAACATGCTCACCAAATTTGAGTACAATACCACTTGGGATGGCTGAGATACGAGTGTCAAAATTCATTGTTCGTGATTGTCCCTTCAACGGTGTAGTGTTGCAGGGTGGCTGCACGAGAATAGCATGTGGCTCCTCCTATTTCACTCTTTCACTTATGAATTCTTCTTGGAATTTCTGTTTGAGTTGAAACATGACTCCTAGGGGTTTTCAACCGTGCCTGATCCAATGGAGGTTGTCCCACAACAATTTGAGATGCTAAAAATATAGCTCTAGTTATAAAGTCCATTTTGAGGTGCTAGAGGCTGATTCTGCCGGCTCGTGTAACAGGTCCGAAGACATGGCTAACATAGCCTTCCTATGGTGTCTCCAGCATCTTTGGAGTGTGTTTAGTAACCTCTTGGAAATGATGCTCTTCTTCATGAGACTTGTCTTTCCTTCTTAGGGCATCTTCTGTCCTTCAAGTCCTTTTCGTAAATAGACTCATACTGTTGGAATCTTTTCCTTGAAGCTCGTGTTTTTGAATCCTGGTATTGTAACACCAGAGATTTTTCTTTTTGAGTGTCTGTTGAGGCGAACGCTGCATCAACCTGTTTATTGGTCCTAAGCATCCTTTGCGGATTTTCACATGGACTAGAGAAGCAGCACCGTAGAGACGGTTTTCACTAACTTCCTTTTTATTTAGGGCTCTTTTACCCATGACCTTTCGGTCATGTCCACCCTTATTCTTTCGTGTTTTTTCATGGTGCCCTATTGGGCTTTCACCATGCCCGGGTTTTTATTTTCACGGAACTCTTTTACTCATGGTTTCGTAACCATGCCCGCCCGTCATTCTTACTCATGGCATTCCCTTGTCCAGGTATACACCATGCCGATTATTTTTTTATTTTTTTTGTGAAGGCGTGTTAAGGGTCATGCCTCTGAGACCTGTGCGAAGCCTTTTAATGTCATGCGGCCAGGACGTGAACTACAGTTTAAGGTCATATAGCTAGACAGCAGTGGTGATGAATGGCAGTCTGTGGATGCCAAGGGGTTAGTATGGTGGTGGTTTTAGCTCACTTTGGGGCGATGACACGAGGCTACCTATGAAAGATGGATGATGTATGAAAGGTGGCTGAAAACATGGTGACCCACTAGCTTACGACGAGTGTGGATGGTGGGATGGTTCGCCGCTATGTGAGCATGGGTGATACTTACTGGAGAATAATGAAGGGTGATGAAATGATTGTACTCACTGGGGAGGTAATGAAGGTGGTGCGCGCATAAGAACATGTCGGTTAGGGAAGACGTGTATAAAAATGGTCGTAAAGGGCGGGTGCGCATGTGTCGGGCCGTCGTTTAAGTTCATGCCTCTGAGACCTGTGCAAAGCAGTTTATCGTCATACGGCCAAGACATGCACTATGGTTTAGGGTCATATAGCTTGGACTGTGGTTGTGCAGTTTCAAGTCATATAACTAGGACCATGCAGTTTAAGGTCGTGCAACTAGACCTCCGCTACGGTTTAAGGTCATATAGTTCGAACCGTGATGCTAAGCCTTTATCGTCATGCAGCCAGGAGTTCACTATGGTTTAAAGTTGTATAGCTTGGACCGTCCAGTTTAAGGTCATACAGCTAGACTTCCGCTATAGTTTATGGTCGTATAGTTTAGACCATGCAGTTTTAAGGTCGTGCACCTGGACCAAAGCTGTGCAGTTTGAGGTCACGCATCACAGACCAAGGTGTGGGTCGCATGCAAGTAAAGCTTCATGGGAATAGGTCATGTAGACAACAATTTGACTCCCTGGGGGAAAAATAGTTAAGATCTACAAGAGGATCAAATGGGAAAGCCGACTTCATTGGGGATAAGGAGACAAGTGCGAGCCCCTTATAGCCAAAAAATGGTACTTGACTCCCTGAAGACAGGGTAACTAGGTGTGAGGTAGACCCACTAGGGGCTGCAATGGTAAAAATGACCCTAACTCCACTAGGGATATTGAGCTGTAGTACAAGTATGACTCCTACTGGGGATGAGAAGTCACTGGGTATAATAGGTCATGGTCAAGGCACAACTTCACTGGGGATAATAGTAGTAATACAAGCATAGATTTAACATAAGGTATGGAGCAATGGACTTTTTAGAACACAGTCATCGCTAGGCATAGCCAACATCACTTCTTGAACACTCAGCCGACACTGAGCCTTTTAAAAATGTAGTTGGCACTGAGAAAGACCAACACTATTTCTTGACCATTCAGTTGGCGCTGATTTGTTGAAAACACAACCAGCTCTGGGCTGTTGAGAACACAGCCAGCATTGGTGTCACTGAAAACACAGTCGGTGTTGGGGTTATTGAAAACATAGTCGGCGCTGGGTAGTTTTGACAGCATAGTTGGTGCTGGGTGTGGATTAGTATCCGAGCTTCTGTTGGAATGGGATTTTACAGGAGGCGATGAGACTTTCCTCAGGCCTTGGGTCAAGCCCGACCCGACCCATCACTATCTGGCCTTCTAAGAAGCGAGTGGCATTCCCATTTTGTGAGGGGCATTTGAGGAAAGCATTGGCTATATAAAGGGGTTAAAACCCCATTTCCACTGCTTTTCACCAAAGGTGAAAATCTCAACAGTGAGAAGGAGAATTCCAACGAAAGCTTGGGTGAGCACACAAGGGATTCTAGAAATATTTGGCTAGAGTTTGCTGAGACGCAGGAGCAGAATTCGGTTGAGAAAAAGAAAACGACAACAAGAAGGGAGATAAGACTTTTCGGAGTTGCGAGAGTTTGTAGGGAGTTCACCGGGGAAACATGGAACTCCAGCTAGAGGGTTCCGGCGAACGGAGGATGAGGCAAGAGTTGTAGCAGTGAACTACCCAGGGTCTTCCGCTAGCTTTAGTAGTTTTTCGACAGGCGTAATGGTTTCACGGTAACTTGTAGAAGGTTTGCAGGGGTTTTCTAACAGCGGAAGGGGAATTCTGGAGAGAAACCAAAGGGTCAGGGATACAGACCGTCGCTAAAAGTGAACGATTAGGGGGTAGGCGAACAGTTGCTATTGGAAGTCATACAATCATCGGGGAGACTAAGCGTATTAGGCCAAAAATCAAGGAGCCTCGAAGATTGTGGGGACGCAAGAAACAAAGAGTCACTAGGAGGTGAACAGTTGTGGTGAAGAACACAGTCAGCACTTACTTAAGATACGCAGCCGGCGCTAGATTTTTAAAAGCTCAGATGACACTGATCCTCAAGAAAGGCAGCAGACAATGGTTTCAGACAAGTCAGCCGACTCTGGGAGTTAGCAATACAACCGGCGCTAGCCTTTGAAAGACGCAGCCGGCGCTAGCCTCAGACAACGCTTATCAGTCTGTGGTGGGCATGATGACGTGCATGATGTTGCTCACATGAGTGGTGACGGGTGGTAAAGCCTAGCTTATGATGCCTGTTGGAAGCCAAGTCCTCCAGTACAACAGTGAAGTCCATGTTGTTCTGTGGAAGGGCATCCATAGTGATCAGGGTATGCTCTCCATCATAGGCCAGTTGCTTGCCAGAGAAGTCTACCTTGTATGTTTGATATACACGTCAGATGAATTGAAGTTGACTCGAAAATGGTTGGCTTCTTCTTTTGGCCTATAATCATCCTCTTTGCTGGCACCCGTCAGATGAATTCAAGTTGACTCTCCGAGTCGTTCTACTTCTTCTTCATGAGGAAGGCATCTCTTTGGTGGGTTTGCCTCTTCTTCATGAGGAGAGCATTTCTTTGATGGGTAGTCTTCTTCTTCATGATGAGAGCATTTCTTTGGCTTGTAACCATCCTCTTATCCTCAGACGCAAGGGCAACCCTACGGGTTATGGTTTGTAACTATCCTCTTATCCTCAGATGCAACAACAACCCTTGTGGTGTTAACTGTTCTATTTTCCTCAAATGCAAGAGGCTTGTAACTTCCCTAATAATGGGCTTTTCGGCTTGTAACTTGTAATTCCTTTTTACTACAATAAAAAGAGTTAAACTATGTTTGGACTGTCTTACTTGCTTTACGTTGAGTCTCTTTTTCTTGAATATGCATCACGGATAGTACTTCTTTAAACATCGTCCATTGATAGGGGGCATTGCCCCCTCGCCATCAGGATGTAACACAATGTAGGCTCCATTTGGCGAGACCTTTTTGACTATAAAGAGACCTTCCCACTTGAGTTCAAACTTCCCTTTACGCCGGCCATGCATAATAATAGGCCTCTTGATGGCTAGAACTAGATCGCAACGGGCGAATGAGCGGACCTTGAGTGACTTATCAAAAGCCCTCTTCATTCTCCCCTGGTTGAGCTCGAGGTTCTATTGAGCCTCTAACCTCTTTTCATCGAGGGAATCCAATTCTTGTTACCGGAGTTTGATTCTCTCATCTTCGGTTAGCCCTTGATGTAATGCGAATCGCAGCGAAGGGATTTGAATTTTGAGGGGTAAAACTGCTTCACCCCCATAGACTAGAGAATAAGGAGTGAAATTAGTAGCATTTTGTTTAGTAGTACGATAAGCTCATAGTTCTTCGCGAAGCTTCTCATGCCAGTTCTTCTTTGTCTTTGAAACTAATTTTCGTAAAACATTGCAAAGAGTCTTATTGAAGTCCTTATCTAAGCCATTCACCCGAGGGTGGTATATAGTTGAGTACCTCCACTCAAAACCAAACTAGTTAACCAGGGGATCAATATGATGACTTCAAAATTGAGGGCCATTGTCCGAGATAATTCGATCAGGTACCCCAAACCAGTATAGAATGTGATGTCGAACGAAGTTAGTCACTATTGTCCCAAGAACATGCTTAAGGGGGGGCCGCTTCAGCCCTCTTAGAGAAATAATCTGTGGCAGCTAGGATAAAGACTTGAACCATTGCCAAAGGAGGGTCAATAGGCCTTACAATTTCCATACCCCATTGTGAGAAGGGCCATGATGCCACTGTAAGGGCTCTAGAGGCTGATGAACAAGGCTAGCATGTATTTGGCACACCTAGCACGTTTTAGCATAGTTTAAAGAATCAGCAACCATGGAAGGCCAATAGTATCCCAACCTGCGTATCCGTTCATAGAGCTTGGGATCAGACTGATGCAATCCATAGATTCTTGAGTGTAGTACCTCTAACACTTAATTTGCCTCTTGCACGTCTACACATCTAAGAAGAATACTGTCAAATGACCGTTTGAAGAGTGCATCTCCTTCAAGGAGGGTATATTTGGTAGACATTTGAAGTATATAGTTGTGTTTGACACGATCTTCTGAGTTGCTGCCATGTTTTAGGAAACTAGTGATAGGCTCTCTCCAATCATCCACCTGCTCAATTTCCATACATATTGGGTCAAAGAATTCTGGTTCCTAGTTTCGAACCTTAACCCCTTGGCTCCATGCCATTTCTTGTTCAGTCTTAATTACTTCTTTAGCTAAGAGAAGTGTTTCGAATAGATAAGGAGGGCAATCGGGGAAGATATTTCTCTCATCATCGGCGTCTACCTCGGTTCTTAGTTCAATGTGTCTCCATTTAGCCACCCAGACAAGCGTGGGTCCTGATGAGGATAATTGAATTGTAGCTCAGAGTTTTGCATGTGTCCGCCTGCGAGTTTAGCCTCCTAAGAATGTGACTCAATGATACATCCTCAAATTGGGCCATCTATGATTTTGCAGTATCATGATAAGGCTTGAGAGTATCTTTCCTCACATCATATAATCCTTTGAGCTGGCGAAAAACCAACTCAGAGTCGTTATAGATCTAGAGCTGCTCTAGGTCGAAATCGAAGGCTATCTCCAACGCAATTATAACAGCCTGATATTTTGCCTCGTTATGGGAACCAGCCTCGATGAGAGAGAAAGAAAGTGGCAATACTCCTCCTTTCGAGGTTAGGAATACCACTCCAGCGCCTCCTCGGTCTGATTGGAAGGCTCCGTCGAAGTACAATTCCCATGCATGAGGAACCTCTGCACGAAATACTTCTTCATCAGGGAGATCACTTTATAATGGAGATTCCACTGACACAGGGTGTGCTGCGAGAAAATCAGCTAGGGCTTGGCCCTTGATGGACTTTTGTGGGACATATGTGATGTCAAATTCCATCAGCAGCAATGCCCCCTTAGCAAGATGTTCTGATAGGCACAGGCGTGTCATGAGAAACTCTACAGGATCTAATTTTGATATAAGTTTCACTTCATGACTAAATAAGTAGTGGAGTAGTTTTTGTACTGCAAAGATAAAGCCCAAGCACATCTTCTCAATAGGGGGATAATTCTTCTCAGCCCCTTGCATCTTGCGGTTGAGATAGGACAGTGCAGTCGCTTTTCCCTCGTCATTGTCTTATGCCAACAATGCTCTGAGTGACTCGTCAAGAGCGATCACGTATAGAATGATAGGTTTTCCCAATATTAGTGTAGAGAGCACTAGAGGGTTGAGTAAATATTACTTGATGTCATTAAGAGCTGCCTGACATGCTTCATCCCAGATGAATGGGGTATCCTTCTTTAACAGGTGTGTGAAGGGTTTACAGCGACCTGAGAAATTTGAGATGAACCTGCGGATGTAAGCCAATTGCCCTTGAAAAGAGCGCAATTCTCACAGTGTAGTTGGTGACGACATTTCTGGGATCGCCTTGATCTTGACCAGCTCAACTTCAAGCCCTCGATTTCTGACAATGAACCTCAAGAAGTTTCCCTAACGCATGCCAAAAGCACATATCAACGGGTTCATTTCAAGCTGATGAAGGCGTAGTCGCTCGAATACCTTTTCAAGGTCTCTCATGTGAGCATCCTTCTCTCCAGATTTTACCACCAAGTATCGACATAACACTCCACCTCTTTGTGCATCATATTCATTGAAGATGGTTGTCATTACTCTCTAGTATGTAGCACCAACATTCTTTAATCCGAAAGGCACCATTGCATAACAGACGACCCCTTTCGGAGTAAAGAACGCAGTGGCTTCCTCATCTTCGGGCGCCATCCGTATCTGATTATAACCAGAGTACCCGTTCATGAAAGAAAATATTTGACATTGAGTTGTAGAGTCAATGAGCATCTCGGTAAATGGCAACGGGAAGTCATCCTTGAGACAGGCGACATTGAGGTCGCGGAAGTCAATGCAAACCCTGATTTGGCCATTCTTCTTCTTGATTGGAACAACATTTGTTAGCCATTTCGGGTACTTGAGTTAACGAATGAAGCCTGCTTGTCTGCGTTTGGTCACCTCGACATCTATCTGCATCTTGAGGTCGAGCCTGAACCTTCTCGATTTCTGTTTGACGGGTTTGATAGTTGGATCGATGCCTAGATGATGAACGGCGACTTGAGAGTCTAACCTAGGCATCTCATGGTAATGCCAAGCAAAAATGTCTCGGTTTGCTTGCAAGAAAGTAGTGAAATTTTCTTTCTCTTCTGGAGACATATTTGCCAAGATAAAGGTAGGCCTAGGGTCGACTTCATCTCCTAGATTTATTTCTTCGAGCTCGTCAGCAGTAGCTTGACCGCCTTCTTCCCATTCTTCTAGAGCCTCTTGCAACTCTTCATCATTGATTTCAGAGGTCTTTTCATCAACCTCAAGTGTGTAGACCCACGACTCGGACATCTCTGCCTCCAATAGGGCTCCAGAGTAGATCATGATTTTTGTGCCTTTCTTGAACCGAGTGGCAGAAGGGTCAACCTCAAAAGTGGGAAGCATATCAGGTTGCAGGATCTTATCTTGAAAGTTTCAGGGAAATTGAGATTGAGCAATTGTGAAGCAAGAAGTGTACTCGTATGAATCACACGGTCTTTGCCCAGGTGTTGGCAGTTTTTGCCCCGTGTCAGCTGATACTTCATGGACTTGTACCATGTGGCAAGCCTCCTGAGAATAAAAGTTTTGGCCCCTTGATTCTCTCAGTTTCTGCTCGAGGTCGGGCTTAGGGCACCACAAAGATTTCTTTGGCTTCGACTTTTTGTGCTTCTTTGAAGAAGATGGCTCTGCCTTGGATTTAGCTGTCCGGGCATCAACGACTGTTAAGAATCCAGCTGCTTGGGCCAGGGCCTTTTTCAACCGCCTTCGTTGCATCCTCCTTATGTTGATTCCTTCAAATTCTCTGTCAAGAGCTTCGAAATATGGACATTTGAAGGTTGTACCTGCAGGAGACATCGGAGAAGAAAGATGAGAAGTGGAAGAAAAAGAAGGAGAAGGGTCAAAAAGTGGGGGACTTTTAAGGTCATTCCCCTCATCAGATCGATCTGGGCAGCTTTTTTAGTCATCACCATAGTTGGACGAGTGCAGGGGATATTTTAAGTCTTTCCCTTGCTTAGACAATTGGGGAGTTCTTTTAGCGTCGTCACCCTCATCGGACGTGCTCTAAGGAGAAGATGACTCGAGGACGTCCTATTGATGAGATGGAGAAGGAAAGAGGATTGTGCCAGGGATAAAGTCTAGTAAAGTTGGTAGTGGGGGAAGGGGCCTGAGAAATTCCTACTCGACTGACGGTTGAGTCGTCTTGTTTCTCTGATGAGTAGCCCTCGGTGCCTGTCTGCTTCTGGTTTTTTGAGGTGGTGCTTGATTTGTCTTGCTAGTCTTGTGAACAACCTTAGCTTGGCGAACTGCTTCTCGCTTCTACTTTGCCCCTGCTGGCGGCAATAAGTTTCGCCATTTGTATTCTTCATCGAGATGTCGAGGATACCTCTGCGGAGGGTGATGAGCAGCGTCGTCTGTGAGCCTCTCTGAGAGATAGAGATAAACAATCAGAAGTGGGAAAGGAGATCACACGTGGCGCTGCCATTGCTGTGCGTGACCTGTGAAACCATGAGAAGGAGAAAAAGAAAGGAAAGAGGCATGCATGACACTACCACTGTCGTGCATGGCCTCTGAGGGAGACTTAGACGAAGAAGGAGAAAAAGAAAGAAAAGAAGAGAGAGAAAATTTACCTTGAGCCTAAAGGTACCGGTGAAAAAGTTTCTCTCTCCTTACTCTCTCTCTCTCACTCCAATGTGACCCAACAATGAGAAGGAAAGGGAATTCTAATAAGTAAAAATTCTCTTTTGTGAAGGGTTTCAAGCCTTTGCTTACAATGATGGCACATGGTATATATATAATTGTGCCCAAACATGTGTGGATTGATCAAAATTAGGATTTAACTGAATTAAAAGATATTATAAAATAGGACAAATTTTCCCCTACCTAACAAGTTGTGGAATTTCAAGACAGTCCCTGTGTTGCCCTAGAACGTGCATGATTTTCCATGAATGATCTGGGGTTTTTCTGATGCCTGTTTGATTGAAAGATGTTTGTTTTTTTGTAGGGCTCGGCATGGCGATCGATTTGATGCCAACTTCGACCCATGGATCGTGATTTTAAGGCAATATCATATGACTTGAAATTTGAATGAATCTTGAGACTTTGGATCGATTGTGTTCATTCCTTGGTATTTTTTTGTGATTTCTTCACTGGATCACACTGAGCATGTCGTCACGATTGCGGGGCAACAAACGCAGCTCGATTCCATGCTCGGACAAAGATTTTGCAACTTTGGAGTTTTCACCGGAATCTGCAATTTCGATGACAAAATTTACAGTCACTTCATCGGGTTCGTGACCGTCCATCATGCGCGACGTTAGGACCAGTGGTAGCCATAGATCTTATGCATGTGATGGAACTGGTTTTGTATCGATCTGGAGCGCAAGTGGCGTAATTTGGTTGCTCAAGCGAGTCTCGATGCTGCTGATTTTCCTACACTTTCTTCACGAATCAACAACTTCTCTCTAGCTTTTCTTCGTACTCGGGCGTCGTCACGGGGCGTGCCACATACCGAAACGCTCATCTCGACGAGATGAAAATGCTCTATCAAGTTTGAGCACGATTCATTCTTGGATGAGAGAGATATAAGGGTCATAAGTCACTGTTTGTGACTGTCCCTTTAAAGAAGTTGAGTTGCAAGGTGGCCGCAAGGGAATCACGTGAGTCTCCTCTTGTTTCGCTCTTTTGCCTATAACGTCTTTCTGAAATGTCCGTTCAACCTGAAATTTGACAACTGGGGGTTTTCAATCGTACCGGATTCAATGGTGGTGGTCCCACAGAAAATTGAGACATCGAAAATATAGCTCTAATTATAAGGTCCTTTTCAAGGTGCTAGAGGATGATTCTGCCGAAACTGCTTCTCCGTTTGTATTATCTTAGACATATTGGAATGCAACGAAACTTGGCAGGAGAATTTTGAGAGTCCTTATGAAGATCTTGGCCAGTTCTAGGGCTATTATGAAACTTTCAAAATTTCCATTGTTTGATAGGCTTTATTGAACAGGGACCCATGATGATAAAAAATGTCTTCCAACCGCATGCCCCACCTATTGTTGTGCTTCAGGAGAAGCGAGAAGTACAATCATTTAGGAAATTTTCCTTGGTTCGCCACAGGACTACGTGAATGTCGAGTAGATCCACGCAATGCTGTAACTAGGATGCTCAGACGTCTGGATGCAATGTACGCGTCCATCTGTGGCGACTTTAGGGGGAGAAGAGACTTTTGAGGGATCCTGTCGAAGTCCTCACCCTCGAGGGACTATTTGCGATTCTGACAGCTTGAGGATTTTGTAGGGACCTCATTAATCAGAATCGAGCCTTTCTAGTGGCCAAGTGCTATGAACTTTGGTTAGCATTGTTTGCTGCTACACTAGGTTTTTTTTTTATGATCAGGATATCTTTGTAGGTCCCATCCAGTGGGGTCCATTCGGGGGCTTCTGACCTATCCCGAAATTCTGGGCCTGTCAGCTAGAGGAAATTTTGGCGAGGTGACCTCGTGGGCCCAATCCAGTAGGGTCCAGTAGGGGGCTTTTTAGCAGCCTGTCCTGAAAATCTAAGCCTATCGGCTAATGAAGGTTTTAGGCTAGGAAATCACATGGTGAGACATTACCCTGAAGTCTCTGGCAGGTTAAGCCTTGACATTGTCAGTTTCTTACCTTGGTGATGGTCTTTTATCAATTTGGAGGGATCTTTCGATCGTTGTCCTCACCCTCAAAGACTCTTTTTGTTTTTAGAGGTGAAACATGAGAGATCTTATGAGGCTCTCACTCTTAGATGAGCCATTTTGTGTTGTGATTAGATGCTGGCAGTTGAATATTTTAGATAGACCTTAGCAGCTAAAATTATGTTTGTTTGACAATTAGGTGTCGGCTGAGGCTGTGGTATTCCGTCAATCTGTTTTGTTGGTTCAAACGCCCTTTTGCGGGTTTTAACTTGAACAAGGAAATTGGTGCCGTGAAGACGGTTTTCACCAACCTCCTTGATTTTCAAGCTCTTTTACTAATGACCTTGTGGCCATGTCCACACTTTTCATCCGTTTTTTCTCATGGTTTCGTGACCATGCCCGCCAGTCATTTTTACTCATGCGGCTAAGATGCGCACCATAGTGGTGATAATTGGTAGACTGTAGAGGCCATGGAGTGAGTATGGTGGTAGTTTTGACTCACTTTGGGGAGATGGTACGAGGAAACTTATGAAAGATGGAAGATGTATGAAAGGAGAGTGAAAATTGGTGACCCACTAGCTGACGGCGGAGTATGGGTGTCAAGATGGCTTGCTATTTTGTGAGCATGGGTGAGACTCACTGGAGAATGATGAATAGTGGTAGTGAAGTGAATGGGTTCACTGGGGAAGCAATGCAGGTGGTGCGTGCACACGAGCAGGTAAGCTTGGTAAGGTGTGCGTGAAGATGCACGCAAAGGGGGTGTGCGCATATGTGAGGGTGTGTTTAAGGTCATGCCTCTGGGACCTGAGCAAAGCAGTTTAACGTCATGTGGCTAGGACACGCACTATGGTTTAAGGTCATATGGCTTGGACTATGGTTATGCAGTTTAAAGTCATGCAACTAGGACCAGGCAGTTTAAGGTCATGCAACTAGACCTTCACTACAGTTTAAGGTCATGTAGGTTGGATCATGATGCTGAGCCATTTAATGTCACGTAACTAGGACGTAGACTATGATTTATGATCATATAGTTTAGACTGTGCTATGCGGTTTAAAGTCATGCAACTAGGACTAGGTACTTTAAGGTCGTGCAACTAGGCCGCCGCTACAGTTTAACCATGGTTATATAGTTTAAAGTCATGCAGCGTGGATCAGGGTTGTGCAGTTTACGGCCATGCAATATGGACCACGACTGTGTAGTTTAAGGTAACGTAGTATGGACCACGGTTGTACAGGTTAAGGTCATGCAGCATGGACCACTGCTATGCAGTTTAAGGTCATGCAACATGGACCATGACTGTGCAGTTTAAGGTCATGCAGCATGGACCACGACTGTGCAGTTTAAGGTCATGTAGCATGGACCATGCTTGTGTAGTTTAAGGTCATGCAACATGGACCTTGGCTGTGCATTTTAAGTTCATGCTGTGCGGACCACAACTGTGCAATTTAAAGTCGTGCAGCATGAACCACAGCTGTGCAGTTTAAGGTCATGCAGCATGGACCATTGTGTGGGTCGCCATGTTGGTGAAGCTGCATGGGGGATCGGTCTGTGGATAACAATTTGACTCCTTGAGGATAAAGATAGTTGAGTCTTTACACAAGATTTAGATGAAGATGGTGGCCTTACAAGGAGTGGCAAGCGAAAGTGGATTAAGAGGGTAAGTGTGACTCCCTGGGGATGATGAGTAATGGTGTGCATGTAACTCTACTGAGAATGATAGGCCAAAGTACAAATGCAACCCCACTGGGGGTAGTGGGCTGCAATAGGGTGTGACTCCTACTGGGGTGTTGGTTTGAAACAGACCCATTGGGGATTGAAGGGGTAAACATGACTTCTTTTTTCTTTTGCATACGCCTAACTCCACTGGGGATGTTGATGGAATACACTTGGCGAAGGGGTGCATCCAATTCACAGTTTAAAGTCTTACGTGTGGACTATTTGTTATGTTGTTTATCGTTTTACTATAGGGACATGCGTTATAGGTTTATGGTCTTGTAGCTTGGACCCATGGCTACGCAGTTTAAAGTCATGCGACTAGGACCATGCAGTTTTAAGGTCGTGCAACTAGACCTTCGCTATAGTTTAGGGTCATAGAGTTTGGACCATGCAGTTTAACGTCGTGCAACTAGACCGTGGCTGTGGTACGAGAAACTAATTCTCTTGGGAGTCGAGGCGTAACTGGAGACTTAACTTGTGAAGAGTGAGACTGGGGTGTAGGGAATGAACTTCCTGAGGAGGCAGGACGAAGGTCCGGACGTGAGTGCCATGGCATGCGTACAGCGCTAAGTTTTGGATGGTGCATGCAGCATTAGCCCATGACAAAGGGCATGCGGCATTAGCCACTTGGTGAGGCACACATTGCTAAATCCTTGACGAAATGTGTAATGATAATTCTTGATGAAGGCGCGTGGCGATGGCCCTTGACGAAGTCACATAGCGATAGCCCTTGACAAGGCACACGGCGATGGCCTTTGATGAAGGCATGCGGCGATAGCCCTCGAAGAAGGCGCGTGGCGATGGCTCCTTGACGAAGGGCACGACAATAGCTCTTTGACAAAGGCACGCGGCGATAGCCCTTAACGTAGGTGCACGACGATAGCCCTAGATGAACGCACTCGACGATAGCCCTCGACCAAGGCACGCGATGATAGCCCTCGAAGAACGCGTGCAGCGATAGCCCTTTATAAATCGCACGACGATGGCCCTCGATGAAGCGCACGGCAATGGCCCTTTTGGGTCTCGGGCTTGACTTGCCCCGACTTGGTCTTATTGTCGTCTTAAGATGAGGATTGCAGCATCTTTTCGAACTTGTGAGGGGCAGTTTGTGGCACCGTTGAGTATAAAAGGGGGAAAACCCCATTTTACTGTTTTAACAAAGGGTAAAACATTTGACGGGAGTTTTAGAGAGAGAGGGAGGGAGCCAGAGCTTCATTCAAGAGTTTCTCAGCTAGAACTTCTTGGTCCAAATTTGTAGCAAACAGGCCTTCAAGGATTTTATGGTGACTTTAAGCAGGTTGTGGGCCTTCGCAACATGCACGAGAGTGTTTTCGGAGAGTGTCAAGGCTTCTTGAGCAGGGAATGGGGCTTCTCAGAGCCTCACCAAGACCTTTTCGGTGAAGCTGCAGAAGTCGCAGTAGTGTTTTGTCGGAGTTTAAGGGCTTTTCCGATAGAGGCTAAAGGGGAGGTTGCAGAGAAGTCAAGGGGTTTGACAATCCTCTGGTTATCGGAAGAAGAAGGAGTTGTAGCAGTGGGTTCACCGAAAAACTCAGTGGAATTCCGGTGAGTTTGTGGTGAACTGCTGAAGTGTGGAGACAGGGAGAAGGGAAATCCGTGGGGTCATAGGGAAACTTCAATGGGAATTCTGGTGTTTTTTTTTTTTTTTTTCCCGGCTGTTGAAAAGGGGAAAGAACAGGGTCAGAGGGAATTCCAGGTGGTCAGGAGTGAGTCCCCAGTGAGAAAAGGAAGCGTCGACGAGAACCCGAGGTGTCATAGGCCTGCAACGGTTGGAAGACGAAGGGTTGTGAGATGGAAAATGGTCGACTTCTGCACGCGTGGTGTCGGGCCACATTGCAATGGTCAGGCAGAGTGCCCAGATTCCAAGGGACGTGGTGCACCGCACATGCAACGTGTGTGAACAGCTTGAGCACAGGCGACATCAAGTGCTTTACTTCGGGAGACAGCGATAGTCCCTTGGTCGCGAGACGGCGATACCCCCTTGGTCGTGAGACGGTGATAGGCCCTTAATTGTGAGGCAACGATAGTTCTGCCTTCTTCGCACGGTGATGCCATCTTGTTGAGAAGACGACAATTTGATACATCCTCTTTAACAAATGTCTTCTCGGTAGCCAGCCAGGGCCTCGAAAGCTTCCAAAATGTCGGTCCCTTTGAAAAAGGTCTCTGAGGACGAAAATAGGGGAGAGTTGATGGTAATTGAACCTAACGAAATGCATCCCTCATCTCTACCTCTTGTTCTTAAGAGTGGTGGCGTACTGCTGCCTTCTCAGGGTGATTATGGTCCGTTCAACTTGATAGTAATGGCCAGCCGGGATTTTTCTCTTGCAACTTTGAGAGAGGGCCTCACAATTTCTTCTCAAAGGGAACCTATCATCAGTTCAGCTTTTGTAGTCACCTCCTTCTCGAGATAAGTTATTCATCCTCTCATTTGGAGCATTCATGGAGGCTTTGTCGTATCACAGGTCATGATGCCTTTGCCTGCGCAAGTTACCAAGTTTAATCATCGTAATGTTTTTGCGGACAATGGACGTGACCTTCTTAGAGCTGCTTATCAACTTTTCAGTCGGGCTTCTTTCTTCGAGCTGATTATGTTTCTATTTTTGGCGAAGAAGCTGATGGACAACCTCCAAGACTTCAATGTTCCCTGCGCAGACTTTTTCAAAACAAAAGTGACTGAAAAATCTCAAAAGGCTAGGGGAGTTCTAGATTCTAGCTGGCCCTTACTTTAGTTCTTCCTTGGGCCTTTGACTGTCACAGATTCTACGACGACACACTTGGGTAACCTTAAAACCAACTTGCTTATGCGTCAGTTCGTTCACCCATATTTTGAGATTTTGCCCTCAGAGATTTCTTCGATATTTAAAGAAATTGCATATGTTGAAAATGAAGATGACATGGCGATTCTTGAATGTAACATCAATGATTTGAATAGCTTGCTTACTACAGCCTGTGAGGTAGAAAAAGACTTGTTTTCCCCTCGATTGGTACGTGGGGAATATCCTCCTTTGGTTAGAAAGTTTGCCCTTATCCAGGAGGCGGCTATGAAGGATGGAATCAAATGGGCACAATAGAACTATTATCGGCTTAGTTTTAGGAACTAAGCGATCTTCTTCATTTGTTGTATACCAACATTTGGTAATAGAAATAAAATGCCCCTCTTTGCCTTTTACTTTCTTTGTATGTCGCTTCTTGTGATATTCTCTTGCTTTATGAATAAAATTCCTTCTTTTGTTTCAGTGTGGTGCGTGGCTCTTTTATTCCTCCTTTTCTTTCTGTTTTATTGCTTCTGCCCTTTCACAGTGTTAGACGAAAAAGGATATCCCACTCCTTTCTTCGTCTTTTGACCGTTTGCTGTGGCTTCATGACCTCGAATGGGAAGCAGTTGCTTCCTCACCCCTTAGTGTTTGATTGGATAGGCGCTCACAATTCATCGTTCTCATGATTTAGTGAGCTTGTTTACTGCAAATACTCCAATTTGGGAGAGCTTTGGCTTTGATTCGAGGTGCATTGCTTTCGAACTCGTCATAAGTCTTAGTCTCAAGGACAAACTCCTTCAAATTCTTTGAAGCAATGCAAATAACCTCCAACTGATTCTAGACACTACGAACCTCACTTCTCAGCTCTGCCATGGGGTTTTGTTCCTGAGAGTCGGAGGGCTGACTCCTATCGACATGTACCTCTTTGGGAGCCTCTGAGAGGTGAAAGATCTTCTCTTGGCTGCTGGTGATCACCTTATTCCAGGAGGATGGAATTTGGAGTACCCTCCTCCATGGTTGGTGTGTTAATTTTGCTTCTAAAAGAGCAATGGGGACGTGTAGAACCTTTTGCTAGTCCGGTGTATAGGTAACCTTAGGAAAGAGAATGTCTTTCCTCCTCTTTGAACATGACTGTAATCATTCATCTCAGATCTTCAACGTCATCGTGAGACGAGTGTCCTGGCTCTCTCACAGGCTTCCAATCATTGTCCTTTGACTTTTTTGGTGTTGGAAGGTCTGTAAAATAATATTTAGCATCAACATAATGAGTTTTGGCTATAGGGAACGGTCTTTCGTCAGCATAGACTGTGTGTTGTCTCCCATCTCGGTTGGTGGAGCATGGATGGAACCACCCCCTAATCATGAAGCCAAGGGTGGCTGAGCAAGATGTTGTAAGATGTATCGGTGTCGATCACATGAAGCTGAGCTTAATCGTCGAGGTCACCGATCTTGAGGAGAAGACGAATTACACCAACTGGCTTTTCTCTTGATTGGTTGAACCCTTGCACAGTGATGTGGGTAGAAGTGAGGTTGTCAGATCCTAATCTCAATCGGGTGAGGATCCTTCTTGGGATCCGGTTGACTGCTAACCCTCCATCCAGTATGATCCGGTTGATAAGGCAGGCGTGTAGTTCACATTCACAAAGAGCGGGTGATTGTGGAATTTGCCTCCCAACTGAAGATCGTCTTCGAAAAAGGAGATTACCAAGCAACCACTCAGGGTCGCTGGGTCAACCTCAATAGGCTTCACTTTAGTCTCGTATACCTCTGGGTTAGAAAGAGCTTGCACCAAGGCCATACTATAGTCTCTAGACAGCAGAAAGGCATCATAGATACTTAGAAGAAATGGAAGCTTTCTCAAGTGCCTAATTACATCTTATTTCACTTTATCCGCGTTAGTCTTCTGCGTTCCTGATCCAGTCACTAGTGTAGGTGGTAGGGTAGGCTTAGGAACAGGTTTTAGTTGAGTTTTGGTTTGTGACACTAGTTGACTTTGTTGTTCAGTCGGTGCGGTTTGGGTTGATGGGGAGCAATAAGTATTTGTATTAGGGATGTAGAGGTTTGAGGTTGAGGATTAGGGAAAAGTGAAGGGTCAGGAAATTTGAGGACCTTGAGCTTTTGAGGTGTGGGTTGTAGCTTCTTCCCCTATCTCAGGTTCATTTACCCCGTGCTGGATGGTATTTCCAAGATCTGGACCATGTGGGAGGCCTCTTTGGAAGAGGAACTTGAGGGTGGCTTGGTCTTAGCTTTGGTTGACAAGGTGTTAGCGACTATCAAGAATCCAGACACCTGGGCCAGCATCTTTCTTAGGCACTGTCGCTGTGACTTACTAAGGCTAGTGCCTCCGAGCTCTTTGTTTAGAGCATAGAAGTCTGGGTGCTGCCGAGATGTACCTGTAAAAGAAATTGAAGAAGAGGGAAAATAAGAATGTCCGAGGCAGCTTTTTAGAATGTCCGAGGCAGCTTTTTACGTCGTCGCCAGAATTGGACGTGTGCAGGGGGTGTTTTAGGTCTTGCCCCGGCTTTGACCGTTGACCGGTGCTTTTAGAATTGTCACCCATATTGAAGGACTCCTGTGCTGTTAATGACTCAGGGACGTCTGTCTGATTCGACGATAGGAAAATGCGAGCTGCGCTTGGGATGAAGTCTTGTACGATTGGCAGTAGAGGAAGGGGTCTGAGAAACTCTTCCTCGAGTGGTGGATGAGGGTTGTTGTTCCTTCGGCTAATTGACCTGGGTGCTCGTCTTTTGGATCCCTGAGAAGGGGTTTGGTTTATCCTATCGGGTTGATGAGTAGTCCTAGCTTTGTGGACTACCTCACACTTCAAGGATTTGAGCCTACTTCACCCATGGTAGACTTCCCAATGCTGAGAGGTCGAAGGCTCTGAGGGGTCTTATGTATGCTCATAAGGGGCCCGTAGTGTTCCATTTGGATGGGTGTGACGTCTTGAAAGTGCTTTAGGAGAACGCCGCAAATGATGTGGCCTTCCTGCACCATCTACGTGACTGTAGCTTCGAACCCAGAGCATTCTTTCAGCTCGTGGCCCCATACTTAGTGATATGGGCACTAGAGGCTTTCCGTACCCTGGGCAAGGCACTTAGGCTACGTGGCGGGCTTGGGAGTGATGAGACCTTGTTGGAGCGATGTCTCGAAGAGGGCCTACAGAGGTCTAGCTATGCCCTTCCCGAGGCTTGCGTCAAGAGTTCTTGCATTGGTGGAAGAGGGACTTGAGGGCATCCTTTTGGGTTACCATGAGCTTCCTAGCATTGTGCATCTTCTTTGCTAAGAGTTCGTGGAAGCCAATGCATTTGCTCACGTCATGGCCTCGTATCAGGTGATACGAGCACTAGAGGTTCTCAGTTCCTAGAGTCAGGAACTTGGGCTGCCTTGTCGGCTTTGGCGTGATGTGTCCCTCTTCGAGCATTATTGAAAATAGTGCATGGAGGATGGTTGGTGCCCCATCTTCTTCTTGTATTGTCACTATGTGAGAAGCCTCAGTTGCCCCGAACGCTTTCTTTAACTCTTCAAGATTATCTGTCCCTTGTTAATAAGGGCTTCGATGGTGTCATTAAGCTTATAGCCGTCCTGAGTGGGGAGACCTATTTTCCTGTGATAAGCGTAGTACCTCTCATGTTTCACTTGTCTAGCCTGTTCTGGAGTGCTGATCTCCTGCAGTTGGATCATGTTTTTCTCCCATAGTAGTCGAAGCTGTGCAGGGACCCACTCCTTGTCAAAAGGATACACCTTGTTCTGGTGCTGGGTCCAGAAGTCACTTCGCTTTATGTTTTTAGGGGGCGGGACCTTATTGTAAGACTGCTGCTTGCCCCCATCCTAAGACGTTTGTGCCTTGGAGAGGTCCAGGGTTTGAGGAGCAGCTTTGTTAGTGTCAGTCACGATGACAGTTGCACTAATCACTGCTTTCTGCTGGTTGCCCCGATTGTTAGAGCGAGTGTTCGAGCCAGAGGGATGCTGACGAGATCCGCCATGGTGCTTGGATAGATTCTTGATACGAACTGCTTTAGAGATGAGGTCTAACATGGAGGGTGGATTGGAGGCCTTGACATGTAGGGTGATCTCATGAAGCATGTTTCGTATGTAGGTCTGGACAACTTCTTTCTCAGTAATGAGAGTGGCATGAAAGGTTGCAAGCTCTCTCCATCGAGCGATGAACTTTTCAACCGGCTCACCAGGGTATTGAGTCAGAGTGAGGAGCTCGATGGTTTCAACATTCCTTTGGAGATCGTAGAAGCATTGGTAGAACAACTGCTCCATTTCCTGCCAGGTATGCACCGAGTTTGAAGGCAGTCAAGCATACCACTGGAAGGCTGGCCCTTCGAGAGTCTCGACAAACTGACGGAGGAGGAGTCACCCATCAGTTGTCGTCTCTCGGAAAGCCGCTTGGAAGTGAGTAGTATGATGGTGCGGGGACATAATACCATTGAACAGAGGGAGTTTCCCTTTTTATTAGTTTGTGGGAAACGACACCTGGTCGATGTACGACTTTTGGTAGAGCGATACCTCTTGCATGCCTAGAACCTTGTTCTTGAGCATGCGAGGGTCGTGTCTATGAGCTAGAGGAGAGAGTGGGGTCCAGGGAAAAAAAGCAACCTCTGCCTTGGAGGCTGGAGGCCTCTGTCTAACATCAAGTTGTTGCCCCGAATTCCTTTGTCGAGCCCCGAGTGCACGGATGACCTAAGGCTGGCTCAAGATGGTACTCTTTGGGAAGACCTTTGAGTACCAGATCTCGAGGTGCTTTCTTGGTGAGAGAGGAGTGACAAAAGAAGGAGTTGGTTCATGACTCTGCCTGAGCCAGGATCGGGGAGGAACTTGCAACGCCGGTGCGTGTACACCTTTGGGTTTAACCATCCCGGTGACTTGGGGGTCAGCCTGGGTTTGCTCAACTAGTTCGACCTTAGGAGGTCGAGACCCACGAGCATGTGTCCGTGAGGGACCTGGTAGAAGCCCATCTCTCATATGGTGGAGCTGTGTGTGGTGAGAGGGAGGATAAAGTGGTGGACACTCATGTGCTCGAGCTGACGCCGAACTGGCATTGCCTCGAGCTGTGGGATGCATGATGCACGTAGGGTTTGACCCAAGAAGGCCTAACCTTGAAAATGAGTTCGAGGCAGTATGAAAGTTTCCTCGTGGTGTGGCTCGAGTAGTTGGACCACGAGCTCTTAGGTGTGTGAGTGGGGTGGAGACCCCAAGATTTCTGCCTCCATGTGTCGAGGCTCCAAGGGTAGTGAAGGAGTTCGAGGGGTAGCCTTGCGGCAACCCTCATAAGTGATGACAACTTGATTGCCTTTCACGAGAGTGGACAGGGCAGCCTTCCGACATACCCCAGCAATATATGTGTAGTAGCAGATGTGCTACCAATGCATAGGGCCTTGGTGGAGGGTCCACCAAGGTGAGCAAACAAACAGAGAGTCAGGGACCTTTAAGTCCCCTTTTGCACCAACCCAAGAAAGCACCTGGGAGCCGGACTATGAGTCTAGACTTAGAAGGAATGTAGGGAAGGAAGCTTGAGCAGTTCGCTTCCCTAGGACAATCACGAGTGCAGGGATGAGAAAATCCCCGACTCGAATAAACTAGTTGAATAACCCAGGTGCGATAGAAAGTAGTGCAGAAAGTAAAAGAAGATACTGATCAAACAAGAGCAAACAGATGAAAGGGTAATAAGTCCCCAGTGGAGTCGCCAAGTTAGTTAGGTGCTTAGATCTCGCCCTCCAGATCTAGATGATCTGACAGTGCGTATCTCGAGTTAAGAAGACTTGGGACCTGAGATCGCTCTCTCGGAAATCGTATTCAAGAACAAGGGCAGGTATCCAGCTAGTGAGAGAGGAATTTTGGTTGTGAGGTGGGGACCAACCTCACCTGGGTCCGTGACTTACTCGGGCTTACTTGCACAGGGGCCGTAATAGATCATGAAAAAAAGCCCCCCAGCTGCTTTAGTTGTTTCGAAATTGGCTCCCTTGACCTGCAATTTCCTTGTTTTCTGCACAATTCTACTATGGTTAATTTGCATAACAAGTGAGCCGAACAACCCACCCTTGTCTAAGAGCAATGCACCTTCATATGGTTGAGAAGGTGAGAAATTAGGGTGATGAAAAGAAAAGGGTTTGAATGAGAGGAGAAAAGAATGAGGAGAATGCATGAGTTGGCAAAGAGATGGAGTCCCGATGGCACTAGGTGTTGCCACCCACAACCGTGGAGTAGAAATGTCGTGGCCCTTAGACGGCGCTGGACACTACTGCTCACGGCTAGAGGGTGAGTAGTGATTTATGGATGGTGCTGGGCATCACTATTGGCAATACGAGAAAGCAGCGCACCCTTGTGCATAGGCGTGGGATGCAAAGGGGAACTTGCAGACGTCGATGAGTACCGAGGGCATGAAAGAGGCTCACAGATGGATTTAGGCATCGAACGTGCAAAGGAAGCTCGCGGACGACAATAGGCACCGAGAGGGCGAAGGGAGCTCATGGACGACGATAAGCACCGGGGCACGTGAAGGGAGCTCGCAAATGGTGATAGGCATCGAGCACGTGAAGGGAGCTCGCGGAAGACAATAGGCACCGAGCACGTGAAGGCTCACGAACGGCTATAGGCACCAAGCGCGCGAAGGGAGCTCACAGATGGCGATAGGCACCAAATGAGTGAAAGATGCCCACAGACGGCGATAAGTGTTGTCACGACCTCTTGCGAGCAGTGATAGGCATCGCCATCTACAATAGGCGCACAACTGGGGGAAGAGCCCTATTGGTAGCAATAAGTTTTGCCATTTATGTTCTTCACTGAGATGTCAAGGATACCTCTTCGGACGAAGAGAACCTCGTTGAGAGATAGAAACAAACAAACAGAAGAGGGAAAGGAGCGTGCGTATGGCACTGCCATCGCCATGCACAACCTATTAATCCATGGGAAGGAAAAAAAAGAAAAGAAGGAGGCATGCACGGCGCTGTCACTATCGTGCATTGCCTCTAAGGGAGGCTCAGACGAAGAAGGAGAAGAAGAAAAAAAAGAAGAGAGAGAAAATTTACCTTGAGCTTAGGGGTATCGGTCCAAACATTTCTCTCCTTATTCTCTCTCCAAACGTGACCCAACAATGAGAAAGAACGGGAATTTTATTGAGTAAAAGTTCTCTTTTGTGAAGGGTTCCAAGCCTTTGTGTACAATGATGATACGCGACATATATAGAATTGTACCCAAACATGGGTGGATTGATCAAAATTAAACCTAATTGCTGGAAATTAAGATTTAACCTAATTAAAAGAAATTATAAAATAGGGTGCAAAATGATAGATTTGCCCCTTCCTAACAAGTTGTGGAATTCCAAGACAGTCTATGTGTTGCCCTAGAACGTGCATAATTTTTCATGAATGATCTGAGATTGTTCTGATGCCCATTTGATCGAAAGATGATTGTTTCTTGTAGGGCTCGGCATGTGATACCAACTTCGACCCATGGATCGTGGTTTTAGGCCACGATCATGTGACTTGAAATTTGAATGAATCTGGAAACTTTAGATTGATTGTGTGTTCGTTCCTTGATGTTTTATGTGATTTCTTCATTGGTTCACACTGAGCATGCCATCACTATCGTGGGGCAACAAACGCAGCTCGATTTCGTGCTCGGACGAAGATTTTGCAACTTTGGAGTTCTGGCTAGAATCTAGAATTTTGGTGATAAAATTTTCAATCACTTCGTCGACTTTGTGTGGGGAATCCGACCGTCAATCATGCACGACGTTCGAACCAGTGGTAGCCATGGACCTTACACAAGCGATGGAACTAGGTTTGCGTTGATCTGACCCACGAGCGGCGTGATTTTGTCGCTCGAGCGAGGCATGATGCTGTTGATTTTCCTGCACTTTCTTCATGGATCAGCAGCTTCTCTTTAGCTTTTCTTCGCGCTCGGGCGTCGTCACAGGGTGTCCCACATATTGAAACGCTCGTCTCGATGAGGCAAACACGCTCCATTAAGTTTGAGCATGATCCGATCTTAGACAATAGAGATTTAAGCATCGCAAGTCACTATTCATGACTGTCCATTTAATGAAGTTGAGTTGCAGGGTGGCCGCAAGGGGGTAGCGTGTGACTGCTCCTGTTTTACTCTTTTTCATATAACTTCTTCCTGGAATGTCAGTTCAACTAGGTCGGATCCAATGGCGGTGGTCCCATAACAAATTGAGACATAAAAAATATAGTTATAGTTATAGGGTCCGTTTCAGGGTTCTAGCGGCTGATTTTGTCTAAACTGTTTTTCCATCTGCACTGCCTTAAACATGTCGGAATGTGACGAAACTTGGCATGAGACTTTTGAGAGTCCTAATGAAGATCTTGGCCAGTTCTAGGGCTATTTCGAGATTATGGAAATTTCCGCTGTTTGTTAGGCTTTATTGAACAGGGACCCATGATGATGAAAAATTTCTTCCAACACCAAGTCCTAAGCCCCGATCTTTAAGCTCCAATAGGATCCACCCTTCAAGACTAGAACACAATCAAGATGCCTGGCGGCAGAGGTAATGTCGCCAGCACCATTTCCAATAGCGTTAGGCCCGAGCCCTTCAACAGTCGGGACACAGCCTGGTCGAAGTGACCGATGTGACGACCTGACATGTCAGTCTGTACCCACCACTGTGACAGATCTATACTGACATGTCAGAAATTAGTATGGAGTGAGGTTATCGATTTTCTATCGGATGATGGTCAGAGGCAAGTACAACCAAGATGGTTGGACCGCTCGTATTCGACGACATTCAGAATGTCACCGGCGCTAGCCGAAACCACTTCAAATTTCTATTAGCAAAATCAAAGCAATCAAAGCACATCATTGGTTAAGTGCCTCGATCTCGCCCTCCAGATCCAAGTGATCTGGCAGAACGTGTCTTAGGTTTCTAGTGAAGCCAAGATTTGAGATCGCTTTCCCGAAACCTTGCTCAAGAGCAAGGGCAGGTATACCAACCTTTAAGAGAGGAATTTAAGTAGGTTCTGGACTTACTCAAGTTGGCTCGCATGGGTGCCCTCTTAGATCATGAAGAAAGTCCCCCCAGCTGCTTTAGCTGGGTCAGAATAGCCTCCCTTGACCTGCAATCCTCTTGTTTTCTACGCAACACTTCTAGGGTTAATTAGCGAGACAAGTAGTTCGAAGAGACCCACCCTTGTCTTATGGCAGCGCATGCTCATATGAGGGAGTGCTGAAACAGAAGTTTTCCAATAAAGAGAAAAAGAAGGAGAAAAATTGACAAAGGGGTGATACTAGCACGACGACCGGAAGCTACCGACTCAGAGTGGTAGCAAGAAGGGCATGACTCTCAAGACCAGGACGGCATCAATACTATTCTAAATCGAGATCGATATGGTAGTGCTAGGCTAATTCTACCCTCAATCAAGTAAGGAAGAGTGAAGAGAAGAAAAGAGAGTGAGATGACAGAAGGGGAATGACCCAGACGGCAACGGGTATCGTCGTTGGCCTCATGAGAAAACATCGTGCCCCTTATGGGCGACGATGGCTTCTAGTGAGGCTCACGACGATAGCTTCACTTGAGGCACACGGTGCCAGTCATGGAATACGAGAGGAAATGAATATTACCATTAGCAATGTGAGGAAGCAACATGTCCGTTGCGGACAGCGCATGACAATAGCTTCCCATGAGGTGCACAACGACGAGCACAGAGAGCCACGAAAGATGCCTGTGCTCAGTGACGGGTATTACCTCGATCCCTTTACGGACGACAATGGACATCGTCACCTGCAATAGTCTCGTGTCAAGGTGAAGCCCCCGTAAATGGCAATGGGCTTAGCTGCCCATGTTCCTCACTGAGACGTTGAGGGTACGTTCGCGAACAGCAATGAGCAGTATCGTCTGCAATTCCCACCGGGAGGTAGAGAAGAATACATAGGGGGAGGAGAGCTCGAGCATGACGCTGCCATCGCCATGCGCTACCCGTGAGATCATCGAAGAAGCATGCACAACACTTCCACTACCGTGCATGGCCCCTGAGGAAAACTCAAGTGGAGGGGAGGAAGAAGAGAGAAAGGAAGAGAAATAAGATGAAGAGGAAGAAGAGAGAGAGGAAGAGAAAGAAGATGAAGAGGAAGAGAGAGAAGTTCTACCTCAGAGCTAGGGGTACCGATCAAAATTTTCTCTCACCTTGCTCCCTCTCTCCAAATGTGACCCAACAATGATAAGAAAGAGAAACCGTATTAAGTAAAACTTCTCTCTTTTTTGAAAGGTTGAGTCCTTTTGGTGCATACAATGATGGTATATATATATAGAATTTGCCCCAAATATGGGTGGATGATCAAAAGTAACCCTAATTGCTGAAAATTAACATTAAAATGATTTAAATGAAATTAAAAAATAAGGTGTAAAATGAAAGATTTGCCCCTTCCTAACAATTTACGGAATTCCAGAACAGTCCCAATGTTGCCCTAGAACTTACGTGATCTTGCATGGATGATCTGGGGTCGTTCTGATGCCCGATTGATCGAAACATGATTATTTTCTTGTAGGGCTCGACATGGCGATCGATTTGATACCAACTTCGAGCCATGGATCGTGTTTTAGTGGACGATCATGTGATTTGAATTTTGAATGGATCTTGAAACTTTGGATCGATAGTGTGCTCGTTCCTTGATTTTTTCGGTGATTTCTTCACTAGATCGTACTGAGCATACCGTTACGATTGTGGGGCAAAAACGCAGCTCAATTCCGTGCCCAAACGAAGATTTTGCAGCCTTAGAATTTTGACTAGAATCTGGAATTCCAGCTCATGTGTCGAATCCGACAATTCATCATGTACTGGGTTCAAGTCAGAGATGGCCCGAGAACTTACGCATGCGGTGGAATTGGTCTCGCATCGATCGGGCTCTCGAGCAGCGTGATTCGGCCCCTTGAGGGGGGCACGACCTTGCTGAATTTCCTGTACTTTCTTCATAGATCAGCAATTTCTCTCTAACTGTTCTTCATGCTCGGGTATCATCACGGGGCATGCCACATATCGAATCGCTCGTCTTGATGCAACGATTATGCTCACCAAATTTGAATGCTATCCGACTTGAGATGTGTGAGATATGAGCATCAGAATTCATTGCTCATGACAGTCCCTTCAATTGTGTAGGGTTCCAGGGGGGCCACATGGGAATAGCGTGCGATTTTTCCTGTTTCCTCTTTTACTTATAACGTCTTCTTGGAGTATCCATTCGAGCTGATATTTGACTCCTGCGGGTTTTCAACCATGCTGGATCCAATGGTAGTGGTCCCACAGCAAATTGAGATACTGAGAATGTAGCTCTAGTTTTAGGGTTTGTTTCAAGTTCTTTGAGGCCGATTCTACCGGATATGTTCCTTAGTCGGCACTGCCTTAGACATGTCGGAATGCAATGAAACTTGGAGGGAGACTTTTGGGAGACCTCACAAAGATCTTGGCCAGTTCTGGTGCTACTCTGAGACTGTTAGGATTTCCACTGTTTCCTAGGCTTTTATTGATGATGAAAAATATCTTCCAACAGCATGCCCCGCCGAATGTTGTGCTTCGAGAGAATCGAGAAGTATAATCACTCAGGAATTTTGAGAGATCTTGCCAAAGTCCTTACCCTTAAGGGACTATTTATGATTCTGAAGCGTGAGGCCTTTGTAGGGACCTCGTCGGACAGAATCAGACCTGAGGGATCTTGTCAAAGTCCTCACCTTGAGGGACTATTTGTGATTCTCAAGCGTGAGGCCTTTGTAGGACCTCCTCGGACAGTATCAGGCCTACGTGGAGGCCAAGTGCTAAGAACCTTTTGGTCGGCATTGTTCGCTACTACACCAAGTTTGCTTTTGATGCTCAGGGTATCTCTGTAGGTCATATCTAACGGGGTCCAGTCGAGGGCTTCTGACCTATCCTGAAAGTCTGGTCCCATGTAGGCTAGGGAATTTGGCGAGGAATACCCTGAAGCTTGTGGCAGGTTAGACCCTAGCTTCGTCAGTTTCTTGCTTTTGTGATTGTCTTTAGCATTTTATATAGATCTTCTGGTCATCGACCTCACCCTCGAGGACTCTTGTGGTTTTTGGGAGATCTTATGCGGCTGTCACTCCCTAGCGAACCATGTTGTTGGTGTTTGAAGTGCGGGAGATCTTATGCGGTTCTCACTCCCTAGTGATCAATTTCATGTTCATTGATGCTTTACATTTGAGGATTTTAGGTAGACCTCATTAGGATTGTGATTGAGCTTCGGCTGATGCGGTGGTTGTGCTTCAACCTATCTTGTTGGTTTAAGAGACCTTTGCAAGTTTTCACTTGAACAGGCGAAGTGGCACTGTAAATATGGTTTTCCCCAACTTCTGTTATTTTTGGGCTCTATTACCCATGACTTTACTCTCATGTCCACCTTTTTCATCGGTTTTTGCTCATGATGCCCTTTTGGGGTTTTCACCGTGCTTGGGTTTTGTTTCCACGAAACTCTTTTACTCATGGTTTCGTGACCATGCCCGTCCGTCATTTTTACTCATGGTGTTCCCTTGTACGGGTGTACACCATGCCCCTTTTTTCGTGTGAAGGCATCTTTAGGGTCATGCCTTCGAGACCTGTGCGAAGCCTTTTAACGTCATGCAGCCAAGAAGTGCAATATAGTTTAGGGTCATATAGCTGGACCATAATGGTGACGAATGGCAGACTGTAGAGGCCATAGAGTGAGTCTAGTCATGGTTATGACTCCCTTTGGGAAGATGGCACAAGGTTGCCTGTGAAGGATGGATGATGTATGAACGGTGGGTGAAAAGTGGTCACCCACTAACTGACGGTGAGTGTGGGTGGCGAGATGGCTCGCCGTTTTGTGAGAGTGGTTAAGACTCACTAGGGAGTGGTGAAAGATGGTAATGATGAATGGACTCATTGGATAGGTAATAAAGGTGGTGCGCGCACACGAATGGGTCGGTTAGGGAAGACTTGCACAAAGATGCATGTAAACAGCGTGTGCACATGTGTTGTCTCACTAGAGAGGTAATGGAGGTGGTGCGCGCACGCGAATGGGCCGACTAGGGAAGACATGCACGATGATGCATGTAAAAGGTGTGTGCGCATGTGTAGTCTCACTGGAGAGGTAATGGAGGTGGTGTGTGCAGACGAATGGGCCGACTAGGGAAGACGTACACGAAGATGCATGTAAAAGGCGTGTGCATGTATGTGGGGGCGCCTTTAAGCTCATGCCTCTTGAACCTGGGCAAAGCAGTTTTATGTCATGTGGCCAGGATGTGCACTATGGTTTAAGGTCATATAGCTTGGACCATGGTTATGTAGTTTAAAGTCATGCAACTCAGACCGTGCATTTTAAAGTCATGCAACAGAGCTCCGCTACAGTTTAAGGTCATATAGTTTGGACCATGGATGTGTAGTCATGCAGCATGGACCATGGTTATGCAATTTAAAGTCATGCAACTAGGACCATGCAGTTTAAGGTCGTGTAACTAGACCTCCGCTACAGTTTAAGGTCATATAGTTTGGACCATGGCTGTGCAGTTTAAGGTCATGCAGCATGGACTATACAGTTTAAGGTCGTACAGCTAGACCTCCGCTGCAGTTTAAGGTCATGTAGTTTGGACCATGGCTGTGCAGTTTAAAGTCATATGGTATGGACCATGGTTATGCAGTTTAAAGTCATGCACCTAGGGTCATGGCTATGCAGTTTAAGGTCGTACAACATGGACCATGGTTGTGCAGTTTAAGGTCATGCAGCCTGGACCATGACGTGGGTCACCGTGTGGTTGAGGATCTCTTGGGGTAGGTCTGTGAATAACAGCCTGTCTCCTTGGGGATAAAATGGTTATAGCTATTCATAAGGGGAGAGCTTCTTAAATGGGGATGGTGGCCCCGGCCCCACAAAGAGTGGCAAGTGGAAACGAATCTTCATCGGGGATTAGGAGGGTCAGTGTGACTCCATGGGGATAATTATGTTGATGCGAAACGAATTCCTTGGGGATCAAAGGGGTAGTATGACCTTTTACCAACATCTAACTGCACCGAAAATGTCGTAAAATACACCCTAGCATAGATGTGGTCCATCTCTCAGTTTAAGGCTGGTGTGTGGGCCATTTGTCATGCCATGCATTATAGTATTAGGATGCTATGCAGTTTTAATGTCATGCGGCTAGGAGGTCAACCTGGTCATACAGGTTTTGAGTTGGGTGACGAGGATTTAGCAGTATAAGGTCATGTAGCTAGAGCTCCACTACAGTCTAAGGTCATATAGTTTGGACCATGCAGTTTAGGGTCGTGTAGCTGGACCATCGCAATGCAATTTTAAAGTCGTGCATCTAGGACCCTCACTACAGTTTAAGGTCATGTAGTTTGGACCTTGGTCATACAGTTTTTGAGTCATGTGTTGAGGACTTCGCAGTTTAAGGTACAGTTTAAGGCCATATAGTTTTGACCATGCAATTTAGGGTCAGGCATCTAGACCATCGCTATGTACTTTTAAAGTTGTGTAGCTACGACCCTCACTACAGTTTAAGGTCATGTAATTTGGACCCTGGTCGTGCCGTTTTTGAGTCGTGTCACGAGGACCTAATAGTTTAAGCTCGTGAAACTAGACCTCCACTACAGTTTAAGGTCATATAGTTTGGACCATGCAATTTAAAGTGGTGCATCTGGACCATAATGTGGTGAGGTAAAGCGTCCATGGGGAACAAAGCCGTCACCGAAGATTGCATCTCTTGAGCAGTGAGAATGTGGTGTAGGGACTGAACTTCTTGCGGATGCAGGACGAAGGTTCAGATGGGAGTGTCATGGCATGCACATGGCACTAAGTGTTGGATGGCACATGCGGCATTAGGCTTAGATGATGTAAGCATGACGTTAGGTCCCTTGGTGTAGTGCTCTACAGTAGGCCTTGACGAGGTGTGTGGCGACGACCTTCGGGCAAAGGCCCACGACGATGATCTTGACGAAGGCGTGCGACGAAGGTCTTGACGAAGGTGAGCGATGATGGCCCTTGACATAGGCACACAACGATGGCCCTTGACGAAGGCACCCGGTGATGGCCGTTGGTTGAAGCACATGGTGATGGCCTTTTCGGGTCACTGGTTTTGACCTGCCTTGGTATGGTTTTATTGCCGTCAAGAACTGGGGACTGGCACGTGATTTCATGTTTGTCGAGAGAAGCTTGCGTCGTTGTTGGGTATATAAAAAAAAGGGAAAGCCCCTCTTTACTCTTTACCGAAGGGGTAAAATAGTGGAAGTGTTTTCTTAGAGAGAGAGAGAGGACCTAAGATTTTTGGAAGAGATTTCCCAACTAGAGGTTCCCGACTAAAATCTGCAGCAGAGAGGGAGCTCTTTCTTGCGAGCTTCAGTGGGTTGCCGGCCTTCACAAGATGCTTGCAAACATATTTGGAGAGTGCAAAGGATATCCGACTAGGGAATAGGGTTTCTTGGGGCCTTAGGCTGTTTGCAGAGGTGTCCTGCCAGAGTGTGAGTTCTCCTTTGGTCGTTCCACGATTGAAGGGGAGGTAGCAGAGAGATTAGAGGGCTCTGTTAGTTCTATGGATATTGGAGGAGAAGGAGGAGGCATAGCAGCGAGTTAACCGTGAACGCAGTAAAATTTTGGTGAGCTTGTGGCGAATTGCCGAAGTGTAAAAGTTGGGAGAGGGGAGATCCGCAGGGGGATTCCGGGTGACTTTCCATTGTATTCCTATTTATTAGAAAAGGGGAAAGAACAGAGTCCGACAGAGATTCCCATCGAAAAGCGAAGTGTTTTCGATAGGGAGACGCTACGTAGTAGGGGAAATAACAGGGCCGAGCAAGGATTTCCAGCGGTCGTAGGAGTATTTCTAGCGAAACCGAAAGGATTGCGAGGAGGGCGAAGGGTTGTGAGAATGTTGACCATTGCCGTGGGGAGATAGCTGGGGAAACCAAAGAAACACAAGGGTTAATGCCTCCAGGAAATTGGGGACGGTGGGAACTGAGGTACAACGAGGGCATGTGCGCTGTTATGTCACATGCAACATTACCTTCACGTGTCCCTAGGCCATGGTCAGTGATAGCCACTTTGGGAGTGTGCTACTCGCGGCAATGGGCTCGCACAGTGTAAGCTTGCCCGAGGTGATGGTAGGATAAGCTTGCCCGAGGTGATGGTAGGATGTGGCATCATGTTGTACACAACGATGGTTGCGCATGGTGTCGAGTCGTGCGCAGTGATGACTATGGACGACGATGTCTCGCGGGGGTCAAGAGTGATGGCAATTAAGAAGGCTTTGCCGCCGTGATCTATTGGAAGCCAAGGTCCCTAGCAGAACCGTGAAGTCCATGTTGTTTCAGCATGGGCCGGCTCCTTAGAAGCTAGCCATGCCTAGTCAAATGAATTGAAGCTGACTCGAAAATGGTTGGCTTCCTCTTTCGGCCTGCAATCATCCTCTTTGGTGGTACCGGAGCTAACTTCTCCAAGTGGTTTTGCATCTTCTTCTTGAGGAGAGCATTTCTTCGAGGGGTATGCTTCTTTTCCACGAGGAGAGCGTTTCTTCGGTAGGTTTGCTTCTTCTTCATGAGGAAAGCGTTTCTTTCTGGCCTGTAACCATCCTCTTATCCTTAAATGCAAGAGCTTTGTAACTTCCCTAGTAATGGGTTTTTTATTGTAACTTATAACTCTTTTTAATGCAATGAAAGAAATGAACTTCTTTTGAACTGGCTTAATGTTCTTCTTTTTCATTTCCTTCTTTTCTTACTGTGCACACTGCATTTTAGGGATACATCAATGATAGTACTTCTTCAGGTATTGTTCGTTGAAAGGGGGTAGGGTAGGCTTAGGAACAGGCTTTGGTTGGGTTTTGGTTTGTGGCACTGGCTGACTTTGTCGCTCGGCCGATGAGGTCTGGGCTGATGGGGAAGTAATGGGGGCTTGTATTAGGGATGTAGAGATTTGTGCTTGGGGTTTAGAGGAAAGTGAGGGATCAAAAAACTTGAGGGCCTTGAGCTTCTGAGGTGTGGGTTGTAGCTTCTTTCCCTATCTTAGACCCATTTGCCCTGTGTTAGCTGGTGCTTTCAAGATCTGCACCATGTGGAAGGCCTCTTTGGAATAGGAGCCTGAAGATGACTCGGATTTGGCTCAGGTTGACAGGGCGTCGACGACTGTCTAGAATCCAGTCCCCTGGACCAACATCTCTTTGAGGCGCTCTTGCTATGGCCGGGTGACGTTGGTGCCTCGGAACTCTCTGTTTAAAGTGTCGAAGTCTGGGCACCATCGAGCTGCACCTGTGGAGAAAATAGAAGAGGGAGGAGAAGAAGGGTTAGAACGTTCCGGGCAGCTTTTTACATCGTCGCCGAAATTGGATGTGTGCAAAGGGTATTTTAGGTCTTGCCCCGGCTTTAACCGTTGTGGGCTGCTTTTACCGCCGTCACCCATATTGGAGGAACCCCGAGCTGCTGGTGGCATAGGGATGTCTATCTGATTGGACGAAAGGATAAGGCGAGCTGCGCTTGGGATGATGTTTTGTAAGGTCGGGATTAGAGGAAGGGGCCTGAGGAATTCTTCCTTGACTTGTGGCTGAGGGATGGGATTCCTTCGGCGGGCTGACCAAGGTGCGTGCCACCTCCTTCTGGATCCATGAGGGGGTGTTTGAACCGCCCTCTCTGGCTAATGAGTAGTCCTAGCTTACTGCCTCATGCTTCAAAGACTTGAACCTACTTCTCCCATGGTAGACTTCCCAGGGCTAAGAGTTCGAGGGCTCTGAAGAGTCTAGTGTATGCGTAAGAGGGCCTTGTAGTGTGACTTCCTCTTGAAAGGTTACGATGGCCTGGTTGCATTCTAAGAGAACCGAACAAACGATGTGGCCTTGTCGGACTTTCTCTGCGACTATAGCTTCGAATCCAGAGTACTAATTGAGTTTCGTGGCCCCATACTTGGTGATATGGGCACCAGAGCTTTTTCGTACCCTGGGCAAGATGCCTCAGCTGACTGGCCGGCTTGGGAGTGACAAGACCCTGTCGGAGCATTACCTTGAAGAGGGTCTGCAGAGGGTCTTGCTTGGCATTTCCTTGGTCCTGCGTCGGGAGGTTTCCTTGCACAGGCAGAGCTGGGACTTGAGGGTGTCCTTCTGGGTTACCATAAGCTTCTTAGCATTTGAGGATCTCGTGGAAGCCAGTGCATTCACTGATGTCATGGCCTCGTATTTGGTGATATGCACACCAGAGATTCTTGGTCCCCAGAGGCAAAAACTTGGGCAGCCTTATTTGCTTGGGATTGACGAGTCCTTTGAGCATAATGGAGAAAAATGCACAGAGAATAACGGGTGCCTCGTCACCCTCATTGTGACTACGTGAGAAGCCTCAGTTGCCCCGAACACTTTCGTCAACTCTTCGAGCTTTATTTGTTTATAAGGGCTTCGATAGTGTTGTTGATTTTATAGTAGTCGTGAGTAGGGTAGCCTACTCTCTTGTGATAGGTGCAGCACTTCTCAATCGTCTCCTGCCCAGCTGACTCTGCAATATTGGCCTCCGGCAGCTAGATCATGTTTTGTTCTTAAGGCAATCGAAAATAGTGGGAGTCCACTCCTTGTCGAAGGGCTAAACCTTATTCTGGTGCTGGGCCCATAAATCATTTTGCTTAGTACTTTTAACGGGTGGGACGCTATTATGGGACTGTTGCTTGACTCCAATTTGAGGCGTCTGTGCCTTGAAGAGGTCCAGCGTCTGAGGGGCCGCACTCTTTGTGTCAGCCATGGTGACGGTCACACTGATCACTGCTTTTTGGTTGCCCCAATTGTTGAAGGGAGAGTTTGCGCCGGAGGGTTGTTGACAAGGGCTGTCATGGTGCTTGAACAACCCCTCAATACGAACTGCCTTAGAGATGCACTCTGACATGGAGGGTGGATTGGATGCCTCGACATGCAGAGCGATCTTAGGAACCATGTTCCGTAGGCAGGTCTGGATCGCTTCCTCTCAGTCATGGGAGTGGTGCCAACTCTCTCCATCGTGTAACGAACTTGTCAACCGGCTCACCAGAGTCTTGCATCCAGGTGAGGAGTTTGATGGTCTCCACATTCCTTTCGACTTCGTAGAAGCATTGGTAAAACAACTGCTCCATCTCTTGCCACATGTTTACCGAGTTGGGAGGCAGCCGAGCATAGCACTGATAGGCTAGCCCTTCAAGAGTCTCAACAAATTAGCGGAGGAGGAGTCGTTTATCAGTTGCCGTCTCTTGACAGGCTGCCTACAAGTTACCAATATGCTAGTGTGGAGATCTCGTACCATTGAACACGGGAAGCTTCCCCTTTTGATAGTTCGGAGGGAAGGGTACTTTGTCAATGTAGGAAGGGTATGGCTTCTGGTAGAGCGGTGTCTCTTGCATGCCTGTGACCTTGTTTTTGAGGCTATGGCCTACCATAGCATCTATGTCGGTTTGGGAGACCTCGCGAAAGGAAAAACTGTCTTGAGAGACCGGTGGGAGATAGGAACTGCGTCCTCACCGATTGGGGAATCGGTCTCATGGTGAGAGGAAGTGGGCTTAGAGGCTTATAGGCATTCCATCTTTTCAAGGATGGATTGCATCATTACCTCGAATCTGGTCATTCTCTCCTCCTAGGCTTCATCCAGATCATTGATCACCATGACACTGACCATCTCCTTTAGGAGGTTAGAGCCAAGAGGAGGAGCAGACCGCCGGGGTCGGCCAGTCATGGGTGGCAAGTCAGTCTGTAGTGGCAAAGCTTGCCTCGATTGGACTCGAGCCTTGTATGCCGATCTATTGAGGACCAATTCTCGATGGCTTTGGAATCGTGGCTTCTGGGCAGTGATGACCCAACAATACTCTTGGACTCGCTCAGGTTCTAGAGTATGAAGAGGGAAAAAGGGGTTACGAGGAAGGAGGTCATCGAGGGTAGTGACCTCAACTGCCTTGGAGGCTTCCTTGGTTAGGATCTGAAGACCTCTCTTCTGCTTAACCCTGAGACGGTTGTGGACTTCATTCCAGAACTGAGCCTGAGACCTGGTCTACCCCACCTTCTTTGTACATGCAAGGGCTGTGTCTATGAGTTGTAGCAGGGAGTGGGATTCAAGGACAAAAGGCAGCCTGGGTTTATACCTTCGAGGCTAGAGGTCTCTGTCTGACATCAGACCGCTTCCTCGAGTTCCTTTGTGGGACCCATGTGCACTGCTGAGTTGAGGCTGGCTCAAGATGATACTCTTAGGGAAGACGTTTGAGAACCAGGGCTCGAGGTGCTTGACTGGTGTTGGGCGAGTGACAAAGGAAGTAGCTGGTTCATGACTCCGCCCGAGTCTGGACTGGGGAGGAACCTGGGAAAAAGGTGCTTGTGCACCTTTAGGGTTAGCCATCAGAGTAACTTAGGGGTCCACCGGGGCTCAGTCAATTGGTTAAGCCTTGGGAGGTCGAGATCCACGAGCTTGTGTTTGTGAGGGACGAGGCAGTAACTCATCTCTCATAGGGTGGGATCGTGTGTGCTGGGAGGAAGGACGATCGGTCGAACCTCATGTGCTTAAGGTGGCATAGAGCTAGCACTGCCCCGAGTTGTGGAAAGTGAATGCATGACGCACGTAGAGTGGGTTCGGCCCAAGAAAGCCAAGCCCTTGATGCGAGCTCAAGGCAACGTGGGGGTTACTCTGAGGTGTGGCACGAGTGCGTGGACCACGAGCTCTTGGATGTGTGTAAGAGGTGGAGGCTACAGGGTCTCTGCATTAGTGTGTCGAGCCTCGAAGTCTAGAGGTTTAGAGAGGTGACAGAGTATAGGAGGTTGCCTCACGGCGAACCTCAGGAGCGACGACAACTTGCTTGCCTCCCGCGAAAGCGATTAAGGCAGCCTTCCGGCGTGCCCTAGCAATATGACCGGCAAGAGACTTGCCAGTAGTATGGTGTGTGCTTTGTGCAGTGGCAGACATGCCACCGATGCAAGGGGCCTTAGTGGAGGGTCCACCAGGGGGAGTCAGGGACTTTTAAGTCCCCTCTCGCACCGACCCAGGCAAGAACCTGAGAGTGGGACTATGAGTTGCGACTCAGAAGGAGAGTAAGGAAGGAAGCTTGAGCAGTTCTCTTCCCTGGGACAGTCACAAGTGCGGGGATGAGAAATCCCCGACTCGAATGAACGGGTTGAACAACCTAGGTGCCATAGAAAGTAATGCAAAAAGTAAAGGAGGATGCTGGTCAAATAAGAGCGAACCGACTAAGGGGTAGTAAGTCCCCAGTGGAGTCTCCAAGCTGGTTAGGTGCCTTGATCTCCCCCTTTGAATCTAAGTGATCTAGCGGCATCTGTCTAGGGTTTCTAATGAACTCGAGATTTGAGATCACTCTCTCGGAACCTTGCTCAAGAGCAAGGGTAGGTATACTAACCGATGCGAGAGGAATTTAAGGTACATTCGAGACATACTCGGGCTGGCTCGTGTGGGCGCCTTCATAGATCATGAAGAAAGCCCCCCAGCTGCTTTAGCTGGTTCGGAATTGCCTCGCTTGACCTACAATCCTCTTGTTTTCTACACAACACTTATATGGTTAATTGGCGAGACAAGTGGGTCGAAGAGACCCACCCTTATCTTAGGGCATCGCATGCTCATATGAGGGAGTAATGAAACAGATAGTTTCCAATAAAGAGAAAAAGGAGGAGAAAACTTGACAATGGGGCGAGACTAGCATGACGACCGGAAAGCTATCAACTTAGAGTGGTAGCAAGACGGGCATGGTTCTCAAGACCAGCACGGCGTCAATACTACTCTAAACCGAGATCGATATGGCAACATTAGGCTAAGTTTACCCTCAATCAGGTAAGGAGAGAAAAGAGTGAAGAGTAGGAAAGAGAGCGAGACGGCGGAAGGGGAATGACCCAAACAGCAACGGGTATCGTCGTTGGCATCATGAGTTGACTTAGCGTCCCTTGCTAGGTGCGATGGCTTCTAGTGAGGCTCACGATGATAGCCTCCCATAAGGCACACTGTGTCAGTCCTGGAATACGATAGGAAGCCCACGAACAACAATGAACGTCACCATTGGCAATGCGAGGATGCAACATGTCCCTTGCAGACGATAATGACTTCTGATGAGGCGCACAATGATAGCTTCTCGTGAGGTGCACAACGACAGGCACAGAGAGCCACGAAAGAAGCCTACGCGTGGCAACGATTATTACCGTGGCCCCTTTTCAGATGGCAATGGACATCGCCGCCTGCAATAGTCTCGCATCAAGGTGAAGTCCCCATAGACGGTAATAGGTTGAGCTTCCCGTGCTCCTCGTTGAGACGTTGAGGGTACGTCCGCAGACAGTGATGAGCAGTATCATCTGCAAGTCTCATCGGGAGGTAGAGAATAAGACAAATGGGGAGGAGAGCTCAAGCATGGCGATGCCATCGCCATGCGTGATCCGCGAGATCACCGAAGAGGCATGCACGACACGGCCACTGCCTTGCATGGCCCGTGAGGAAAACTCAGGTGAAGGGGTGGAAGAAGAGAGAGAGAAAGAGAAAGAAGAAGAAGAGGAAGAGAGATACGATCTACCTTAGGCCTAAGGGTACCGATCAAAAGTTTCTCTAACCTTGCTCTCTCTCTCCAAACGTGAGCCAACAATGTTAAGAAACAGAAACTATATTAAGTAAAAACTCTCTTTTTGTGAAAGGTTGAGTCCTTTTGGTGCGTACAATGATGGTACGTATATATAGAATTTGTCGCAAACATGGGTGTTAAAAATTAAGATTACAATGATTTAAAAGAAATTAGAAAATAGGGTAGATTAACAATTAATAGAATTTCAAAACAGTCCCTGTGTTGCCCTAAAACTTGCGTGATCTTGCATGGATGATTCGGGGTCGTTCTGATGCCCGGTTGATCGAAAGATGATTATTTTCTTATAGGGCTCGGCATGGCAATCGATTTGATACCAACTTTGAGCCATCGATCATGTTTTTACTGTACGATCATGTGACTTGAATTTTGAATGGATCTTGAAACTTCGGATCGGTAGTGTGCTCGTTCCTTGATTTTTTTCGGTGATTTCTTCGCTAGATCACACTGAGCATGCTGTTATGATTGTGGGGCAACAAACGCAGCTTCATTTTGTGCCCGAACGAAGATTTTGCAACCTTGAAATTTTGGCCGGAATCTTGAATTCCAATGACGAAATTTACAGTGGCTTCGTCAGCTTCATGTGCATAATCCGACCATTCATCATGTACAGGGTCAGGTCAGAGATGGCCCGAGACCTTACGCATGCGATGGAATTTGTCTCGTGTCGATCGGGCTCGCAAGCAGCGTGATTTGGCCTCTCGAGTGAGGCACGATGTTGTTGAATTTCCTGCACTTTCTTGACGGATCAGCAACTTCTCTCTAGCTTTTCTTCGCGCTTAGGTATCGTCACGGGGCATGCCACATATCAAAGCGCTCGTCTTAATGCAACGAACATGCTAGCCTAATTTGAGCGTGATCCGACTTGAGACGACTGAGATATGAGCATAAAAAATCATTGATCATGATTGTTCCTTCAATGGTGTAGAGTTGCAAGGTGTCGCTTCGGAATACATGTGGCTTCTCCTATTTCCCTCTTTTATCTAGAACTTCTTCCAAGGGCATCCATTCAAGCTGAAACATAACCCTGGGGGTTTTCAACCGTGCTGGATCCAATGGAGGTGGTCCCATAGCAAATTGAGACACCGAGAATGTAGCTCCAGTTATAGGATCCGTTTCAGAGTACTAGAGGTTGATTCTACCGGATCTGTTCGTTAGTCTTCACTACCTTAAATATGTCAAAATGCAACGAAACTTGGCGGGAGACTTTTGGGGGACCTCACGAAGATCTTGACCAGGTCCAAGGCTATTTTGAGACTGTTGGGATTTCCACTGTTTGCTAAGCTTTTATTGAACGGGACCCCCATGATGATGAAAAATATATTCCAACAGTCATGTGTCATGAAAAGTGTCGAGCGACAGTCTAAATGTCGCTAGCGCAATTGCCAATGGCACGAGAATTTGACAAACTGTACAGACTGGCATTTATGAGCAGTTAATTTCTACTAACCGTCATTATGACGAGCATTAATGACTTGGTGTCATTCCAACTGGAGTCAACGCCATTCTAAAGAGCGACAAGGCTCTTATGACACTAAAATTCACTCAAAGTTGCTTACAGGCTTGTTTGAACACATCTTTCAACACCTTGGGTCCCCGATGTGGTATAAAAGAGAAGTCTGTTAATAAAGCCCTGACATACAGGGTAATTCTTGACAGTCTCATAATTTCCTCAGAATGGATTAGAATCTTCCTAAGCACTGCAAAAGGCCACCTGCCAAGTTTTATCGCAATCCAACATGTCTAAGATAGTAGAGACAAAGAAATAATTTCAAAAAAAGCCTTGACCTTGTAAGTAGAACTCTATTTTTTGCGCATCAAACAGCTATGAGACTACCAATATTGGGGTCAAGTTTTTGCTTAAACAGACGTTCCAGGACAAGGTTATGGTTGAAACATTAAAAAAGGGTAGGTCGTACGTTATTACCGTGCGGCCTCCTTGCACCAATCTCCATTAAAGGAGACTGGTATTCACAGTTACGAGTAGCAAATTTAAAGACTCATATCTCACTCGTTTTGTGTCAGATCGATCCCAAAAATTTTGGAGCGTGTTCATCTCGTCAAGACGAGCGTTTTGATATGTGGCACATCCCATGACGATGTCTGAGCAGGGAGAAAAACTAGAGAGAAGATGACAATTCGTGGCGAAAGTTGTAGAAAATTCAGCAACAACACGTCTCACTCAAGCAGCCAAATCATGGTGCTCGCATGACAGCTCGACGCGAGACCAGTTCCATCGCGTGCATAAGGTATGAGGTTAAACTTGGGTCGAACATCGTGCATGATGAATGGTCGGATTTCACGAGTGAAGCCGATAAAGTTGCTGTAAATTTCGACTGCTGGATTCCTGATTCCAGCCAAAAACCCAAAACTGCAAAATCTTCATTCGAGCACGAAATCGAGCTGCGTTTATTGCAACACGCTCATGATCACATGATCAGTGAAATTCAATGAAGAAACCAAATAAAAACATCAAGAAAAGAGTGCATTATCTATCAGAAGTTTTCAAGATTTGTGTAAATTTCGAGTCGCATGATCGTGGCCTAAAAACGTGATCTGTGGTTCGAAGTTGGTACCAAATCAATAGTCATGCCGAGCCCAATGAGAACGTAATCAACTTTTGGTGAAACGAGTGCCGAAGCAACCCCAAATCAGCCATGGAAGATCACACACATTCTAGGGCAACAGCAGGGACTGTTTTGGAATTTCAAATATTGTTGGGCAGGGGCAAAACAATCATTTTGTACCCACTTCAAATTTCTCTTTAATTCAAATAAATTGTAATTATCAACAATTAGGGTTAATTTTGATCAATCCACGCATGTTTGAGCAAATGTCTATATATATCACGTGATAGCATTGTACAAGGGACCCCACATTGCTTAATAAAATTTCTTTCTTCATTGTTAGGTCACGTTTTGAGAGAGAGAGGAAGGAGAGAGAAATTTTTTAGTCGGTACCCTTGGGCTTATGGTAAATCTATTTCTCTCTCCTCTTTCACAATGGAACCCCATCGCGATCCATGTTTCACTCTTTCTCCTTTTCTTCTTCTCTCTTTCCTTCTATTGTTGTCTCGTATGACCACGACCCTCCTCTTTCCTCTTCCCTGTGGTTCCTCACGACCACAACTTTCTCCTCTCCCTCCTTGTGGTCCAGCATGACCACAATTTTTCTCGTTTCTTATTCTCTTATCCCCTGCACATCCACCTGCTTCCTGTGCACCCTCGGGTCCGCCTCCTCCTTTTTTTGTAATCCCTCTTGCCCACCTTCCCTTCCATTTTTCGTTGTATACCCTCATATCACCCCCATTGTGCACCCCCCACTCCCTTTTTCCCTCTCACGCTCTGTGAGCCATGCAATCACTATTTCCCAAAAACGTTTCTTCCCATCGCCGTGTGTGCAACCAACCCATCGCCACGCGCGTTAACTCTACCCCAACATCGTGAATTCCACAACCCATCCCCATGCATGAATTCCATAACCCATCTCCATGCCGCTGCCGTGCTGACCCACACCCCGCTGTCGTGCACCACTGAACTTTCTTCACCACCAAGCCCACGACCACAGCCCCTGCTCTCCACCTCTCTCTCAGCCCCTGTCCTCCACCTCTCTCTCAGTCCCTGTCTTCTACACCTCTCTCCCCATCTCACTACTACTCTCTATCTCTCACTCCATCGAGCCCTCTCCTCCACAGCTGAGCTACGCTCCACCCTGTTCTTCATCATAGTTACCCTGTCTTCCAGTTCAGTTGCCGCTGCAGTCTCCTCAGTCACCCCCTTTCCGCTAACTGTCGCATCCTTCATTCCACCAAAAATGATGCAGCCTACTGCCCATGTTGCCACACACCAGGCAGCCACCGTCGTCTTCACCCCATTTTCGCAACCTCCAACTGCAACCCATTATAGCCCTTTCCCTACTCACCATTTCTTACTGCAAAAACTAGCAACCATTCACCTCCGTCTCCCCCAATCTCAGCCCTATCTTCCACCCACCTCGCAACCAACTTCCCTTCTCTATTCCAACTGCTTCCCCATCTTCTCTCTCATCATCTGAAACCACTCTGCCAATCTCGCTCCTCTTTCTTCACTTACAACTACCACTTGTTGGGTCTATGTGGCCTTTAAAGGCCTTAGGAGTGCTTGTAAAATGAAATGATGGAGTGGAACATGAACTCAGTGGGAGTGTGGTCCCTCGTGGGCCACACTAAGCAAATGATGTTTGCAGTTACCGGACTGTGCTTGACTATCTAGGCCAATCGGTTGGGAAAACCCCATGTTACCTGGGCATGAAGAACAAATCGAGAAGGGTTCTAATGGGTTAGCCCTTGATGAGGTCGGAGAATATGCCCGGATAAGTGAGCCGAGGGATTATGTGACCCTTGTGTGTGATGGTGGCTTGCAGAGATACAGGCCAAAGCCTCATTCATGTGCCATCACACGGAAGGCATATCGATAGATCTTTTAGGAAAGCCAGAAATCCACCTTTTAGGATGAAGCGTATGCATGTGCGAGAGATACCCTTATGCACCATATGAGCTATGGTCGCATCAGGTCTAGGTAACCTTGATTCGTCTCTAGGGGAGGACTTGAAATTCACAGACTGAGATTGTGATCCCTTGGCACATCGTCCGGACTTTGGTGACCCATTAATGAGCCCCTGCTTGGATTGTGGGTCATGAAAAACACTGGGTTGGTCTGATAAAACAAGTGTGGTCTGTAGTCCACAATTGAAGGTGGAGTTCCCCATGATTGTTGATTCCTAAGCCATATAGATCATTTTCCCATCAAATTAATTTAATTGTATTTGTTTTATGATGAAAATTATTTTAAGATTATTATTTGAATTTTTATAAAGCTCTAGATATTTTTCATAAAATTATATATATTGATTTTACAATTGCTTAAATATTTAAATAATATTTTAAAATCCTTTTATTAATTTTAAATATATAAAAATATCATGGGGCCCATTGTGCATATGGGCCCATCATATTTTTAGAAGGTGGGGCCCAGGAGTGCCTCCCTTGGGTGGCACGCCCCACCCTTATTCTCTTTCCTAGTTTTTAGTGATATGGCATGTGGCCATATGGTTGGAAGATATTGACTAAATATTGACTTGATATATTTTTGAAAGATTTTGTGGAAAGATTGAATAGACTTGTGTTATTTTATGGTATGCACAATAATTTGATTAGATTTAATTTATTTAATTTCTATTGATGAGAAAATGGTTGAGAAAAGGGGGATAATGCTTTATGCACCTTTCATAATGTTGATGGCCCATCTATGGAATGGATGACTCAGATCTCTTACCCCACAAGTCACCATTGATTGACGGTCTATATTCAATCTCACAAGAAGAGGCAAGCCAAAGAAAACCCTAAGAAACCCTAATCTTATTCAAAGCCTATAAAAAAGGATTGTCTCTACCAAAAAATCTCTACACCTTAACTTTCTGTCTCTCTCTCTTAAGAAAGTTTATCTGTCTCTCTCCCACATTGTGAAAGAACAGGTTTAGGTTATAGAGTTCTTCTCTCCTATATCTCAAATATGGATTTACAGCGAATTTTAGGGTTTAGCAAAAAGAGAATCTATCTCTCTCACACTAGGTTCCTAAGAGAATTCACCTAGGGTTTGAGTTTGTCATTAAAGGAGTTCATGTTTCATTAGTGTCAGGAATTTGCTTTCTCAGTTTGAGATTGAAGCTAGACCGTTGATCCCGTGCCATCGGATGCTGGTGACTCGGTGTGAGGTGTAATAAGCCCTGTTGAGGTAATCTCCGACACTCTTCCATTTGTTTCTTGCAATCTTATCTTTTATTCTCAAGCATAGTGCATAATTGTTTCAATGGTATCAAGTTGTTAAGATCTTGGTTTTATTATTATGCTGGTTTTATTTTGAAATTTATCTTATTATAATAAAGATCACATTTAAGTGATCTTTTGCTAAAAAAAATGGGTGAAGAAAAAAATAAAATATAGTCTCCGGTAAAAGATCACATAAGTTTTTCTTTCACCACCACCCACCCATAACCAGTCGCTTCCACCTCTCCCACATCATCAGTTGCGAACCATTCTCAATCACCACAAATCCTCCATCACCTACTCTAGTAACCCTCAACTCAGCCTCAACCACCGCCGGCAAACAACCTTCCCACACAAGCCACGACCTCACTATTGCACCACCTCCGTTTTTCTTCCACACATCCCCACCTACCTCTTCGACCCATTTTCGCCACCTTCCTGTTCCATTTCTCTCCCGGATATTCAACCTTCCCTGGAAACTCCCTGCCTTTCCCCAGCCCTCCACAACTGTCTCCCTGTTTTCCCTATCTCAAGGAAAAAAAACCCATTAACCTCACTGTTCTCCCCCATTAACCTCACTGTTCTCTTTCTCTCTCTAACTTTTTGCGTTTTCCCTTTTTCTTCTTTTGTTCTCTTTTTTTAGTTTCACTACATCTCGTTTTGTTGTTACATTTCATTCTTCTTCTCATCGTCCCACTTCAAACCCTCTCACCTTCTTAACCAATTCATTCATTTAACGTTATTTTACTTTATGTCCTCCACTACATTCATTTTATCGCAATTTACTCAACCTCATCCATTTTACCTTAATCTAATTTATTCTATTTATTTCATTTTCCCATACATTATTTTATTTCTTGCACTTCATTTATTTTACTTTGCCTTATCTTATTTTACCTTACTTTATCTTTATTAATTATTTTATTTTATCTCATTCTAGTTTATTTTAGTTACCTCTCTTAATTTATTCCATTTTATTTTATTTACCTTTTTATTTTAATCATCTCATTTTATTTTAGTTTCTTCTGTACCTTATATTTTATTTTAATTTACTCACTTTATTTTACTTTATTTCATTTTATTTTAGTCTACTCCCTTTTCCATTTTCTAATTTTATTTTAATTCATTTCCATTTCACCTCATTTTACATCATTCTTATTTCATCATCATTTTTATTTCACTTTCATCTCTTTTGGAAGACCTAGCGAGAGTGGAGCTAGTCTTCACTTCCTCACTTTCTCTCCATCGCTTGTTTGACTAGAGGGCAGGCTGAGCCTTGAGTTGTCGTGCCAGTCTTGTTGTTGAGCAGTATTGCCGCCGCGCCAGACTTGCTACCACGTCAGACTAGCCGTTGCTCCAGACTAGTCGAAGTCTTGTCGTCGAGCAGTATTGCCTTCGTGTCGGTCTGAGTTACCGTGCCTGTCATGCTGTCATGTCAGACTCGCCATCGTGCCAGGCTAGTCGGTGTTGGTTATGCTATCAAGTAGTATTGTCATCATGTCGGTCTGAGTTACCGTGCCCTTCTTTCTACCACGTCAAATTAGTCACCGTACTGGTCTAGCCACTGTGACAGTCAAGCCGTCTGGTCAAACTTCTTCTCCAACCTTCATTTCTCTTATCTCTTTTCTTCTCTCATTCTTTATTGTAAAAAAAGTACCGAGAGTCCCTTGTCATGAAGACGCCATGAGGCTGTCAAATTGACACGGATTCTCGTGTATTATTTTCCCATTTCCTCCTCGAGTACACACAAAAGTGTGCACTCGCCTTATAACAAGGTGGGGACCCATGCCCCACTTGTATGTACTTCTAATTTGTATGTGTATGTTTACAGGAAAGGAGAAAACAGGTCAAGGGAGCCGATTCAAAACCGGCAGTAGGCCAGGGGGTATTCCAATGTGATCTAAGAGGACACCCACGCGAGCTAGCCTGAGCGTGTCACGGACCCACGTGAGGTATGTCTCGCCTCATGACCCTAATTATTCTCTCACCGGATGGCACTCCTGCCCACGTCTTCTTTACATGGTTCCCGAAAGGGCGATCTCAACCCCGAGTCCATCTTGAAGCCGGAACCATGCCACCAGGTCAACCCAACCTGGCGAGTGAGATCGAGCCACCTAACCATCATGGCTACTCCACTGGGGACACTCTCTTGTTTGACCTTCTTTTCTTTTTATTCTTGGTCACCATACATACATCTATCTTTGGGGTTGCATAACCCGTCATCCAAGTCAGGGGTTTCATAATCCCCGCACTTGGGAGTCTTCATCAGGAACAGGTTCCGTGAACCTCGTTTCTGTCCTTTCTCCTGAGCAATGACCCTGTGTCGTGTTCCCAAGTCATCACCTGGAAAGAGGTGAGGATGGACCTAAAAGTCCCTTGCTCCCTACCTCCTTGCAATGGTGTACCCTCTGCCAATGCACTCTGCATTTGTGGCACACATGCCACCACACACAGCATGCACCTTGCTACTAACAACTCACTTGTTGGTCCCACAACTCGGGGCAGCCCCAAGGCCGCCCTTCCCTCTCCTGTGACTGGCAGTTCATCTGTCGTTGCTCCTATAGGTCTCTGCGAGGCTAACCCCCATTCATTATCACTTCGAGCCCTTATAACAGGATGCTCCACAATAGGAGGAGGCAGCTATGAAGCGACCACCTCACACACACCCTCCAAAGCTAGTAGACCATCCATTCTAGCTACCACCCGAAACAACCCTTAGGTTACCTCGGGACACTGTCAAGGTTTGGGTCTTCAGCTCTGCACCTCCTTTGCATTCACATTGCACCACTTGGGGCAACCCTCAGGTCATCTTGGGACACTGTCATGGTTCGGGTCTTTTTGGACCTAGCCCTGCACCTCCTTTTCATGCACACTGCACCACTCAAGGCAACCCTCAGGTTACCTCGAGACACTGTCGGGGTTCGAGTCTTCTTGGACTTGACCCTGCACATCCTCGGGGCAACCCTCAGGTTACCTTGGAGCACTGTCAGGGTTCAGGTCTTCTTACACTTGGCCCAGCACATCTTTCACATGAACACTGCACCACTGGGGGCAACCCTCAGGTTTCCTTAGGACACTGTTAGGGTTCGGGTCTTCTTGGGCTTGGCCTTGCACATCCTTGAGGAAACCCTCAGGTTACCTCGGAACACTATCAGGGCCGGCTCTTCTTGGATCAGGCCCTGCGCACCCCTTGCATATGCACTACATTGCTTGAGGTAGCATTGCTACTGCGTCTGCTCTAGCACATGAGGGGGAACCTCCTAGTCCCCCCTCTCAGTACGTGTCTACTCACTCTATGAGGGATGGTCACAAGCCCGGTCCATCACACATACATGCTCGTGGCATTAGGCCTCTTAAGGCTGGACAGGCTACTCGAGCCCAGGTTGACCACCAGGTCACCTGAAGTCCTTATGCAGAGAGCGTACACGTGCCAATCCCCCAGCCCGCCTGGAGCACCCTTTTGCAATGTGCACACATGCACAGATCCAAAACTTCCCCTAGTTCTGAAAGTGAAGAAGAGGACACCATGGAAGACTTCTATGCCAAAGGCGAGAGCCCTTTCTTTCCCCTAACTCCCCTTGATGCGGATGATGTTGGAAAGACATGGAATGAGGAGAACACAAAAGCAGTTACTCGTGCCATGATGAAGCCAGTTATCTATGAAGATCTAAGTCGCACTCATGGAAAAAACGAATCTACGAACAAGGAAAAAATCTGGTCTGACCCCAGTGACCTCATCAATCCTGAGCCAATGATGCCATCACCCTAACAAAAGCTCGTACCCATTTCGAGTCAGGGCACCAAGAGAAATGGCTTCTTCAAACAAACTGAGCTCGGGGTAGCTCGTGGATCTGAATCGATTTGTGATGACCCAAACTTTTCCTGGCCAGTTTGAATGCATGGCGGGTAAAGGAGGGAAGAAGTAGAGGACAGCACCGGTTGGATTGTGCAGCGTCGGCTGGGTATGGCTGAAGAGGCCATCACCGGTTGGATTGTGTAGCACCAGCTGAGTAGGAGTGAGAGGCCAGCGCCGACTGGAGCTAAGTGAAGAGATCAGCACTGATTGGTTTGTGCAGTGCTCGCTATATCTCTGACATGCATGAGTTAGAAGTAACACTTGTATAATGCATGCTGATGAGAGTGCCACTTGTCCAGATTTGGAGCCTCCTTGGTGACACTTGGCCAGCCACCCCATACCCATGAGTATTTAAGCCTCTTCTCTCACCGACACCCCTCATTCTTACTCTCCCTCAAAAAGACACAAGTAGAAGAGTGACTTTGTGAGCAGCCACTATTGGGCGGGTGAGAGCTGTGAGCAAGGTTTGAGGAGTCCCCCTTGTTAATTAGGTAAGTTGATCCATTACTTTTGTATTGTAGTTACGGGAATGCATGGAAACTTAGGCATATGAATGAGCAATATAAGTGAATGGAAATTTGGGGTTTTTGTTCTATGATAATAACGAGTGTAAGAATGGAGTTGTGATTCTTAGATTATATAAGAAATGCATGTTATGCTTGTTCTCATTGTGAGATAATGGATGTTACCATGTTCTTTAGTATGAAATGATGGTTATGAAAGGCATTCTCGACACCTGTTAAAGGAAACTATGAAATTCCAGGAATATGGGTGTTCTTGAATGGGACGTTTGAAAAATCAATTGGAGTCCGATTGACCTCAAACTACCACTGTTGGAAAGATACACGAGCCTAGTAAAATGTTTAGTTTTACTCATTATCGAAATTCTTTACAAAAATGAAGTTATATTTTGAAACGAGAAGATATATCAATGTGGACTATTTCTCTGGATTTGTCATTAATATTATGAAGTTCATCGATTTTAACTAACCCAACTAAGTCCATTTTCGGCCAAACCATAGCCATTTGAAAGATATTTGAATGGGTTAAAAGTTGCTTGAGAAAATATTTTTAAATTTTCTTTAGATTGAAAATTATGCTCCATTTTATGAAGGTATGTCGTTGTGGACAGATTTAGCAAAAGCACAGATTTGATGCCTCTGATGTCACTGAATTTGACCGACCAAAAGCATCCATTTTAGCCCAAACCCCTGCCATTGGAACCAGTCATGAGTCATCTTTAATTCTAGGTCGAGAGTTAACTACTCTGTTCTGCTTGGTCGAATTCTATATTCTATCATATTATCTACTGTAACTGTGATATGAACGTAATGCTCCATTAACTGATTTTGACTCTTTTATATGGCCTTCATGTGCACTCTGATATGTGACCTTACTCTGTATGCCAAAATATGATTTCTAATGAACTAAGAGCATGTTAACGTGTATATACTAATAGTCAGAAATACAAGGGTAGTGATCTGCTTACTGAGCTTTTAGCTCATTCCAACTTAATTTCATAACTGTAGAGTGAAGGGTGGTAGCAGCTGTGCTCGAGGTGGGTGGTAGAGTGAGGGCCTGAAGCCTGAGGATACAAAGTTTGAGAATCCACCTTTCAAGACTTTCGCAATATGTTTTGGTGATTTCAGTGATATGATGTATTCCTCATTTTGTATTTTTTGGGCCAGTAGTGCTTTAACGAATTGTAAAAACATTTGATTTGAGATGGAATGAATTGGATGTACTTTTGGATTAATGATTATTGGATTTATTTCAGTTTTCCTTCATGGTTTGCTCTCTATTTCGTGTTTTCATGCTTCGGGCCACTCCCACCAGAGTGACTTTCACGACCTCCCGTTGCGATCCCGCGCTCTGTTACCCTCCGGTAGGGGTCAGGTAGTGGGGTCGTGACAGTTATGGTATCAAAGCAGCCAGGATAGGATTCTTTGCCTAAGGAGCTTAGAAGTGTCTTTAGAATAGTTTGGGTAGAATAGTAACTGAATGTTTCTGTCGTAGGTTGAAGATACTGAGGACGATGGCCAACAATACCAGCTCCGATAACGAGAATACTGATGCCCTCGGAGAGTTGGTCAGGGTCTTAGGGGCCATGACACAGATGATGAAGGAAGTTGCGCCAACCCCATCTACCCCTGCCCTTGATTCAATTGATAGTGGTTTATTCGAAAAGTTTAGGTGGTTGGCTCCTCCGACCTTCTTAGAGGTTGTGGGAGAAGAAAGGGCTGAGAGATGGATGAGACAGATTGAGAATATATTCAAAGCTTTAAACTGCACTGATGAACAAAGGTAAGGATCGGCACTTTCATGCTTGAAGGGGATGTTGAGCACTGGTGGGGCTCGATAGAACAATCTTGGGAAAGATCAGGGACTGAGATGATCTGGGAGAATTTCCTAAAAGCCTTCAATGAAAAATACTTTCCTGATTCTGTGATGGAAAGGAAAGAAGTGGAGTTTATCGAGCTGCAAAAAGAGAATTTAACCGTGGAACAGTACGCAGCTAAATTTGCTGATTTGTTGAAGTATGCACCACACATCATTAATACTAAGGCACAGAAGGCTAAAATGTTCGAAAGAGGCCTCAGGTTAGAAATAAGGAGGGGGGTGGTATCAGCCAATTTAAAGACCTTTCCCCTTTAATTGATTTGGCCATGAGGATAGAAGGGAAGATGAAGAATCCCAAGTGGGAGGAAACTGGAAGATGAGGTCAGCCTAATATGGAAACTCGAGGACGAAAGCTCGACCACCACTAAAGAGGAACTTTCGTGGAAGAGTAAATCAGAGAGGCAAGAAGATTTTGAGAAAATTGCCAACCGATGTAAGAGAAAATCACCACCCGATATGCCCACATTGTGGGAAGGACAACCACTCGGCTGCTGATTGATGAAGAAAGATGGGGGCACGCTTTAGATGTGGCAAGCAGGGCCACCATATTTGAGATTTTCCAGTAAGGGGGCCTGAGGACCGACCAAAGACTCAAGGTCGGGTGTTCGCTCTTACCGAGCACGAAGCTAAGGCAACAACTTTCGTCATCCGAGGTATGCTCTCTATTTGTGGCATTGAAGCAAAAATATTGATTGATCTTGGATCTACACACTCTTTTGTTTCACCTCACTTTGCATGCCGCATAAATGCGAGACCTTCTTTGCTTGATTGGATATTGGTAGTATGCACACCTATGGGAGGATCTATAGAAACTGATATTGTTTATAAACATTGTGGAGTTTTACTTTATGGGTGTGAGCAGCATATAGATTTGATATTGTTAGATATCTAAGACTTTGATGTTATTTTGGGCATGGACTGGCTATCCACACATCATGCTACTGTAAATTGTCGTGATAATACTGTAACCCTTAGATGCCCAAATCAACCTGAGTTGAACTTTATTGGCGTCAAGGATGTTCCTTCTCTGCATTTTATTTTGACTATTTGGGCTTCTCGTTTGCTGATTAAAAGTTGTGTGGGGTATCTAGCTTACATAGCAGAAAATCAAGATGATCGGTCTAAATTAGAAGAGATACTGGTGGTGAGAGAATATCTGGAGGTCTTTCCCAAGGATTTAATCTTTATGCCTCCAATCAGAGAAATAGAATTTAAGATAAATGTGATTTCTGGTACCGTCCCTATCTCTAAAACCCCGTATTGAATAGCCCCAACAGAACAAAAGGAGTTAAAAGAACAATTTCAAGTGTTATTTGAGACGAGTTTTATTCAACCTAGTGTGTCACCCTGAGGTGCGTCTATCTTATTGTTAAAAAGAAGGATGGGTCTATGAGGCTATGTATAGAATATCGGCAGCTAAACTAGATCATTGTGAAAAACAAGTGCCCCTTGCCTAGAATTGATGAACTTTTTGATCTACTCCAAGGGGCTCAAGTATTTTCCAAGATCGACCTTCGGTCGGGTTACCATCAGCTGCGAGTCCAGGAATAAGATGTATCTAAGACTGCATTCAGGACTCATTATAGTCACTACGAGTTCTTAGTAAATCCTTTTAGGCTAACTAATGCCCCGACCATTTTTATGGATTTGATGAATACGGTGTTTAGACCATTTTTGGATAACATAGTGGTTGTTTTTATATGTGACATTCTGGTGTATTCCAAGAAATCTAGAAGAGCATGAACAACATTTGAGGATGGTCCTCCAAACTCTAAAATGGAGAAGTTATTTGCTAAACTAGCAAAAGCGAGTTTTGGCTCTCAACTGTGGTCTTCCTCGGGCATGTTATTTCGAAGGATCAGTTGACCCTTGCAAGATTCAAGCCGTGTTTAAATGGGGAAGATCGACAAATGTGATAGAAGTCCACAGTTTTCTAAGTCTGGCAAGATATTATAGGCGTTTTGTGGAAGGTTTTTCAAGTATAGCACTTCCCCTGACTCCCCTAACCCAGAAAAGGGTAAAATTTATATGGACAGATGACTGTGAGAAAAGCTTTTCAAGAATTAAAGAAGAGATTGACTACAGCCCCAATATTAACCCTGCCTGAGGGAAATGAAGGTTTTGTAATCTACACTGATGCATAAGGGATTGGGTTGTGCATTACTGCAGCAAGAGAAAGTTATAGCTTATGTCTCCAAACAGTTAAAGCCGCATGAAAAAAATTACCCAATTCATGACTTAGAGCTCGCCGCTATGGTTTGTACCTTGAAATTTGGTGACATTATCTCTATGGAGCCCAGTTCAAGATATTTACAGATCATAAGAGCCTCAAGTATTTATTTTCTCAGAAGGAATTGAATATGAGACAAAGAAGATGGATGGACCTATTGAATGATTATGATTGGACCATCAACTACCAACTGGGTAAAACAAATGTAGTAGTAGACGCTTTGAGTCGGAACCCTCAATATCAGTGGCACATTTGATGGTCTGAGAAATGAAATTGATCGAGGATGCAGTGGAGTGGCGCTTGACCTTACCCTCTAGTTCCAAGGAAGGAATAGCTGCAAGTATAAAGGTGAAACCTCAAGTCTTTCAACAGATCAACGTAGCCCAAAAGGCAGACCCTCAGTTGAGTAAAATTCTAGGAGACTTAAAACAGGAAGGAAAAAGAGATTTTAATGTCGGTAGTGAGGATTTGTAAAGATTTAGAGAATGGGTATGCGTCCCAAGCGATGAGAATATAACAAGAGCTATTCTAAAGGAAGCACAAAAATGTACCAAGATTTAAAAAAGACCTTCTGGTGGAATAACATGAAGAAATATGTGGCTCAATTTGATTCTAAATGTCTAACCTATCAGCAAGTGAAGGCTGAGAACCAAAGGCCAGTTGGACTATTACAACCCGTACCTATGCTTGAATGGAAGTGGGAACACAACACAATGGACTTTGTGTCTTGTTTGCCATGATCAAGATTGGGTCATGACAGTGTTTGGGTTATTGTGGACCGATGAACTAAGGCTGCACATTTCTTACCAGTCTACACTACTTATACCCTTGATAAACTAGCTCAGCTGTATGTCAAGGAAATAGTAAGGCTGCATGGAGTACCTATCGGCATTGTGTCCGACAGGGACTCTAGATTTACTTCAAGGTTTTGGAGCAGTCTACAATCAGCTTTGAGGACAAGACTTACCTTCAGTACTGCTTTTCACCCCCAGACCAATGGACAGTTAGTTGGAGGGGGCCGGTCAGACCTTAGAAGATATGTTGAGAGCATGTGTTACTGACTTCAAAGGAAATTGAGATGATCACCTACCCATAGTAGAATTTGCATAAAGCAACAGTTTCCAAGCCAGTCTTAAATTGGCACCTTTTGAAGCTTTATATGGAAAAAAGTGTAGATCGCCTGTGTGTTGAAATGAATTCGGTGAAAGGAGACTCTTAGGGCCAGAAATGTTTCAAGTAACACTTGAGAAAATAGCCCTAATTCTAGAAAGTGTTAAAACTGCTCAGAGTCAGCCGAAGAGTTATGCTGATAATCGCCGAAGGAACCTTGAATTTGAACTAGGGGATCGGGTATTCTTAAGAGTGTCGCCAACGAAGGGAATTATAAGATTTGGTAAGAAAGGGAAGCTAAGTCCGTGATTCATTGGATCTTTTGAAATATTAGAAAGAATCGGAGTTGCGGCATACCAACTAGCCTTACCGCCCAAGTTGGTCAATATTCATGATGTTTTTCATGTTTCATTATTAAGGAAGTATCAACCTGATTCATCCCACATCTTGAACTATGAGCCAATCCCTATCAAGGAGAACTTAACTTATGTGGAGCTGCCAATTGATATTCTGGATAAAAAGGTTCAAGTTTTGGGCAACAAAGAGATTCCCTTAGTCCGGGTTTTATGGCAGTATCATTCACGAGAAGAATCAATGTTGGAGCCATAAGATGAAGTTTGAGCACTGTACCCCCGTTTATTCTATTAACTATTTTGAGGACAAAATATTTTTATAGGGGGGATGATGTGAGGACCTAAACTTTTCCCAGTCAGTTTGAATGCATGGCGGGTCAAGGAGGGAAGAAGTAGAGTCCAGCATCGGTTGGATTGTGCAACGCTAGGTAGGCGTGAGAGGCCAGCGCCGGTTGGATTGTGCAGAGTGAGAGGCCAGCGCCGGCTGAAGCTAAGTAAAGAGGCAAGCGCTGGTTGCTCAGCGCTTGTTGGATTGTGCAGCACCAGCTGGGTAGGAGTGAGAGGCCAGTGCTGGCTGGAGCTAAGTGAAGAGGCATGCGCCTATTGGATTGTGCAGTGCCAGCTATGTCTCTGGCATGCATGAGTTTGAAGTGACACTTGTATAATGCATGTTGATGAGAGTGGCACTTGTCTATATTTTGAGCCTCCTTGGTGACACTTGGCCAGCTACCCCACACCAATAAGTATTTAAGCCTCTTCTCTCACCCACGCTCCTCATTCTTTCTCTCTCTCTAAGACACAAGTGGAAGAGTGATTTTGTGAGCAGCTACTGTTGGGTAGGTGAGAGCTGTGAGCAAGGTTTGAGGAGGATCCCTCGTTAATTAGATAAGTGGATACATAACTCTTGTATTGTAGTTATGGGAATGCATGAAAACTTTGGAATATGAATGAGCAATAGAAGTGTATGCAATGTTGAAAAACCTTACGAAATTTTCAATGGAAATTTGGGGTTTTTGATTTTTGATAATGATGAGTGTTGGAATGGCATTGTGTTTCTTAGATTATGTAAGAAATACATGTTATGCGTGTTCACATTGCGAGAGAATGGATGTTACCATGTTCTTCAGTATGAAATGATGTTTATGTAAGGCATTCTTGACCCCTGTTTAAAGGAAACCATGAAATTCCTGAAATATGATGTCCACGAATGGGGCTTTTGAACAGCCAAATGGAGTCCGATTGTCCTCAAACTACCACCGTTGGAAAGATACACGAGCCTAGTAAAATATTTGTTTTTTCCCACTTTCAAACTTCTTTACGAAAATGAAGTTATATTTCGAAACGAGAAGGTATATCAGTGTGGACGGTTTTTATGGATTTGTCATTAATATTACAGTGTTCATCGATTTTAACTAACCGAACGACATCCATTTTCGCCCAAACTACAGCCATTTGAAATATCTTTGAATGGGTTAAAACTCATTAAGAAAATATAGTGAAATTCTCTTTAGATTTAAAATTACGCTTCATTTTATGAAGGTATGTTGCTTCGTTTTATGAAGGTATGCCTCTGATGTCACTGAATTTGACCAACCAAACTCATCCATTTTAACCCAAACCTCTGCCATTGGAACCAGTCATGAGTCATATTTAAGTCATATATTGGGCATTTTTCGAGGTTCCTTCTTGATTTTAAAACATGGGTAGAATTTCAAAGACATATCACTGTCTTCACTGCACAACAGATTTCAGACTAAGTGTCTCTGTTCTTGGGTTCTTTTGAGGGGGCAAATAAAGTCCAATTGTGCTCAAACTCCCTAATTGAAAGGTAGTTGTTTCTAACATAAAATCTATTTTTGAACTATCTTCAAATTCCAAATGAAACGAAAGTTATAGCCTCTTTTTGACTTGGATGTCACTATCTGATTTTTTAGAAAGAGTGACATCGATACTCTGATTCTGATATATGAGCTTTGATTCTGTTATCTAAAATCTGATTCTTTTATATGAGCTCTGATTCTGTTATGAAAACTTTGATTATGTTATACGATCTTTGATTCTGTTATATGAACTCTGATTCTATTATATAAATTCTAATTCTGTTATAAGGGCTCTGATTCTGTTATATGAGCTCTGATTCTGTTATATGGACTCTGATTCTGACCGCTACACAATGGATCCTCCATTGGTAGTGAGCCCTCTAATTCTGTATGTGTGAGCATGGACTTGCTGCACAATGATATATATGTGATATTTTGTCAGACTCTATAAGTGTGAGAATGGAATTGCCACATGATCCTTCTCTAGCTCCCGATGATAGGAAGGGAACTAGGCTCTGATTACACTTGGGAGGGTCGCATCCCTCAAGATTTTTGGGCACTATCCATCGGGACCCCTTTGATAGTGTAACATCCTCTTATAGTGAGAGAATAAGAGGGCAGTGTCTTACAAGGCCTCAGCCTATCGGAACATAAAAGCGCGTTAGGGATGTGTGCGTGAGTGAGGACTTTACAAAGTAGGGCCTCTACTTGTCATTGTCCTCCCTCCTGAATGAGGGTAGAAGTCCCAAGCTCCGGATTGACTTAGCCTGATCACTGTGGCTTCTACTTCAAGAGTTAACTACTTTGTTCAGCTTGGCTGAATTCTGTATTCTATAAGACATGTGATATGCAAGCAATGCTCGGTTAACTGATATGCAAGCAATGTTTGTGTCTTAGGTTGAAGATACTGAGGACGAGGACCAACAATATTTGCTCCAGTAACGAGAATACTGATGTCCTCGGAGAGTTGGTCAACGCCTTGGGGGCCATGACACAGATGATGAATGAAGCTGTGTCAGCCCCATCTACCCCTGCCCTTGATTCGAATGATAGTGGTTTATTAGAAAAGTTTAGGAGGTTGGCTCCTACGACCTTCTTAGAAGTTGAGGGAGTAGAAAAGGCTGGGAGATGGAAGAGATAGATAGAGAAGATATTCAAAGCTTTAAACTGCACTAATGAACAAAAGGTAAGGATGGGCACTTTCATGCTTGAAGGGGATGCTGAGCACTGGTGGGGCTGGGTAGAACAATCTTGGGAAAGATCAGGGACTAAGATGACCTAGGAGGATTTCCTAGAAGCCTTCAATGAAAAATACTTTCCTGATTCCGTGAGGGAAACGAAAGAAGTGGAGTTTATTGAGCTACAACAAGGGAATTTAACTGTGGAATAGTACGCAGCTAAATTTGTTGAGTGTCGAAGTATGCACCAGACATCATTAATACTGAGGCGCGGAAGGCTAGAATGTCCAAAAGAGGCCTCATGTCTGAAATAAGGAAGGGGGTGGTATCAGCCAATTTAAAGACCTTCTCCCCTTTAGTGGATCTGGCCATGAGGATATAAAGGGAAGATGAAGAATCCCGGGTGGGAGGAAACTGGAAGATGAGACCAGCCCAATATGGGAACTCAGGCAGGAAAGCTCGACCACCACTAAAGAAGAACTTTTGGGGAACAGAAAATTAGAGAGGCAAGAAGATTTTGAGAAAATAGTCGGGCGATGTAACAGAAAATTGGGGCCCGATATGCCTACACTATGGGAAGGACAACCACTCGGCGCCTGATTGTCGAAGGAAGATGGGGGAAAGCTTCAGATGTGGCAAGCCAGACCACTAGACTAGAGATTGCCCTGTAAGGGTGCCTGAGGACTGACCAAAGACTCAAGGTCGGGTGTCCGTCATCCTTGGTACGCTCTCAGTTTGTGGCATTGAAGCAAAAATCGTTATTGATCCTAGATCTACACACTCTTTAGTTGCACCTCACTTTGCATGCCACATAAATGCTAAACCTTCTTTGCTTGACTGGATATTGGTAGTATGAACACTTATGGGAGGATCTATAGAAACTCATACTGTTTATAAACATTGTGGAGTTTTACTTGGAGCGTGTGAGCTGCATATAGATTTGATATTGTTAGATATCCAAGACTTTGTTGTTATTATGGGCATGGACTGGCTATCCACACATCAAGCTATAATAAATTGTCGTGATAAGACTATAAAACCCTTAGACGCCCAAATCAACCTGAGTTGAAATTTATTGACTTTAAGGATGTTCCTCCTCTACATTTTATTTCCACTATTCGGGCTTCCCGTTTGCTGACTAAAAGTTGTGTTGGGTCTTTAGCTTACATAGTGGAAAATCAGGATGACTGGTCTAAGTTAGAAGTGCTACCTGTGGTGAGAGAATATCTGGAGGTCTCTCCCGAGGAGTTAATCTCTATGCCTCCAATTAGAGAAATAGAATTTCAAATAAATGTGATTTCTGGTACCGTCCCTATCTCTAAAGCCCCTTATAGAATGGCCCCAGCTGAACTAAAGGAGTTTAAAGAACAATTACAAGAGTTACATAAGAAGGGTTTTATTTGACCTAGTGTGTCACCCTGGGGTGCGCCTGTCTTATTTGTTAAAAAGAAGGATGGGTCTTTGAGGCTATGTGTAGACTATCGGTAGCTAAACCAGGTCAATGTGAAAAACAAGTACCCCTTGCCTAGAATTGATGACCTTTTTGATCATCTCCAAGGGGCCCAAGTATTTTCCAAAATCGACCTTCGGTCGAGTTACCATCAGCTATGAGTCAAGGAAGAATATGTATCTAAGACTGCATTTAGGACTCATTATGGTCACTATGAGTTCTTAGTAATGCCTTTCGGACTGACTAATGCCCCTGTCGTTTTTATGGATTTGATGAATTGGGTGCTTAGACCCTTTTTGGATAACGTTGTGGTGGTTTTTAGAGATGACATTCTGGTGTATTCCAGGAATCTAGAAGAGCTTGAACAACATTTGAGGATGGTCCTCCAAACTCTAAAAACGGAGAAGTTATATGCTAAACTGAGGCAAAGCGAGTTTTGTCTCTCAAGTGTGGTCTTCCTTGGGCATGTTATTTCTAAGGATGGGGTCGCAGTTGACCTTTGAAAGATTGAAGCCATGCTTAAATGGGGAAGACCGACAAATGCGACAAAATTCTGCAGTTTTCTAGGTCTGATAGGATATTATAGGTCTTTTGTGGAAGGTTTTTCAAAGATAGCACTTCCCCTGACTTGCCTAACCTAGAAAAGGGTAAAATTTATATGGACAGATGATTGGGAGAGAAGTTCCCAAGAATTAAAGAAGAGATTGACTACAGCCCCAATACTAACCTTGCCCGAGGAAAATCAAGGTTTTGTAATCTACACTGATGCTTCCCATAAGGGATTGGGGTGTGTATTAATGCAGCAAGAGAAAGTTATAGATTGTCTCCAGACGGTTAAAGCCGTACGAGAAAAATTACCCAATTCATGACTTAGAGCTCACGACTATAGTTTTTGCCTTCAAAATTTGGAGACATTATCTCAATGGATCCCAGTTCAAGATATTTACAGATCATAAGAGCCTCAAGTATTTATTTTCTCAGAAGGAATTGAATATGAGACAAAGAAGATGGATGGACCTACTGAATGATTGTGATTGTACCATCAACTACCAACTGGGCAAAACAAATTATGTAGTCGACGCTTTGAGTCAGAAACCCTCAATATCAGTGGCACATTTGATAGTTCGAGAAATAAAACTGATAGAGGATGCAGTGGAATGGTGCCTGACTTACCCTCTAGTTCCAAGGAAGAAATAACTATAAGTATAAGGGTGAAACCTTAACTCTTTCAATAGATCAAGGTAGCCCAAGAGGCAAATTCTTAAGTAAGTAAAATTCTGGAAGACTTAAAACAAGAAGGAAAAGGAGATTTTTATGTTGATAATGATAATTTGTTAAGATTTAGAGAATGGGTATGCGTCCCAATCAACCAGAATATAAAAAGAGCTATTCTAGAGGAAGCGCACCACTCCCGTTATACTATGCACCCAGGAAGCACAAAAATTTACCAAGATTTAAAGAAGACCTGCTGGTGGAATAACATGAAGAAAGATGTGGCACAATTTATTTCTAAATATCTGACCTGTAAGCAAGTGAAGGCCAAGCACCAAAGACCGACTGAGTTATTGTGGACTGATTAACTAAGGCTGCACATTTCTTACCAGTCTACACTATACCCTTGATAAACTGGCTCAGCTGTATGTCAAGGAAATAGTAAGGCTGCATGGAGTACCTGTCGGCATTGTGTCGGACCGGAACTCTAGTTTTACTTCAAGGTTTTGGAGTAGTCTACAATCAGCTTTGGGGACAAGGCTTACCGTCAGTACTGCTTTTCACCCCCTGACCGATGGACAGTCGGAGAGGACTGTTCAGACCTTAGAAGATATGTTGAGAGATGTGTTACTGACTTTAAAGGAAATTGAGACGATCACATACCCTTAATATTATTTTCTTACAACAACAGTTTCCAGGCCAGTATTCATATGGCACCTTTTGAAGCTGTTTATGGAAGATAGTGTATGTCGTTGGTGTGAGAATGAAGTCGGCGAAAGGAGACTCTTAGGGCCAAAAATTGTTCAAGTAATATTAGAGAAAATCACCCTAATTTGAGAATGGCTTCAAACTGCTCAGAGTCGACAGAAGAGTTATGTCAATAATCGCCGAAGGGACCTTGAATTTGAAGTAGGGGATCGGGTAATCTTATGAGTGTCGCCAACGAAGGGAATTATGAGATTTGGTAAGAGAGGGAAGCTAAGTCTGCAATTCATTGGACCGTTTGAAATATTTGAAAGAATAGGAGTTGCGGCATACCAAGTAGCCTTACGGCTCGCGTTGGCCAATATTCATGCTGTTTTTCATGTTTCATTATTAATGAAGTATCAGCCTAATTCGTCCCACGTCTTGAAGTATGAGCGAATCCCTATCAAGGAGGACTTAACTTATGTGGTGCGGCCAATTGAGATTCTGGACAAAAGGGTTCAAGTTTTGCGCAACAAAAAGACTTCCCTACTCCGGGTTTTATGGTAGTATCATTCACGATAAGAATCAATGTGGGAGTGAGAAGAAAAATTTCGCGCACTGTACCCTTGTCTATTCGATTAACGATTTTGAGGACAATCTTTTTCGGGGGGGATGATGTGACGACCCAAACTTTTCTCAGCTACTTTGAATGCATGGCGGGTCAAGGAGGGAAGAAGTAGAGGCCAGCGCCGGTTGTCCAACACCGATTGGATTGTGCAGCACCACCTGAATAGGAGCGAAGAGGCCAGCACCTGTTGCCTAACGTCAGTTGGATTGTGCAGTGCCGGAGGGGTAAGAGTGAGAGAACAACGCCGGCTGGAGCTAAGTGAAGAGGTCAGCGCCGGTTGGACAATGCCAGTTGGATTATGCAGCGCCGGCTATGTCTCTGACATGCATGATTTAGAAGTGGCACTTGTATAATGCATGCTAATGAGAGTGCCACTTGTCCAGATTTTGAGCCTCCTTGGTGACACTTGGCTAGCCACCCCACACCCATGAGTATTTAAGCCTCTTCTCTCACCCACACCCCTCATTCTTACCCTCTCTCTCTAAGGCACAAGTGGAAGAGTGACTTTGTGAGCAGCCGCTGTTGCGCGGGTGAGAGCTATGAGCAAGGTTTGAGGAGGTCCCCTTGTTAATTAGGTAAGTGGATCCATTACTCTTGCATTGTAGTTATGGGAATGCATGGAAACTTAGGCATATGAATGAACAATAGAAGTGTATGCTGAATGAGTAATAGAAGTGTAAGCAATATAGAAAAACCTTACGGCTTCTTCAATGGAAATTTGAGGTTTTTGTTTTATGATAATGATGAGCGTAAGAATGGAGTTGTGATTCTTAGATTATGTAAGACATGCATGTTATACGTGTTCACATTGTGAAAGAATGGATGTTACCATGTTCTTCAGTATGAAATGATGTTTATGGAAGTCATTCTTGACACCTGTTAAAGGAAACCATGAAATTCCCGAAAGATGTGTGTTCTTGAATGGGGCGTTTGAACAGTCAAATGGAATCCGATTGACCTCAAACTACCATCGTTAGAAAGATATAAGACCCTAGTAAAATGTATATTTTTTCCCGCTGTCAAAATTCTTTACAAAAATGAAGTTATATTTCAAAATGAGAAGGTGTATCACTGTGGGTTGTTTTTCTGGATTTGTCATTGATATTACTGTGTTCATCGATTTTAACCAACCAAACATCGTCCATTTTCAGCCAAACCATAGCCATTTGAAAGATATTTGAATGGGTTAAATGTTGCATGTGGAAAATATTTTTGAAATTCGCTTTAATTTAAAAATTACTCTTCGTTTTATGAAGGTATGTCACTGTGGACAGTATTAGCAAATGGATAGATTTAATGCCTCTGATGTCACTGAATTTGACCAACCAAAAGCATCCATTTTAGCCCAAACTCCTGCCATTGGAACCAATCATGAGTCATCTTTAATTCTACTTCGAGAGTTAACTACTCTGTTATGCTTGGCCGAATTCTGTATTCTGCAAGATTATCTAATTGTAACTGTGATATGCAAGTAATGCTCCATTAACTGATTTTGACTCTTTTATATGACTTTCATGTGCACTCTGATATGTGACCTTACTTTGTAAGACAAAATACGATTTGTGATGAACTATGAGCATGTTAACGTGTATATACTGATAGTTAGGAATACAAGGGTAGTGATCTGCTTATTGGGCTTTTAGCTCATTCCATATTAAATTCATAACTGTATAGTGAAGGGTGGTAGCAACTGTGCTCGAGGTGGGTGGTAGAGTGAGGGCTTGAAGCCTGAGGTCAAGAAGTTTGAGAATCCGCCTTCCAAGACTTTCGCAGTTTGTTTTGGTGATTTCAGTGATATTTCTCATTTTGTGTATTTTGGAGCAGTAGTGCCATAACGAAATTGTAAAGACTTTTGATTTGGGAAGGAATGAATTGACTGTACTTTTGGATTAATGATTGTTGGAATAATTTTAGTTTTCTCTCATGGTTTGCTCTTGATTTCATATTTTCATGTGTTGGGTCACTTCCACCTGAGTGACATTAGCGACCTGCGGTCGCGATCCCGCCCTTTATCACCCTAGGGGGCGGGGTTGTGACACGATTTCCCCTAGACTCCTGTTAAGCCCGATGGCACCGCTCTGAGGCAACCCCCGTTCCTCAAGTGAAATGGAAGCTAAACCCACCGAGGGCGCTGACCATGACCCCTTTGTGGTGGAGAGTCTGATCCATGAAGAGACATGTTCCCTTCTTATAATCCAAGAGAATGATCCATCATCTCCCCTCATAGTTTGCCTTGATATCTCGGCTCCTCAAGATGAAGCTGAAGAGAAAACTGATACTGTTGAGCCACTACTAGGGTTTGAGAAACCCATAGTCAAGATCAACCATCAAAATAATAAGGGGACCCTGCCACTGGCCACTTTCCTTCCCTCTTTCTAGGGATTCATCATTGAATCTTGGACATGTGATGAACAACCATCTACTCTCGTTGGTCCTAATGATATGATCTCCCTTCCTTGCTTCCCCCAAGACATTCTTACCTTTGATGAGAACTCGTCACTCTCATCCAAGGAAAGCTGCTCCCCAGTACAAGATGAAATGAGTTCCGCTTCCCCTAATGCTAGCTCCTCCATGCCCGGAGAATGCCATGACTCCCTACAACGCCAATTGTATGCTCTCCTCATGTCAGGAATGCCTCATGTATCCTCTCGAGGATGATGATGGAGGCTTGCCGTCCTATAAGAAGTTTAGGTTCTCTCTTAATTGTAAAGAGCCCCCAAGTACGACTAGTGTCGAAACTGTTGTGATCGGTGAAGTATCAGAAGCTTATGAAGATGAGATTGTGCAACTTAAGGCCACACTAAGGCAATTATAGGTCGAGATGAGGTCAAAAGATGAAATGATGGAAACCTTGCATCAAGCGATACTGTCTTTCAAGCACCACTTCCGAACATCGAAACAAGGCCATCAAGTGGTGAACTACTCCCACCCTCACCTCCATCACTATCAGTCCCTTCTCCATCTTTTCTTCAGATTGAGAATGAAGGACTAGTAAAAGGCATGGTGGCCAAAGCATCAAAAAGATGCGATGCCTCAGTGACAGGAAAGCGGAATCGCTACCAGAAACCTCCCCCAACTTATGTTGATCAGAGTCTATTGCCACAAGGAGATCAAAGACTCGATGTCCTCAAGAACAAAATCAAGCATTTCCCAGTAAATAGCCGACACAAGAGTTATTCCTTTGACAAGTGCATGATCCCCAAGTTGTTTGATACTCTCTTATCAAAGGGGGTGATCAAACTACTTACGTCGAAAAGACCTGATGAAGTCGAGACGGATGACGAGCCCAATTATTGCCAATATCATAGGAGACTTGGTCATAACTCTAAGGAGTGTCGTGCCGCCAAGGACATCATCCAGAACTTCATAGACATGGGAAAATTGAACTTGGGGCCTAATTCCATCCATGATCCAGTGTCATACATGGTCCAAGCTATATGACTCTAAACCTATAGCACATGTCCTAGTGGCACGACGGTACACTGCACAACATACGGTCTCGGACGCAAGACCTTAAACGTGCCCCGTGCCCTCCAATCTTGGCGGATGACCTTAAAACATGCCAAATTGATGGTCACGGTGGATTGACCTTAAACACGCTTCCTCAAAACAAAAAAAAAAAGAAAGAAAAAGAATAAGAAGACGGACATGACGAAAACCCGCAAGATCGGTAAAAATGTCAAAAAAATAAAAAAAATAAAAAAATGGCGGACACGATGTGCACCCCAAAGGCCACCATGGGTAAAATATGTCAGGAAAAGGAAGAGAAAGAAAAATACGGGCATAGTGAAAACCCGCAAGGGCACTATGGGCAAATGTGTCAAAATAAATGAGATGTGGTGAAAACCCTTCGGGGCACTCCCTCTCAAATGACAGGCATGCAGACCTTGCCTTATGGGACAATACGAGTAAAAATGTCTCACGTCCCTGTAGCAAGACGTTAAACTGCACAACATACAATCCATTCGCACGACTATAAACTGCTTCCTGTTCTTACATGTCTCCATGGGGTTACCACATGACACCCTCTTACACATCCCCTACCACATCCTTCTTCACAAGCCCTCGGTGAAAGGATACCACCCCTTCGACGTGTCCTCCCTAATCAAGGTGTACCCCAGTTCTGACTGTGAGGCTTCAAAGCACAGCATGCAAGGCATGCGACCACCTCTACAAAGCCATATCACAAAGAGGTGTACCATACTTTCCACTGTGAGGCTTCAGAGCAAAGCATACAACTCACGCGCCCGCCTCTACAAATCCAATATCCCAAAGAGGCGTACCGCAATCTCCACCGTGTACCCCCACACCTGATAGGGCGCTTTCACCACCCATCACCTCAAGACTCTCTAGGCCACTATTTTCCCAGTCACACCACTCATAGCCCCCTTAAGCCTCTATCATACACCTCAATTGCCCATGATCCCACTTCTTGTCATGCGTGCCCCTACCTCTACAACGGTCTAAACTGGGTGAAGACCCTAAACTTTCTCTCAAGCATCCCTTGGAGGTCTGTTTGGGGCACAAGCCTTAAAAGACCTTTTCCCATGAGGCCAGGTTGATCAGGGCAATAGCTTCTAAGCCCGATCCCGTGGTCCTTCGCAAGCCGCCACTCACACCCATCTCTCACGTGCACGTCCCTTCAACCGCCACTCGTGTTCCTTCTTCACCTTTGTGTGCTCCTTATCACCGCACGTGCTCCTTCTTCCTCATCGTGCATGCTCTACCGTCGCTCATACCTCACCGTCTGCATGCTACTGCCAAGCATGTCATTGCCGGGCAGCATTTGTGCTTCATCACCGAGCATGCTATTGCCGTGTGTGTTCTCAAGATGCGCTCTCCTACTGTCGAGGATGTCATCGTCATGCACGTCCCACCATTATCCCCAGTGAAGTTACATGCATGCCACCACCCTTCATCCCTAAGGAGTCACACTCACCTCCTAACCCCCAGTGAAGTCTGTTTTCGTTTGCCATCCCTCGTTGGGCCACCATCTCCATTTGAGCCCTCTACTTGTGCATGACCTTAACCATTTTATCCCCAAGGAATCGGATTGCCAACCGCAGACCTATTCCCCATGGAACTCCATCTACATGGTGACCCACACAATGGTCTAGATTCACGACCCTAAACTGCATGGTCCAAACTATATGACCTTAAATTGTATCAGAGGTCTAGTTGCACGACCTTAAACTGCATGGTTCATGTTGCATGACTTTAAAATGCGTAGCCATGGTTCAGCTGTATGAGCTTAAACTATAGTATACGTCCTGGCCACATGACGTTAAAAAGCTTCCACACATCCCGGAGGCATGACCCTAAACACGCCATCACAAAAAAGGAAGAATAGCGAGCATGGTGTTTACCTGAACAAGGGAACGCCATGAATAAAAAGGACGAACGTGAATGGTCACGAAACCATGAGTAAGAGAGTTCCGTGAAAATGAAAACCCAGGCACGGTGAAAACCCGAAAGGGCACCGCGAGTAAAAACAGGAGAATAAGGGTGGACCCTTGTAAGTTCATGAGTAAAAAAACCTCTAATAAAAGGAGGTTGGCGAAAACCGTCTCTACGATACCACTTCCCAAGTCCAAGTGAAAACCCGCAAAAGGCGCTTGAACCAAGAGAGCAGGTTGATGCAACACTCCTTCTGTAGGAGGCTTCAACCAAAATGCCCTTCATCATCATAAACATCGTCCAATAAGGGTGAGCAGATTTTAAAAGCATCGCTCAACATCACAAATGTCGTTCAACAAGGCACATCCTTATTCGGTGCTGGGTGAACATGTACCCTAGCCAACCTTCTTTCTTTAGTGCTGGGTGAACACATAGCCCAGTCAACCTTCCTTCCTCGGTGCTGGGTGAACACGTAGCCCAGTCAACCTCCCTTCTTCATGCTGGGTGAACACGTAGCCCAGTCATTCTCTTTTTCTCTTCTTCTCTCTCCGGACATGCACGCTAGTGGCAGCGTTGTGCATGCCTCTCTTTCTTTGTTCCCCTCTTCTTCTTCTCTTCTTTTTCTCTCTTTCTCTCTTTCTCTCTTCTTCTCTTCTTCTCTCTCCTGACTTGTGCGGCGGTGATAGCACCGTACGTGTCCCTCCCTCTCTCTTTCCTTTCTTCTTCTCACATGCACGACATCGTAATACTGTGCATGCTTCTCTTTCTCTCTTCTTCTATTCTTCTCTCTCCTGACATGTGCGACAGTGACAACATTGTACGTGTCCCTTCCTCTCTCTTTATTGTCTTCTCTTTTTCTCTCCCTTCACATGCACGACATCGATAGTACTGTGCATGCCTCTCTTCTCATCCCTTCTTCAAAGCTGGGTGACAAGTAGCCCAGTCATCATCCCTTCTTCGGTGTTGGGTGACAAGTAGCCCAATTATCATCTCTTCTTCAAAGATGGGTGACAAGTAGCTCAGTCATCATTCCTTCTTTCATGTTGGGTGATTATGTAGCCCAGTCATCATCACAAGGCCGTAAACCGTCCGACAGGGTGAGGACCTAAAATACTAATCCTTCCAAAACACAAAACAATCCACACGAGGGTGATGATTTTGATAGGATAACTCAAAAGTTTCTTCTCCCCCAAAGTCTCCATGGATGGACCTGCACATTACATCCAAACGTCTGAGCACCCTAGTTACAGTATTGGATGGATATCTCCTTGACGTTCATGTGATCCTATGGCTAGGAAGAAAAAAGTAATAAAGCCGAGGGAAATTTTTGAATGTTGTCCTTCTCACTTCTCTCGAAGCACAACATTCGACGGGGCAAGCTGTTTGAACACATTTTTCAACACTTTGGGTCCCCGATGCGGAATAAAAGAGAAGTCGGTCAATAAAGCCCAGATGAACAGTGTAATTCTCGACAGTCTCAAAATTTCCCCAGAATAGATTAAAATCTTCCTAAGCAATCCAAAAGGCCATCTACTAAGTTTCGTCGCAATTCGAAGTGTCTAAGGTACTGCAAACAAAGAAACAATTTCGAAAAAATCAACCTCTAGCACCGTGAAACGGACCCCGTAACTAGAACTCTATTTTTCGTACATCAAAGAGCTATGGGAACACCGCCATTAGATCTGGCACGGTCGAAATTTTGGCTTAAACAGACATTCCAAGACAAAGTTATGTGTGAAACATTAAAAATGGTAGGCCGCATACTATTCCCATGCGGCCTCTTTGCACCAATCTCCATTAAAGGAGGCTAGTTTTACAGTTATGAGTAGCCATTTTGAAGACACATACTTCACTCGTTTTGAGTCAGATCGACCCCAAACGTTTTGAAGTGTGTTCGTCCCGTCAAGACGAGCGTTTTGATATGTGGCACGTCTTGTGATGATGTCCGTGCAGGGAGAAAAGCTAGAGAGAAGATGATGATTCGTGGCAAAAGTTGTAGAAAATTCAGCAGCGACACGTCTCGCTCAAGCAGCCAAATCACGGCCCTCGCATAACGGATCGACGCGAGAACAATCCCATCACGTGCATAAGGTACGAGGCTACGTCTAGGCTGAACTTCGCGCATAATGAACTGTCGGATTTCACGTGCGAAGCGGATAAAGTTGTTGTAAATTTTAGCCACCGGATTCCAAATTTCAACCAAAAACCCTAAAGTGCAAAGTCTTCGTTCGGGCACGAAATCGACCTGCGTTTGTTGCAAGGCTCCCGTGACGGTATGATCAATGTAATTCAGCCAATTAACCAAAAAAAAACATCAAGAGACAAGCGCACTAACGATCAGAAATTTTTAAAATTTGTACAAGTTTCAAGTCGTATGATCGTGACCTAAAAACGTATTATTCGTACCAATTTCTCTGTGCACTCTTGAATCTACCTCCTCATTCTTTTCTTGGTAGTCCTTATTGGCCACCTCCCTTCCTCTCATTCTTTTTCTGGTAGTCTTTGTCCACCTCCCTTTCCCTTCTACCCTCATATCGCCCCTCATTATGCACGCTCGTGTTCTCTTTTTTTTCTCTCACGCTCCATGATCCCACATTACCACCATTTCCCAAAACCTTTTCTTCCCATCGCATTTATGCCAACCGAACCTTCGCCCAATCCAACCAACCCATCGCCGTCTGTGCAACCAACCCATCGCTGCAACTAACCCATCGCCGCGCCTGAACTCTACCCCAACGCCATGCAAGAATTCGACAACCCATCGCCGTGCGTGAATTCCACAACCCATCTCCATGCCACTGCCGTGAACGACTCATACCCCACTGCCGTGCACCACCGAACTTTCTTCACCACCAAGCCCGTGACCACAGGCCCTGTTCTCCACCTCTCTCTCAGCCCCTGTCATCTACACCTCTCTCCCCATCTCACTGCTCTCTACCTCTCACTCCATCGAGCCCTCTCGTCCACAGCTGAGCTACGCTCTGCCCTGTTCTTCACCCAATTTACCCTGTCTTCCAGTTCACCTGCAGCGGCAGTCTCCTCAGTCACCCCTTTCCACCAACTGTCGCATCCTCCACTCCACCCACAACCAAGCAGCCTGCTGCCCATGCTGCCACACACCAGGCAGCCACCTTTGCCTCTCTCTTCACCCCATTTTCGCAACCGAAACCCATCGTAGCCCTTTCCCTTCTCACCATTTCTTGCTGCAACAACCAGCAACCATTCACCTCCGTCTCCCCCAATCTCAGCCCTTTCTTCCATCCACCTGGCAGCCAACTTCCCTTCTCTATTCCAGCTGCTCCCCCATCTTCGCTCTCTTCACCTGAAACCACCTCTGTCAATCTCATTCCTCTCTCTTCACCTGCAACTCCCACCACCGATAACCAGTCGCTTCCACCTCTCCCACATCATCAGTTGCGGCTCATTCTCAATCACCACAACTCCTCCATCACCGACTCTTGTAGACCTCAACTCAGCCTCAACCACTGCCTTCAACCAACCTTCCCACACCAGCCACGACCTCACTACTGCACCACCTCCGCCTTTCTTCCACACATCTCTGCCTACCTCTTCGACCCATTTCCGCCACCTTCCTGTCCCACTTCTCTTCGGGCTCTCCAACCTTCCCGCGAATCTCCCTGCCTTTCGCCAGCCCTCCATGATCGTCTCCCTGTTCTCCCTCTCTCAAGAAAAAAAAACCCAATTAACCTCCCCGTTCTCTTTTTCTCTCTAACTTTTTGTGTTCCTCCTTTTTCTTCTTTTATTCTCTTTTTTTCGTTTCACTACATTTCGTTTCGTTGTTACATTTCATTCTTCTTCACTTCGACCCACTTCAAACCCCTTCACCTTCTCAACCAATTCATTCATTTAACGTTATTTTACTTTATCTCCTCCACTCCATTCATTTTATCTCAATTTACTGAACCTCATCCATTTTACCTTAATCTAATTTATTCTATTTATTTTTCGCCATTTATTTTATTTTCCCATACATTATTTTATTTCTTGCACTTCATTTATTTTATTTTACCTTATCTTATTTTACCTTACTTTATCTTTATTTATTTTATCTCATTCTAGTTTCTTTTGATTACCTCTCTTAATTTATTCCATTTTATTTTATTTACCTTTTTATTTAATCATCCCATTTTACTTTAGTTTCTTCCATCCCTTATATTTTATTTTACTTTAATCTATTTTAATTTACTCCCTTTATTTTACTTTATTTCATTTTATATTAGTTTACTGCCTTTTCCATTTTCTAATTTTATTTTAATTCATATCTTTCATTTCCATTTCACCTGATTTTCCATCATTCTTATTTCATCATCATTTTTATTTCACTTTCGTCTCTTTTGGAAGAACTAGCGAGAGTTGAGCTAGTCTTCACTTCCTCTCTTTCTCTCCATCGCTTGTTTGACCAGTGGGCTGGCTGAGCCTTTAGCCGTCGTGCCAGTCTTGTCGTCGAGCAGCATTGCCGCCGTGCTGGTCTGAGTTACATTGCCTGTCATGTTGCCATGTCAGACTCTCCATCGTACCATGCTAGTCGGTGTTGGTTCTGTCGTCGAGTAGTATTGCCGCCATACCGGTCTAAGTTACTGTGCCCATCTTTCTACCACATTAAATCAGTCAATGTACTAGTCTAGGCACTATGTCAGTCGAGCCGCCTGGTCAAACTTCTTCTCTTACCTTCATTTCTCTTATCTCTTTGCATCTCTCGTTCTTCATTATAAAATGTACCGAGAGTCCCTTGTCAAGAAGACGCCATGAGGTTGTCAAATTGATCTTGATTCTCGTGTGTTATTTTCCCATTTCTTCCTTGAGTACACACACGTCTGTGCTCGCCCTATAACAAGGTGGGGACTCATGCCCCACTTATCTGTACTTTTAATGTGTATGTGTATGTTTGCAGGAAAAGAGAATATAGGTCAAGGGAGGTGAGTCCAAATCGGCCAGAGGCCAGGGGGCATTCCAACGTGATCTAAGAGGTCGCCCACATGGGCCAGCCTAAGGGTGTCACGGACCTACGTGAGGTACGTTCCGCCTCATGACCCTAATTCCTCTCTCACCGGTTGGTACTCCTACCTATTTCTTCTTTACGTGGTTCCCGAGAAAGTGATCTCAGGTCCCGGGTCCATCTCGAACCGAGAACTATACCACCAGGTCAACCCGACCAGAAGAGCAAGATCAAGGCACCTAACCAAGGCTGTCATGGATTCATTTTAGCCTATAAAACCCCTTTCACCTCAAGAAAAAGGTCTGAGTTCCCTTGATCTTGTGCCTAAACTATACCAAAAAATCTCATGATCCTAAGCCTAAGCTTGAGATTGAAAGAAGAACCTCTTTGGCCCTCTTAGATAAGTTATGAAAGCTCTCCGGCTGTTCACCAGCACGGTTTGGTCAGTGACTCTCTCCAGACATTATCGACTCTCTTTTCCCCTCTTAGGTTTAAATTTCAATAGATGTTTCATTTCTTCTCTCCTGGGTTGGCTTTCTTCCAGCGATGTCTCTTTGGATGGTCGAATAGATGAGCAGGGGTTCCCTTTAGACTATTCGAGAAAAAGGGGGCAAGACAGCCGCGCGTGGGTTGAAGCCCTTCGATTTGCTTGCGCCCACGCAGTTTGTGAAACCGTGGGATTACATGTTTGGAGAAGCGAGAAAGTCCTTGGGATATTAGATATCTTCAAGAGAAGATAGGTGTGTACCCATGCGGTCAGGGTATTTCTCTCTCTTACAAAATTTTTCTCTCTCCTCTTTGTGGGATACTAGGGCTAGAAGAAAAGACGAGCAAAAGCAAGCGTAAAGCCTCTCCTTTATTGAATTGTAATCCCCCTTTTACAATTAACTTAAGCTTGTTTATATAGAGTTCTTACCAAAACAAGGGTAGATACTAAAAAGCTAAGCCTAAATACAACTAAAAAAAATTAAAATAAAATCCCAAAATTGGGTACAATGACCAAAATTCCCTTAAACTCTTTGTGTAAATGACAGACTTGTCCTTTCCTGAGGAGCTTGCTGCCATTGTTAATCTTCGAGAGTTCTTTCCGAGTACTTGTAGCGTGAGTTCGACCAATCTATTGTTGTATTCTTGTCGTTCATTTTCTTGTGATCGTTTTGATCTCTTTTGATCGTGCTGCGGCAATCTCTTTCATGAGGGAAGGAGTCTGGTTAATTTTATGAACTCTTCAATGGTTTCTTTTCTGATCTGCGGTGTCCCTGTGTTGATTGAGAGACTGGGGAAGATCTTTTCAGTAATTTGAAACATGTTTAGTTTTCTTTCTGGTCCTTGTTCTATGATATTCTTTGGGTTCTCGAGAGATCACCGGAAAATGGATTTCGACGACAAGGGATTTTGTTTTTCTTCTGTGACCTTGGGTATCGTGTGTTTTTTATGTTTTGTTTTCAGCGCCACTTATCGTGTGGACTTGGGTTTCTTTCTGGATTTGTTCTTTTAGTCTTAGTTTCCGCACGACCGAGTTTTCTGTGAGGGCCAAGATGTCCTTCTGAAGATTCTAGCATCCATGAATTCAGGTTGTCTTTCATCTTTCGCAGGGTAGACTTGTCTTCATATTTGCGATTTAGGGGGACGGTGCCATTGAGGCTTCGCCGGCGTCTGAGGCTTGGCCACTCTCTTGTTGTAGGGGCGGAGTCGCGAGCTTGTCGAGCAATGGTCGAAAATCTCCATGGTTGTTGACTGGTTTGGTGAGGCCGTACAATAAAAGCATGTCCTTGCCCAACTTCGTGATGGGCTAGGCTTAGCGCTGCTGGGTTGACCCGATTGAGCCCAGGCCCATTTCTCTTGGAGGGTGATGGCAGTAGTCATTTAATGCGTTATCCCTTGTGTCCACGATGGTGGCATAAGGCTTCGCCCCTTAGGTATGTAGGTGTTGAAGGGTATTTTCTGATTCTTGTTATCCTCGATGCACATAAGAAGAAAGCAACTTGCAACCTGGGTCTGCAGACACCAAAATTCCTATGGACCACGGAAGTAATAGACAAATAAGTCCCCATTCAGAGCATAATTTCCGACAATCCTAGAATGGCCCCAAAATGGTTGAAAACATGGCTAGGGGTCTTCTAAGAATGTCTGTCGAGTTTCGTCACAATTAGACAAAGTTAAAGTGGTTCAGAGTTCAAAACAACTTTCAGAATTCTGCCTCTAGTGTTGAAAGAAGACCCTGTAACTAATCATTGGAACTTCAGATGATCACCAGATTGCTTCCATTGGATTCAGAACATCCAAAAACCCTTGAGTACCAAGTTTTGGCTAATTCGGACGCCTCTAGACCAGTATGAGACAAACTTACCAAAAGTACGTAGACCGCACGCGATCTCGGTGCACCCTCAGTGAACTAGCTTCCATTTATGGAAACTATGTTCTCCAATTTCGGGCTGAATTTCCCTTAGCCATATCTCCTTCATCCCGAGTCAAACTGAGCTCAAACTTGGAGAGGATGTTTGTCTCATCGGTCCCATCGTTTTGACGTATGGCATGCCAGCTGGCATGGCTTGAGCCAAGAGAAATCGAAAGGAGAAGATCGCCATGGGAAGGCAAAAGTTGCAGGAAATTTGAAGAAGAAAGTCCATTATGATCTAATAGCCATATCACAATGCATGCATACTCAATCGACCTAAAAATAGAGGCATCGCGACCACATGGTCGAGAAGCACATTCAAGCCAAACCTCACGCGTGATGAACGACTGGATTTACTGTATTTCAGGGACAATGAAGAGGTAATTTCCAGCCACCAGAATCCCAACTCCGGCCAAAATTCCCCAATTGAGAAAGTGGTCATTTGAGCACCAAATTGAGCTATTCTTATCGCAAAATGATCAAGGCGACTTGCCTGACAATCTATTGTAAAAAAATCGAGGGGACCAATCCTGAAATGAGCACAATCTCGGATCTAAGATCGCAAGTTTCTCACAAAACTTGCCGCTTCGGGTTAGTGGCTCAAAACCTCGGTTCATGGCTCGAAATCTATACCAAAGTGACCAACGCATTGAGCTCTACAAATTTCTTATGCTATTTTGGCCGGACAGTGGCCGGAAAGAACCCATGTCAGCCATAAGAAGTTCACATGAGTTCATGGCAATGACAGGGACTGATCTGGAATTGCTCAGCTCGTTGTGGACGAGGGGCAAAATTGTCATTTTCCCCCTAATTTCTAACTTTTCTTTAATTCATTTTAAATGTATTTGTCAATAACTAGGTTATTTTTGAGCATCCACCCATGTTTTAATGGTTGCCTATATATATCTAGCATGTAATAATCAAGAGAACAGTTCCTCGATTTTTTATTCTGTTCCACTTAATTCAGATCAATGAGTCCTTCGCCCATTATTTTTCTTATGCCCTGTGTTTGAGAAAGAGGAGAGAGAATATTTTTTCCATTTTCCCCCGATCTTAACTACTAAGACAAGAACTGTTAGATAATCCCATTCCTTCTCACGTGTGAGATTGGGTTTGCCAGCCAAGCCACCGGCCCTGCCTCTTTCTCTCTATCTCCCTCTTCTTTTCTCTCTTTCTCTCGGTTCTATTCCTTCTCTCTCTTCTTTTTTATCTTTCTCTCTCTTCTACTCCTCTCTTCTTTCTTTTCTCTCTTTCTCTCTCTTCTTTTCTACTCTTTCTCTCTTCTTCTTCTTCTCTTTCTCCCCCTTCTTTTCTCTCTTTCTCTCTCCAGTTTTCTCTCTTTCTCTCTCTTCTTCTCCTTCTCCTTTTCTCTCTACTTTTCTCTCTTTTCCTCCTTCTCTTTCTCTCTCTTCTCCTCATTCTCTCTCCCCACATCTCTTTCCCTCTCTTCTTTTCTCTCTCTACTTTTCCCTCTTTCTGTCCTTCTCTTTCTCTCTCTTCTCCTCCTTCTCTCTCTCCTTTCTCTTTCCCTCTCTTATTTTCTCTCTCCTCTTTTTTTCTCTCTCTTCTTATCCTTCTCTTTCTCTCTTTCTATCTCTCCTTTTCTTTCTCACTTTTCTATCCCTCTCATTCCTCTCTCCTTCTTCTTTCTCTTTTCCCCTGTCTTTCTCCTCTTCCAATGGCAGTCAGGGGACTTTTCCCAAGTAGCAGTCTAAATGGCCATCTCATTTTCTCACCCTCTCCCTACTTTTCCTCCCCTCAAGGACGGTGGTCAGAGCCTTTTCCCAAGTGGAAGGCCTCAACCACCATCTCGTCTCCTCTTTCCCTCACTTCCCCGAGCGACAGTCTGAAGGCCTTTCCCTGATTGGCAGCCTTAATCGTTGTCTCGCTTTCTCCCTTTTCCTCCCTCTTCATCAATCTCTACTCTCTCTCTCCTTCTCTCTTCCCCAAGCAACGACTTAGCCACTGCCTCGCTCTCTTCCTTCCTCTCTCTTAAAAAATCCTTCTCTCTTCAAAAATCATTCTCTCCCTTCCCTCTTCCCCAAGCGACGACTTAGCCACTGCCTCGCCCTCTTCATTCCTCTGTCTCTTAAAAAATCCTTCTCTCTCTCTTCTTCCTTTCTCTCTTTAAAAATATTTCTGTCTCTTTTCTTCCTTTCTCTCTCTTAAAAAATCCTTCTCTCTTCCTCCTTTCTCTCTCTTCAAAAATCCTTCTCTCTCTTCATCCTTTCTCTCTCTTTTTCCTTTCTCTCTCTTCAAAAATCCTTCTCTCCATTTGTCACGACCTCGCCCCCGACCACCGTACTCAACACGGCGACGGGCGATCGAGCGTGGGTTCTTGAACCAATGTAACGTTTGTTCCTCAGGTAGAAGTAGACTCAATGCCTTTATATTAAGAAATCGAGCAAACCATAAGAGAGAACTAAAACAATAACTCAACAAGTAGATGAACATAGGAAATTCCATACACTAAACATCTATAATATAAAAATATTCCAAAATATTACATTCAGTTCGGGGCATCAAAGCCCAATATTACGCATATCCACAAAGAACAAAACAAAACTAGGGCCAAACAGCCAAGACATAAACAAGGTCTAAGCACCTTCTTCCTGAACACTAGCTTTGCCTTCCACCTGCCAAATACGGACTTCCAGCCTTGTACCTGCCGCTATTAATCTACAAGGAGAGGAGAAATAACAGGATGAGCTATACAGCCCAGTAAGCAGGTTTAGTGTTATGCATTTGTGGTAGTTCTATCCATATGTGACGACAATGCAGTTTATCAATATAAAGTCATAACTGCATATCAAGTAAAGACAGCGAATATGGGCATTTCATTTAAATGGAAGTCATCACTAAATCAGTGTGATCAGAGCCTTCAATATGAGAAATCATAAATCATTCCATCATTATAGTGCTAAATGTTCCTTACAAAGAAATTCAATCATTACCCACACACTCCCTAAATCACCTAATCCCGTAGTAGAGGCCCTATCCATCATGCTAAGCCAAACTCATTGCTTAAGACCTCTACCACCACACAGGAGGGGAGACAGTGACAAGTGGGGTATCCACTTCATAATACCCTCAACACACTCATACAGTCCCCAGCGCGCAATGGGGTTGTGATAAGCCCTGACCTTGCAAGACATCAATCACATATCATTTTATAAATCTAGGGTGTGACCCTTTATCCTCTCCCTTAACTCGTTCCTATCATTATACCGGTTAGGGGATATGTTGGCATCTCTTTCCTTACCACCGATGAGTGTCCCATCGCGTAGCAGGCAATATCATAGTTGCATCCACTACTGGTGAGTGTCCCACCGCGTAGTGGCCAATATCAACAGAAATAGTGGCCATTCATCACATCATCATAATAGTATCCACTACCGATGAGTGTCCCACCGCGTAGTGGTTAATAACAATATAAGCAATGGCCATTTATCGCATCATAACAGATGAATCACATTTCATCATAATGTCATAGCATTTTGCAAAAACATGCATTTCATAAGCTATCACATGACATTTACACATAAGCTTTCTCAATAGCATTTGGTATTCATTGTTAATTCATTTCATCATTATCCCGCTCGTGGCCCCGTTTTCTCACAAAGTACAGTTTACACGGCATCCTTGACATATGTTTTTGGCATTCTCATGGAATTTATCATATGGGATTCACAATTATTATATATCAAACTAATTTAGCGTCGCATGGTCATAGAATTACCAAATGGTAGACAATAGTGACATGCCCCTCTTACGAGGGTGTAGCTCCCGATTTAGGAGGAGTCTCAGGATGCCTTAAACATGAAACCTTGAGCTAATACACAGTTCTTTACACAAAAATAGTGATTTGAAGAAATTTGGGTGCCATTTGAATGGTCAAAAGTAAGGTGAGAATTAGTTGCTGGAAACTTCCCTGCAACAATGCGCAGCGATGTGTTTGCGCATTTCGGGTCACAACTCAAAATTCGTGGGGAGTTTCAAAAATCTCAAAACATACAACTTTAAGTACAATCATTAACCTTTCCAATGGTGGTAATTTCAAGGTTTTTGGACACCAGTAACTGGGTCAAGAGCATTGCCCAAAGAGGGCCACAGTTGCTGGAAAGAGCAGCGACTGTGAACAGTGTCATGTCTCGACATTTAGGGTCATATCTTATTATCCATGCAAAATATTATCATGAATAAAATGTAAACTTGGAGTATACACACATGTATTTCATTTGGGACCAATTTGGTCCCATTTGGATGCCATTTGTTCATCAAACATATAGATGTAAAAACGTTAAGAGTTCTGGTAAATTCATATTCTCAAGTTAGTATGCTTTTAAAGGGCACTGAATATTTCCTAGCTAAGCTACACTTTGGGCTTGGAACCTTGTTCATGATAAGGAGTCTCACAATGAGCAATTTCATGAGTTTCCATAAATAAAGAGAGATCATACAATGTACGAAAAATAGTCATAGCATTGAGAAACACAAACTAAAACTTCAACCTCATGTTAACCCATTCATACTTCACCCTTTATATCATCTAAAATATTTTTACAACAATCGTGGATGCATAAAGCTAAACTCACTTACCTTGACTTCTCACGGTATCACAAATCCTCAGTCATGGCCTTCACGGGCTTTCCTTAGCTTCACCAGTGGGCTGTCTTAAAAGGTGTAGTAGTGAACTTCAAGAGACAAGGAAAAGTTGAGAAAAATCGGAGAGACCCGTGTTGGCGAAGGCTTATAAAGAGAGGTTGGAAAGCACTGTGGCTGACACAAGCACTCATTGGTCTAACACGTACAGGGTGGCTCTGACATGTACAGAGGCTGTATGTTTGACTAAGACACTCCTGATGCTGCACCAACCGGTGCTACACTCTCCTTATCCAACTGTGCTACTCCAGCCGGCGCTGCTCTCTTCTCATCCAATTGACGTTGATCTCTCCTAATCCAACCAGTGCTGCTCCAACCGGTGTTGCTCCAACTGGCGTTACTCTGGCCGGTGCTGCTCTCTCCTTACCCAACTAGCGCTACTCTCTTCTTATCCAATCGGTGGTGCTCCAGCCGGTGCTGCTCTCCTCATCCAACCGTTGCGACTCCAGTCGGTGCTTCTCTCTCCTTACCTAGCCGACACTGCTCCAACCGGCACTACTCCAATCGACGTTGCTCTCTCCTTATCCAACCATCACTGCTGCAACCGGCGCTGCTCTCTTCTCATCCAACCAGTGCTACTCTCTCCTTATCCAACCGGTGCTGCTCTAACCGGCGCTGCTCCAGCAGATGCTGCTATTTTCTCATCCAACCGATGCTACTCTCTCCTGCTCCAACGGGTGCTATTCCAGTCGACGCTGCTCTCTACTTACCCGATGATACTGGCTTGGGAGAAAATTGTGGCCCTCACATTATCCTCCCCTTAAAAAGGATTTTGTCCTCAAAATCATATTAACATTAACTAAAAAGGTGGGGGTATTTCTCCCTAATCTCATCCTCCCGTTCCCAGGTCGATTCTTCCCTTGAATGATACTGCCATTGTACCCAGACTAGGGGAATTTCTTTATTACGTAATACTTGCACTCTCCAGTCCAATATCCCAATTGGTCACTCAACATAGGTCAAATATTCCCTAAGCGAGATTGGCTCATACTCCATCTTAGGTTGATATTTCTTTAGCAGTGATATATGGAAGACATTATGGACGCTGGCTAGTTCAGGTGACAGGGCAAGTCGGTAAGCCACGCTTCTAATTCTTTCCAGGACTTCAAAAAAGTCCAATGAATCATGAGCTCAATTTCCCTTTTTTACCAAATCTCGTAACACCCTTGGTTGGTGACACCTTCAGGAAGACTCAATCCCCTACTTCAAACTTGAGGTCTCTCCGACGATTATCGGCGTAGCTCTTTTTCCAACTTTGGGCTATCTTGAGCCACTCTCTAATCAAGGCAATCTTCTCATAAGTCATCTGAACCATTTCGGGCCCTTATAATCTTCTTTCGCCCACTTCATCCCAACAGATGGGTGACCTACACTTTCTTCTATACAAGGCCACATAAGGTGCCATTTGAATACTGGCTTGGAAGCCATTGTTGTAGGAAAATTCTATCAGGGTTAGATGGTCTTCCCAACTTCCCTTAAAGTCAGTGACACATGCCCTTAACATGTCCTCCATGGTCTGGATGTTTCTCTCTGACTGTCCATCTGTTTAAGGGTGAAAGGCGGTGTTAAATGTAAGTCTGGTTCCCAATGCTGACTACAGATTTGCCCAAAATATGGAGGTGAATCTAGTGTCCCTGTCTGACACAATGTCGATGGGCTCTGTGTAATCTCACAATTTCTCGGATGTACAACTAGGCTAGCTTGTCTAGAGTATACGTCGTGCGAACCGGTAAGAGGTGAGCGGCTTTGGTTAATCGGTCCACCACGACCCAGATACTATCATGCCCTGCACTTGATCTCGATAATCTAGAAACAAAGTTCATCGTGATGTGTTCCCATTTTTATTCTAGTATGGGTAGGGGCTGTAATAGTCCGATAGTTTTCTAATGCTCTTCCTTCCCTTGCTAACACATCAAACACTTAGCGACAAACTGTACCACATCTCTCTTCATGTTATTCCACCAGAAGGCCTTTTTCAAATCTTGGTACATCTTTGTGCTCCCTGGGTGTACTGTGTAGCGGGAGTGGTGTGCTTCCTCTAAGACAACCCTTTTTATCTTCTCGTCATTAGGAACACACACTCGACCTTTAAATGTTAACAAGTTGTCACCGCTCATAGAGAAATCTTCTTTTCCTTCAATTTTCATTTCTTCAAGGATTTTTATCAACTGGCGATCTCCTTTTTTAGCCTCTCTAATTCGTTGAAGACTCAGGGTTCCATCCTTAAACACGATAACATTCCTTCCCTTTCATCACGGGGCTGAGATGGGTGCCACTCCGCTACGTCCTCTAACAACTTCATTTCTGGAATCATTAAATGTGCCACAGAGACCACAGCCTTTCGACATAGGGCATCGGCCACTACATTAGTCTTGCCTGGTTGATAATCAATTGCACAGTCATAATCATTCAATAAGTCCATCCATCTTCTTTGCCTCATGTTCAGCTCTTTCGGGGAAAACAAGTACTTGAGGCTCTTGTGATCCATGAACACCTTAAACTGGGCCCCATAGAGATAGTGTCTCCGGATTTTTAACGTGAACACTACTGTCGTGAGCTCCAAGTCATGAGTGGGATACTTCTGTTCATGGGCGTTAGGTGCCTGGAGGCATAAGCAATAACTTTACCTCTCTACATAAGTACACATTCGAGACCTCTATGGAATCCATCAGTATAAACAACAAAGTCTTCATTCCCTTCGGGCAAGGCTAATATTGGGGTTGTGACTAGTCTCTTCTTAAATTCTTGGATACTCCTCTCACACTCCTCTGACCATACAAATTTTGCATTCTTCTCGGCCAGCCGAGTTATGGGGAGCGCTATCTTTGAGAATCCTTCTATAAAGCGCCTATAGTACCCTGTCAGTCCCAGGAAGCTACGAACTTCGATCACCTTTGTTGGCCTTTCCCACTTAAGTACGGCTTCGATCTTAGAGGGGTCGACTGTGATCCCATCCTTATAAATATTGTGGAAGGCCACACTGGGAAGCTAAAACTCGCTCTTTCTCAACTTAGCATATAATCTTTATGACTTCAAATCTTGCAAGACCATTCTTAGATGTTGTTCATGCAATTCCCAACTCTTAGAATATATCAAGATATCATCGATAAACACCACTACAAAGTCATCTAGGAAGGGTATAAACACCCTATTCATCAAATCCATGAACACAATGGGGGCATTGGTTAAAACAATGCTGCACCTCGAGAGGAGCGAGAAGGGCAACATTTAGAAAAAGAAGTGATTTTTGACATTGAAGTTCATCGTTGGAATCCTTACTAAGATGTTTTAGAATCCTTATTGAGATGTTTTTGGAGGCCCTTAGGTTCTGTCTTGTGAAAGGGACTTGTGCTTTGGACAGACAGTCAATGAGCCTTTGGCGGGAGCATGAGCTGCTTCACCGAAGCTGGGGATTGTTTGGATGGGCAGGCTACCTCTTCCGGTTCCCATCCTATAGGGTTCAGTCGGGGGCTTTTGTGTGGCCTATCCCAAAAAGTTTGGTTCAGTCGATAGGGAGGGTTTTCGCTGTGGTCTCTTCAGCGAGACTTCACCTTGAGTTTTTTTTTTTTGTACAGGAGGTGGTGCTCTGGCTTGGCAATTGTGCACCCTTTGGGGGGGCATATTTTAGCAGCTTCATAGTGGTGATGGGGTGGTGTTGCATGGTAATGTCGAGGGGGGAAGGAACAAGGAATACAGACAATGTTACCCGTGAGGTTACGTGAAAGGCGTAGCATGGTGGCTCTAGGATTATCTAGTGAGTGCCCTTGGAGAGCATTGATCCCAGTTTGGTTATTGAGCGTTGAAAATCCGGGTGGAGTGGTGTCACAACCCTATCTCTTGCCCCCTTGTGGTACTAGCCGAAGGGCAATAGGGTGCGTAACCGCGACCAAAGGTAGAGAATGCCACTCAGGTGGGAGTGTACTTAACGCTTTAGAAAGATAGAGTCAGAGCAAACCATGAAAGAAAACAAAAAACTTCATATCACACACATTCACCAAAAGCTGGATAGCCCAGTCCCCATACTGCGATTACACTGTACATAGATTTTCAAAGTATTACAAAGGAGTCCCGGGCATCAAAGGCCCAAAACACTACATAACTTCAACATTAGACAAAAACTATGGCCAAACTGCCATAAGAAACATACAATAAAAAGGAACTTCAATAAGTAGCATGGGGCTCCAACCACCAGCCGCGATTCCTGTATCGCCCATCTTTGACCTGCAGCTACCGCTCTACATGGATGGAAGTTAAAGGAATGAGCTATAAAGCCCAGTAAGTAGATCCAGAGGCCATGCATTACAATTATATCTAGCAATGTGTCGTGAGTGATTCTTTTCAGGGATAAGCAATTATAATGCTGATATCATATGAATTACCAATTTATCAAATCTCTCCATCATGAGCATCATAACAAATCATCATAAGTATAACTCAACTATCATAACAAGTATAAACCACATTAACCAGCATTAACCAACTCACTCCCTGATTCACCTACTCCCGAAGTAGAAGCGCTATTAAGTCAAGCCAATCCTATTGTTTAGGACTTTTACCATCACTTAGGAGGGAAGCAATGACAAATGGGTGACCCACTTCGTAATGCCTTCACACACACACATACACAAGCCCTTTAGGGCTTTTGATAGGCACTGGCCTTGCAAGACACGACCCTCTCATGTGCCCTTCTGGAGAGAGAGCATTACACTACCAAAGGGGGTCCCAATGGATAGTGCCTCATACAAAAATTTGGGGGGGCACGACCCATCCCAACACACATAATCATCCTAGATCCCATCCTATCATAGGGAGTTAGGGAAATATTTCAACTATCGTTACAACTTCCTATTAGATCACATTACACTACCAACGAATGACCCGTTGCGCAGTGCCACTTATCAGAGCACATTCTTATCAGAACACATTCTTGTCAGAGCACAATCTTATCAGAGCACCTTACGGCCATGCAATACACTCAAAGCATGTCAACAAAATCTCATATCACTTAACTTGTCTCAGAATCATGAACAATAACATTTATCTTAGAATTATGCACGCATATCACTCACATAGCATTTACCTCAGAATTATGCACACATATCACTACAGAACGTGTATCATAATCATGTACACATATCATTGTTCGATGCCTGATTTCTTTGGTTCCCTTGCATGGGGGCGCGGGGAGAAGATCCTCTCTCAAACAACCACCAAAGGTTAGCGCGCGTGATGCATCAGGTAAAGCAGGCGCTTTAGCTTTCTAAAGTGCGGATATGCTACCAACAAAGAGTGATTTGATGACGGGGAAGGGTTGCTTTGCTTACCTCGCCATTGCGAGTTCGTGGAACACATCTGGGCGGCTAGGCGTCCTGACAAGCATGGGCGTGTCACGAAATATTTTACAAGATCTACTTTTGATATGAGTTTCACTTCATGACCAAGTAAGTAGTGACGAAGTTTTTGTACTACAAAGATTAGGGCCAGGCACATCTTCTCTATAGGGGGATAATTCTTCTCAGCCCCTTACATCCTGCGTTGAGAAAATACAGTGCAGTCTCTTTTCCCTCGTCATTGTTTAGTGCCAACAATGCCCCGAGTGACTTTTCCAGAGCAATCACGTATAAGGTGAGAGGTTTTCCCAACACTGATGTAGAGACCACTTGAGGGTTGAGTAAATATTGTTTGATGTCATCAAGGGCCACTTGACATGCTTCATCCCAGATAAATTAGGCATCTTTCTTTAACAGATGTGTAAAGGGTTTACAGCGACCTGAGAGGTTTCAGATGAACCTGCAGTTGTACGTCAGCTACTCTTAAAGAAAGCACAATTCTCGTAATGTAGTTGGTGATGAAATTTATTGCATTGCCTTGATCTTGACTAGTTTAACTTCAAGCCCTTGGTGTCTGACAATGAACCCCAAGAACTTTCTCGAATGCACGTCAAAAGCACATTTCAGCAGGTTCATTTTAAGTTGAGGAAGGCGTAGTCGCTCAAATACCTTTTCAAGGTCTCTCATGTGAGCATGTTTCTCTTCTGAAGATGGTTGTCATTGCCCTCTGATATGTAGCACCAGAGTTCTTCAATCTGAAAGGCATCATTGTGTAGTAGAAGGCCCCTTTTGGAGTTAAGAACGCAGTGGCTTCGTCATCTTCGGGCACCATCTGTATCTGATTATAACCGGAGAACCCATCCATGAAGGAGAAGATTTGACAGTGAGTCATAGAGTCGAATGGTTAGGTGCCTCGATCTCGCCCTCCAGATCTAGATGATTTGGGGCACGTATCTTAGATTTTTTGCAAACTCAGGATTTGAGATTGCTCTCTCAGAACCTTGCTCAAGAGCAAGGGCAGGTATACCAACTAATGAGAGAGAGGAATTAAAGGTGGGTTCAGGACTTACTCGGGCTGGCTAGGGTGAACGCCCTCTTAGATCACAAAGAAAGCCCTCAACTACTTTAGCAAGTTCAGAATCGCCTCCCTTGACCTGCAATCCTCTTGTTTTCTGTAGAACACTTCTTTTGTTAATTTGTAAGAAAAGTGGGTCGTCTTAGGGCAACGTATGTTCACGAGAGAGGGTGATGAGGAATAAGGTTTAAATAAAGATAGAAAAGAGAAGAAATGACGAAGAGGCAAGACTAATATGACAGCTGGGAAGTTATCGACTCGAAGTGGTAGCAAGACGGGCATGGTTCTCTAGACCGGCACAGCGGTAATACTACTTGAAACTGAGACTGATATGGCGGTGCTAGGCTAAGTCTACTCGTCTACCCTTAGTCAAGTGAAAAGAGACAAGAGACTAAAAAGAAGAGATGAGACGTTAGAGAGATGAGGTCCCGATGGCGTTAGGGGTTGCCATTCACGACTGTGGAGTAGCAATGTCGTGGCCCTTGGGCGGCGCTCGACACTACTGCTCATGGCTAGAGAGTGAGGAAGAGACGGTGTTAGGCATCACCATTGGCAACATAAGAAAACAACACGCCGCCGTGCAGGCGGCAATAGTTTCTGATGAAGCACGCGACGATGGTCATTAGTGAAGAGCGAGACGGTAATCCTCACGAGGCGCACAACAATAGGCATGGGATGCAGAAAGGACAATGATGAACGTCGAACACACGAAGGAAACGTGCAGACAACGGTAGACATTACCGAGGCCTATAGCGGGTGGTGATGGGTATCGCCGTCTGCTATAGATGTGCAACAGGGAAGGACAAATGCGAGCGGCGACAAGTTTCGCTGTCTGGGTTCTTCATTAAGACGTCTAAGCTACGTCTGTAGACGGCGATGGGCCGCGCTGTGTACAGGCCCCACTAGATGAAAGAGAGAAGAAAAGAAGGAGAAGGAGGCTTGCGCATGGTGCTGCCATCGTCATTCGCTACCTGTGTGACCTCAGAGGAGGCATGCACGGCACTGCCACTGCCATGCATGACCCTTGCGAGGAGCTAAGGTAGGGAAGAAGGAGAAGAGAAGAAAGAAGAGAGAGAAGAAGAAAAAGAAAAGAAGAGAGAGAATATTTACCTTGAACCTAGAGATACCAGTCAAAAGTTTCTCTCACCTCTCTCTCTCTCTCAAACGTGACCCAATAATGAGAAGAAAGAGAAACTTGTATTAAGTAAAAAATCTCTCTTTTGTGAAAGGTTGAGTCCTCTGGTGCGTACAATGCTGGTATGTATATCTCGATTTTTGCCCAAACTTGAGTGGAAGATCAAAAGTAACCCTAATTTCCCTAAAACTTGCGTGATCTTACATGGTTGATCTGGGGTCGTTCTGATACCTGGTTGATCGTAAGATTATTTTTTTCTTCTAGGGATCAGCATGGTGATCAGTTTGATACCAACTTCAAGTCATGGATCGTGTTTTTAGTGCACGATCATGTGACTTGAAATTTGAATGGATCTTGAAACTTCAAATCGATAGTGTACTCATTCCTTGATTTTTTTGGTGATTTCTTTGCTGAATTACACTAAACATTTCGTTACGATTGTGGGGCAACAAACGAAGCTCAATTTCGTGTTCAAACGAAGATTTTGCAACTTTAGAATTTTGGCCGAAATCTGGAATTCCAAAGACGGAACTTTCAGTCGCTTCATCTACTTTGTATGCATAATCCGACCGTTCATCACGTATGGGTTTTGGGTCAATGATAGCTCAAGACCTTATGCACACGATGGAATTGGTCTCGCGACGATCAGGCCCGCGAGCAGCATGATCTAGTCGCTGGAGCAAGGCACAACACTGCTGAATTTCTTACACGTTCTTCATGGATCAGCAACTTCTCTCTAGCTTTTCTACGCGCTAGCGTGTCATTACTAGGCATGCCACATATTGAATATCTCCTCCTGACTAGACGAACATGCTCACCAAAGTTGAGCGCGATCCGACTTGGGGCGGATGAGATATGAGCATCTAGTCGTGATTGTCCCTTCCATGGCGTGGAGTTGCATGGTGGCCGCACAGGAATAGCGTGCAGTTCCTATTTTTTTATTCTTTTGCCTATAACTTCTTCCTGGAGTGTCTGTTCAGGCTGAAATTTAACCCCTGAGGGTTTTTTACCCTTGAGGGTTTTTGACCATGCCAGATCCAATGGTGGTGGTCCCAGAGTGATTTGAGACACTGAAAATGTAACTCTAGTTATAGGGGCCGTTTCAGGGTGCCAGACGTCGATTCTGCTAGAACTGTTTCTCATTTTGCACTGCTTTAGACATGTCTGACTACGACAAAACTTGACAGGAGACTTTTGAGAGACCTTATGAAGATCTTAACTGATTTCAGGGCTATTCTCAAACTATCAAAAGTTCCACTATTTGCTAGGCTTTATTGAGCGGGGGTCCCATGTTGACGAAATATATCTTCCAACAGCATGCCCCGCCGAATGTTGTGCTTTGAGAGAATCAAGAAGTGCAATCATTTGGGAAGTTTTGAGGGATCTTATCTAAGTCCTCACCCTCAAGGGACTACCAGGCCTTTTCTAAAGGCCGAATGCTATGAACCTTTGGTCAGCATTATTCGCTGCACACCAGGTTTGCTTTTGATGCTTAGGGTATCTCTGTAAGTCCCGTCAAGTGGGTCCAGTCAGGGGCTTCTGACCTGTCTTGAAAGTCTAGTCACATGTAGACTAGGGGGTTTGGCGAGACGTACCTCAACCTATGGCAAGTTAGACACTGACTTCGTCAGCTTCTTGCCTTTGTGATGGTCTCAGAGAGATCTTTTAGTCATCCTCCTCACCCTCAAGGACTCTTGTTGTTGTTGAAGTGGGGAGATTTTATGCGGCTCTCACTCCTTGATGACCCACTTATGCGAATCTCACCCCTAATGAGCCATGATTATTGGGAAATCTTATGCGGCTCTCACTCCCTGATGAGCCATGTTGAAACGTGGGGGATCTTATGCGGCTCTCACCCCTTGATGAGACATGATGGTTGGGAGATCTTATGCGACTCTCACTCCCTAATGAGCCATGTTGTGTGGGATCTTATGCGGCTCTCACCCCCTAATGAGCCATGATTGTTAGGAGATCTAATGCGGCTCTCACTCCCTAATGAGCCATGTGGTGTTACGATTGGATGCTGGCTTTTGAAGATTTTAAGCAAACCTCATTAGCCAGGATTGTGACTGTTTGGAGATTGAGTGTCGGCTGAGGCGATGGTAATGCATTAGCCTGTCTTGTCGGTCCAAGCGCCCTTTCATGGGTTTTCACTTGAACAGGGGAAGTGGCACCGTGAAGAAGGTTTTCACCAACTTCTGCTATTTCTGGGCTCTTTTAGCCATGACCTGCAGCCACGTCCATCCGTTTTCACTCACAATGCCCTTTTGGGGTTTTCACCGTGCCTGAATTTTGTTTTCCACAAAACTATCTTACCCATGGTTTCGTGACTATGCTCGTCCATCATTTTTTACTCATGGCATTCCCTTGTCAGGTGTACACCATGCCCATTTTTTTCATGTGAAGGCGTATTTAGAGTCATGCCTTCGAGACCTGTGCAAAGCCTTTTAATGTCATGTAGCCAAGACGTGGACTATAGTTTAGGGTCATAGCGCTGGACCGTAGTGATGGTGAATGGCAGTTTGTGGAGGCCATAGAGTGAGCTTAGTGATGACTTTGACTCACTTGGGAAGGCCTTGCGAAGAGTTGATGATGAATGGATGGTGGGTGAACAATGGTGACCCACTAGCCGACGGTGAGTGTGGCTCGTGGAAGGGTTCGCTGTTTGATGAGCATGGGTGTGACTCATTGGAGGAAAAAATGGTAATGATGGTGAAGGTGATGTGTGCACACAAATGGGTCGTCTAGGAAATGGGTGAGTGAAAATGCATGTAAAGGGCGTGTGCTCATATGTAGGCTCACCGAGGAGGAAATGGAGGTGGTATGCACACACGAACGGGTCGGTTAGGGAAGATGTGCACGAAGATGTATGCAAACGGTGTGTGCGCGTATGTGGGGGCATCTTTAAGGTCATGCCTCATGGACCCGAGCAAAACAGTTTAACGTCATGCGGCGAAGACGTACACTATAGCTTAGGGTCATACAGCTAGACCGTGGTTATGCAGTTTAAAGTCATGCAACTTGGACCATGCAGTTTAAGGTCGTGCAATGAGACCTCCACTGTAGTTTAAAGTCATATAGTTTGGATCATGGTTATGCACTTTAAGGTCATGCAGCATGGACCATGGCTGTGCAGTTTAGGGTCATGCAGTATGGACCAGTGTGTGGGTCGTCATGTAGGTAAAGTTACATGAGGGATGGGTTGTGGATAGCAATCTAACTCCCTGGGGATAGAGATAGTTAAGGCCACGCACAAGCGAGAGGTTTAGATAGAGATGGCAGCACTCGAGGATTGGCAAATGGACGTGCCCAACTGGGGATTAGGGGGTCCAATGTGACCTCTTGGGGATAAAGAGCAATGTCATGCATGTGACTCTGTTGAGGAAGACAGGCTAGAGCATAGATGAACCTCAGGAGGGTTGAGAGGATAAGAAGGGCCTTAAACTCCCTGGGGATAGTGGGTCGTAGTAAGATGTGGCTCTTATTGGGATCTTGGTGTGAAACAAACCCATTAGGGGTTAATGAAATACCCTTTTAGTGAGGAGGTGTTCTATCTCTCGATTGTAGTTGTGCATATGGACCCTTTGTCGTGTCGTGTGTTATAGTTTTAGGGTCTTGTAGCTTGGACCATGGCTATGTAGTTTAAAGTCATGTGGCTAGGACCTTGCAGTTTAAGGTCGTGCAACTAGAACTTCGCTACAGTTTAAGGTCGTATAGTTTGGACCATGGCTGTGCAGTTTAAGGTCATGCAGCATGGACCATGGTTGTACAATTTTGAGTCATAAGACAAGGACTGTAGTTTAAGATCGTGCAACTAGACCTTCGCTACAGTTTAAGGTCATATAGTTTGAACTGTGGTTGGGCAATTTTAGGTCATGCAGCATGGACCGTCGCTACAATTTAACGTCATATAGTTTTGACCATGGCTATGTAGTTTAAGGTCATGCAGCATGGACCAGGGCTGTGCAGTTTAAGGTCATGCGGTATGATTCCTGTATTGGACTATCACTACAGTTTAAGGTCATATAGTTTGGATCATGGCTGTGCAGTTTAAGGTCATGCAACATGGACCGAGATGTGGTGAGGGAATTTGACTCCATGGGGAATGTAGCCGTCACAGAAGGCTAGACTCCCCAAGGAGTGAGGCTGTGGTGCAGGGGATGAACTTCTTGAGATATAGGACGATGGTCAAGTTGAGAGTGCCACGACGTGCACATGGTATTAAGTGTCGGATGGCGCACACGGTATTAGACCCCTTGGGGAAGCATGTGACTGTGGCCCTTGGCAAAATGAACTGCAATATTTCTTTCGACGAGGTGCGCGGTGATGGCTCTTGACGAAGGCGAGCGGTGATAATCCTTGATGAGGGCACGCGACAATGAGCTTTGACCAAGGCGCGGGGTGATGACCCTTTGACAAGGGCACGTGGCGATGGCCTTTAACGAAGGCGTGCAGTGATGGCCCTTGACGAAGGCTTGTGGTGATAGCCCTCTGGGTGAAGGGCGCGACGATAGCCCTCTCGAGTCTCGGTCTTAACCCATCCCGGCATGGTCTTATTGCCATCAAGAACTAAGCACTAGAGCATCATTTCATGTTTATCGAGGGCAGTTTACGACACTGCTGGATATAAAAGGGAGAAAAACCCCACTTTACTGTTTTACTAAAGGGTAAAACAGTAAAAGGGCTTTTAGAGAGCGAGAGAGTCAAAGCTTTCGACGAAGGTTTTCTGACAAGAATTTCCTGACCAAAATTTGCAGAGGCAGGAGGTTAGGAGCTTTTCTGGCGAGCTTCAAGAGGTTGCGAAGCTTCGTTTCGTGATTACGAACCTTTTCGGGAAGTGCCGAGGCTTTCTGAGCAAGGAACAAGGCTTCTTGGGGCCTTAGCAGAATTTGCAAAGGTGCCTTACTTGGGTTTGAACGCTTCTCCGGTCATTCAGCTGCTAAAGGGGAGATTGCAACGAGTTATGAGGGCTCTGTAGGTCCTCTGGTTATCAGTGGAGGAGGGAGAACAGCAGTGGGCTCACCAGAGGCCCCTTTCAAACTTGCTTGCCATACGTGCCTCTGTGTTGGTGATGTGGGACACGTATCAAGTGAGTTCTGCGAACTTGGCAGCATATTATTCGATCGTTAGTCTCCCATGTTGCAGCTCAATAAACTCAACTTCTTTCCTCTCCCGAACAAAATCAGGGAAATATTTCTCATCAAATGCCAATAGGAAGTTCTCCCATGTGGCCTCAGTCTCAGTCTCCCTCTAAGACTGTTTAACCGGACTGCACCAATGTTCGACTTCCCCTTTCAACATAAAGGTTCCCAGTCTGAATTTCTGCTCATCTGAATAGTGCAAAACATCCAAATTCTTCTCTACTTGCCTCTTCCATCTTTCAGATTTTTGTATTCCCCCATGCCCCGAGAATGCTGGAGGTGTGAGTCTCCTAAATTTCTCAATTAGACCACTATCTGCTTGATCTGGGGCAGGGTTAGCCGGGGCCTTCATAACTTGAGTCATGGCCCCTGGTGACTTGAAGAATTCTTTAAAGGCCTCGGTGTTCTCATTACTAGAACTCGCATTGTTGGCACGAGTCCTCATCATCTTGACCTAAAATAGGAACACCTAGTTACTAGCCTATCCAAAAACCACTCTAAGGACACTTCTAAGACTCTCCAGGCCAAGAGTCATATCCTGGCTGCTCTGATACCATAAATTGTCACAACCCCACCTCTTGCCCCCTTGTCGTGCTAGCCGGAGGGCAATAGGGTATGAGACCGTGACCAAAGGTAGCGAATGCCACTCAGGCGAGAGTGCGCTCAATGCCTTAGAAAGATGGAATCAAAGCAAACCACGAAAGAAAAAAAAAAACTCCATAGCACACACATTCACCAAAAGCTGGATAACCCAATCCCCAAACTGCAATTACATTGTACATAAATTTTCAAAGTATTCAAAAAGTCTCGGGCATCAAAGGCCCAAAACATTACACAACTTTGTTTACAGCGCAGTTTTGATGCAATCTGCGGAAGTAGATCACTCTGATCAGACACTCTAAACTGATAAAAATGAAATGGAAAAGCAATTGTAGAGAAAGTGGGAACAATCGAATTCAGATATGAGATCAGATCCACTCAAAAACGAGAAGATTTGCTCTCATATCTGTGGCAGAGCCAGCATGATCCAAAGCATTTCAAAAGACAATTTTTAAAACCATATTTAGATCAAAATAAAATACAAATGATATGAGACAGTAAATGAAGAAATGGAAGAAGAGAAGAGAAAATACTAGACTGGGCCGGTTGGCCCGAGATTCCCGAGCCCTCGAGGGCTCGTCTGTATCAGAACTGGTTCCTTTTGCCCGTCTGATTCAGATATTGATCAGCAAGTCTCTGTGGTAGTAGGGTGCTTGTCCGCTAATGATAGTGTAGGTCTAGAGTGGTTATGCCCAAAGGTTTCATAGGTTGGGGTTCCTCTTTGGGGTCTCTCTATGTCTCTCACGCAGTAGTCTAGGGTTTCAGTCTCTCTCCACCCTCCTGTCTCAAGCTAAAAAATCTCCTTTCTTTTAGATGGTACCCAAAATAGGTTTTTATCTACGAGGGATTTGTTTGGGTAGGGTTATCCCCATAACCAACAAATACGTAGTCAAACCAATCTTTTTTTTTTTAAATTCGAATTTGACTAATGCAGATAGCATCACGTGGCCAAACCACCCACAAGATAACCCTGAAAACATGAAAAATACGTAAAAATTTTTGGGCCAAAACGCGGCTAGGCAGCAATAGTCGTGTCGCCTAGGCAGCACGCCCCGAGTCGCACAAACAAAAAACGCTCCAAATTGAATTGTTTCTTTTCAAGGGTGTTCCTCAGCCTCTTGTGAAGGTCTTAGAGAAAAAATTTGGGTCAAAATGGATTTTTGTACTATTTTTAATGAATTTTTAGTTAAATAGGGCATTTACAAAAATCTGGTCAAAACAGGGTTTCTGCAGGGTTCTGGGCAAACAAACTGGATCTGGATCACAAGGTAGGCTATGTGGACTATGGATTTGGGTTTACTAGATTAAGTGTGGTCCTAAGGACTCAAAAAACCACAGAATTTGCCAGTTTTTAAATGGGGTGTCTACAGTTGCTCCTCTTTGGCACTCCCTATCCTTCGAGGGACAGGTGAGTGGCAAAGAAGTATACACGCTAACGTTCTCTGTACTTCAAGGGGAAGACAAAAGCACACTCCCTATCCTTCGAGGGACAGGTGAGTAGAAAAACATTAGACTCTTTGATGCTCCCTGTCCTTTGAGGGGCAGGAGAATGTCAAAGATGAATGTCATCCTGACATCACATGGGCAGATGGCACACCAACGATCCCTCCAAGCCATTGCACTCCCATGCTCACCCACCTAGGGTATTTTCATCGTAGGTTTTTTGGCGTGAGGTTTCGGCAAGCTATGCAAGCTTGCAACTTGAGGTGGATTTTACAGCCACGCCACTTGACCTTAGAGGTTTTCTCAATTTGAAATGTTTTAACCCTAGTAGTTTCTTTGATTTCCTTAGGGGTTTCCTCAGGCTGTCGATAGGAAAAGGCTTTCTATAGGATGTGACTTGTCAAAGCAATTCTAAATAGAGAGGCGAGGTAGCAACGTGGTGTTCATCATGTACGGGTGTCCAAGCTCCATCCTTTTTTAGAAAATGTTTTAGAAATTTTGAAAGTAGGGGGAGATTTGAAATAGAACAGGGAGCAGGAACAAGTTACGATTTTAACAAAGAAATTAAAGTTTTTTAAATGACATACATATAGTGAAAATTTGGAAAAGAGAGAGATATTTGAAAAACAAAGTTGGTTAGCACTTTTGACTTCTGCAACCATAGAGCCCTCTAAGCAGTTTAGCGTCATGCAGCGATGGACCGTACATCCAACCCTTTTACATCATACGAGGATAGACATTTGAACAAGGTGGTTGTCCCTTGAACACATTGAATGGGGTGGTTGTGCCCTGAACACATCCGACATTCTATGTCATACGGGGCAAGACGTTACCTGTCTCGACTCTTTTATGTCGCACGAGTTTGACGTTGAACTGGATATGCTTGACCTTTAGCGTCATACGGGGCTAGACATTTGAATAGGGTGGTCGTGCCCTGAACACAATTAACAAGGTGGTTGTGCCCTAAACACATTTGATATTTTACATCATACGGGGCTTGACGTAACCTGTCTCGGCTCTTTTACGTCGCACGAGTTTGACGTTTTTCCTGTTTAGGCTCTTTGACATTGCATGCATTTGACGTTTTTCCTGTCTCGGCTCTTTAACATCACACGAGTTTGACGTTTTCTTATCTCGACTCTTTAACATCGCACGGGTTTGATTTTTTTCCATTAAAACAGGGTGGTTGTGCCTTGGATCGGACTTTGGTTGGTAGTTTAAGCTCATTCCACCGAGGAGAGTTCTTTCTTTTTTATTTTATGTTTTTTGAAATTTTGGAAACTTGGTTGGCAGTTTAGGCTCAAGCCACCATGGAGCACTTTTATTTCTTTAAATTTTTTTTTTTTTGAAATTTTCTAGAAAGTTGGTTGGCGGATTAAGCTCACGCCACTAAGGAGTGTTTTTATTTTTTTGAAATATTTTTTATTTTTTTGAAATTTTTTTGAAAATTGGTTGGATGTTTAGGTTCATGCCACTATGGAGCATCTGATAGGATGCCCGAAACCAATGTGCTTCAAATTCATTTGAAAACAATTTATTTCAAAACTTCATTTTATAAAAAAGATGATTTTTTATTATTAAATGTCATGGGATCAGACCGGGACAAAATTTGCAAAAAACATTTGGGCGACCCGGACTGTGTCACCAGGGCAGCACGAGACGTGCCGCCCATATGCAAAAAACACTTGTTTTTTTTAAAAAAAGGAGGTTTGGCCGACACGGACAGTGTCGCCGAGGCAGCGCACGACGTGCCGCCTTATATATATATATATATATATCACCATTATTTTCAGTAGTTTTGTTAAAGTCCATTGGGACAATAGGAACTTTAGTGACAATAGCAAATTTGATGGCATGAAAGCCTATAATAAGCCCATTTCAATTAATGAAATCAGGATCAGAATTTTACTTTTGCTCTGATTGAACTTTTTCTTTCTCTATTATTGTTGTTACCCTTGTTGGGCCCCTTTTTTTATTTTTTTAACTTGCATGTGTGCGATTGATCAATGATACAAAATAAAACACCTTCCTTGCACACACATCTTTAAGAAGAATTTTACACATTCAACCCCCTAGTTGTAGGGTTTTGTCTCGAACGCACACATAGGGATGAGCTTGACTCATTTTCCTCTGGGGATCCAGTCGAGAGAATAACGCTCTCCGACTAGTCAATTTCGTCATTGGCGAGGTTCACCTATCTCCGATATGCGGTAGTTGGTAGTTATACTCATACAATCATGAAGTGCCTAGTTAGTTTCAAGCTTTCATAAGAGGCATAGGAAGTTAGCTTCGAGACCGAGGCTAGCGTGACTAACAGTTTAGCTTCTTGTTGTGATGGAGGAAGTCCCTTATAAAAGGAGAAAGCTTTTGAAAATGAATGATTTTAAAAATCAAATTGGAACAACATTTTCAAAAGGGATGAGCCTTACAGTTTTGCCAACTGTGGGCCCTTTGGTGTTGGTTTTCTTTGTTATATTCTACCCAGAGATGATGAACGAATTCCTTTACGGGATCGTGAGAACTCCGAAATCACAAAGTTATCTTTTTACCTTTGGAGCTTTCATCCTCTGCTTCGCGGATCCATGAAGAGTCCTCTGGATTCTTATTGGACTTTCCTCTTCAAAGGTCTTAAAGTTTTCTACGGTTCATCGAAATCACTTCAGTTTTCCATTCATATCACCCTCCAACATCTTTCTGCGTTGGTTATGTTGAGAACCTGCAGGGTTAAAGAGGAGTCTTCATCCTCAGGGTTTGCTTGTGCAGCATTATTGGAACTTGTAAGTACTTATTTGTACTTGAGTTCTTTGCATCGAATGCTTCTTCTTGGAGATCTTTTTATTCCTTTTACCGGTGGTGCCTTTTCAAGTTTTCACCTTGTTCATTTTCTGTTTTTAATTTTTTTAGTTTTTTATCTTTTTTTATTTTCTTTGTGATGCCTTTTTAGGTTTTCACCACATTTTTTAGCCCTTTACAGGTAGTATTTTCTGAGATACATTGCATTAATGGGGTCATTGAGTTCGTACCTCTCCTGAATTTTGATCTTATCAGAATTTCCTGCATGCACTTAGGTAACCATGAATGGCCCCTCCCAATTAGGTTTGAACTTGCCTAAAGGGTGTGGATTTGCAGGAGTGTGGAAGATTTTTTTGAGTACCATGTCTCTTTCTCTGAATTGTCGAGGAACAACTTTTCTTTGGTATGCCCTCTCGGTTCTATGCTAGTAAGCAATGATACTCTGTGTTGCTCGTAGTTATTTTTCATCAAAGTTAATGAGGGCAGCGATTTGTGCTTCAACCTTTTGTTCCTCATCTAAATTTTTATGAATAAGGATTCGGAGAGAAGGTATCTCAACCACAATAGGTAGCACCGCTTCCATACCATACACCAATAAGTATGGATTCATGCCAGTAAGTGTCTTCTCAGTTGTTCGGTAGGCCCATAAGGCGTCATTTATCTTTTTGTGCCAATCTTTTCTGCCTTCTATTATTTTGTCTATGATTCTGAGAATTCCTCTACTTGTGGCTTCTCCTTGTCTGTTTCCTTCAAGGTAGTAAGGTGTGGAGAATTTTTGTGTTATCCTAAATTTTTTCACACCTTAGTGACCTTTTCATTTTTGAGATTAGATTTGTTGTTAGTGATGATTGACTCAAGAACTCCGAATCTTAATACGATATTGTTCTCTATGAAATGGGGAACATGTTGGCCTTTCATTTTAACAAATGATGTGGCCTTTACCTATTTAGTGAAGTATTATGTAGCCGTTAATATAAAACGGTGGCCATTTGAGGCTTTTGGTGATATCATTCTGCTGATATCAAGACCCCACATGGCGAAGGGCCATACAGGGTGGTTAATATAAAACAGTGTTGAGTTGAGTGATACGGAAGGTGCATGGATGAGGTCTCCATAGAGTTGACATTTGGGACACCTCTTAACGACTTCTAGCAATCTTCAGCCATGGTGGTCCAGTAATAGCCTTGGCGCCTGATGTTTTGAGCTAAGGCGGCTGCCCCAGAATGACCTCCTTCATTGTGCAACTCTGTTAGTACTTGGTCAATTTCTGACTATTGAGGCACCGTAGAATGATGTCATCGAAGGACTTTTTGAATAGGAGATCACCTCTTACTAAAAATCCCATAGAAAGCCTTTGAAGGGCTTCTTTATCGTTTTTGATGGCTTCTTCGGGGTATAAACCATCTTTTAGTAGGGACAAAACATCGTGGAACCACTGTTTTGCTTTGACTAACACATCTGAAACCACAGAAGATACTTCCCCATCGTTCTCATTCTCATGCTCTATTTCTTTTTCGATCCTTGGTGGAGAAGGTTCATGTTTGTTCTTGATATAGAACGGAAATGTGGTGATTTTTGGAGGAATATCAACCATCGAAGCAAGGGGTACAAGGGTGTCAACGAACCGATTATTTTCCCTAGTTACATGCTAAAAGGTGATTTTCTTGAAATATGGAATCATCTTTTCACCTTTTCTTGATAGGGTTTGAGTTTTTCTTCTTTCACCCTCGAAATCCCTTGAACTTAGTTTATGATGAGTAAGGAGTCACCAATCACTCGTATTTGCTGGATTTTCATTCTCATGGCATTCTCGAGCCTAGCTATCAAGGCTTCGTATTCAACAATATTATTGGTACATAGGAAACTCAATTAGATGGTTGTTGGCATTAAAATCTTCTCAGGTGAGCATAGTATGACTCCTATACCTGACCCGTATTCGTTCTTTGCACCGTCAAAGTATAGCTCCCAAATCGAGTCCTCAATTTTGAAGAGGTTCTCATTGAGGTGATCCTTGTTAACGGGAATGTTATCTGGCAATGCATGTTCATCTTAGTGATCAACAATGGCTTGTCCTTTGAATGATTTTTTAGTGACATACTAGACCTTGAACTCTCTCAATAGCATTCTCCACTTCGCCAAACGTCCATTGAGGACTGGCCTCTCCAATAGGTACTTGAGTGGGTCAATAAGCCATAATGTAGTAGTTTTTGCATGGCCCACACAAGTGATAAGCAATGTTTCTCCACATCCGTGTATCTTGTCTCATAGTCGACCATGGTTTTTCTGATATAATATATTGTTTGTTCTTTTCCATAGTCATTATATTGTCCTAACATTGCCCCCATGGTCTGGTCTTTCACTTATATGTATAGGAACAGGGGTTTCTCTAGACTAGGAGGGGTAAGGATGGGAGGTTTCGTGAGGTACTCCTTGATTTGATCGAACGCTTCTTGGCATTCATTTTCCCAAATGAATGGGGTGTCCTTCTTAAGGAGTCTATTGAATGGTGAGCACTTATCTGCCAGTTGTGAAATGAAAAGCCTTATGGCTTATTGAATGTTCCGGGGAGGAGGCATTTCAGTGATGGCTTGTATTTTGGACAGGTCCACCTCAATGCCTCTTAGCTTATTATAAAGCCTAGTAATTTTCTGTATTCAAATCCACAGGCACATTTTTGTGGATTGAGTTTGCGATAATGTTTCCGAAGTCTCTCAAAATGGTTCTCAGGTTGGTGAAATGATCAGACCTGGTCTATGACTTTACTAGAATGTCGTCGACATAGTCTTCCATAATGGTACGCATTAGATCGTGGAAGATGCAAGTCATTGCCCGTTGATAGGTTGCTCTTGCGTTTGTGAGACCAAAGGGCATGACTTTGTAATAGTAGGTTCCCCATTACGTTATGAATGACGTCTTGGTTTGCTCTTCTTCTGACATAAGGATTTGCTTGTAACCCGAGAAGCTATCCATGAATAACAACATCTCGTGACCCACAATGCTGTCAACCAAGGCATCTATGTTTGGTAATGGAAAATTGCCTTTGAGACATGCCTTATTGAGGTCTCTGTAATCAACACACACTTGGATCCTCTCGTCTTTCTTGGGTACGACCACTATGTTGGCCAACAATTTTGAATAATCGACGGAAGTAATGAACCTCACCTTGAGCAGTTTGTGGATTTCTTCTTTGATTTGGAGCTCAAGGTGGGTTTTTTGACATCCGAGTTTCTGCCTTACAAGCTTCGCCCCTTAGTTGAATATTAGGTGAAGTTGTACTAAAGTGGGATCTAGCCCTGACATATCATCGTATGACCAGTCGAAGACATTGCGAAATTCCTTGAGAAAATGAATCACATTTTCCCTCTCCTCAGAAGATAAGAAGGTTCCAAAATTGGTTAACCTTGGGTCCTTCTCAGTTCCTAGGTTTACGTTAATCGTCTCTTCGATGATAGCCGTTGGGTCACCATCAAAACTCTTCTTGAATTGCTTAACATGAGAAGTAAGTTCCTTAGGTTGAGAGATTTCTTCAGACTCTTGACTCTCTTGATCTTCATCTTGGTCATCCAATTCATCGTCTTGGGTATTATGCACCGTTATTGGGCTATCTTGAGTGAGCGTCGTTTTGGAGAATTATTTTTCAGTATTATCAGCTTTATCATGTTTTAAAGTTTCACCGGTTTTCTAAATATTAGAAAAGTTGTCCCTTATAGGACTCGTGAGAGAAACGTTGGGGATCGGACGTGCAGGGCAGTTAGATGGACATCCTGCGCCTATCCGTTTTTGGCATTGGGACTTGGAGGTGCCGCTGGTATGCTTCCAACGATTTTTGAGATAGAGGAATGATCGACCAATTCCGTTCTTGAGTTTGAGTAGGCGGATGAGCAAGCTCGACTGTGTTAGAGTCGATTGTGCATACCTTAAAATCCAGGTTGGCGAAAAGGTCTTCAATTCCCAGTTCTTGTGTGTGCTAAGATGTGGAAGAAGAGTTATTCCCTATTGGGGAATCAAGGATCACCTTTGGCCATTTTGAACGATGGGGGTCGAGAGGATCAAGGCTTTGAATGCCTCCAGATACAAAGCCTGGATAGCTTGAAGGCTTCATCCGGCTTTGAAATAAAGTGAGAGAGCACCCGAGTCCTCTTCACTCCCCGTTTTCAGTTTTGGCATGGGATGATTAAAAAATCTCCTTCTTTACGTCTTTCCCTTGACTTCCCAAGCTTTCGCCTGAGTGGATGCCTTGGGAGAGAAGCATGTGTCAAGATTCAAGGGACTCGAAACCGTATCGATGTTGACATTAGATAATGTCCTCCATCGATGCAAATGTTTACAAAATTTGAGGAACAGGGTTGCCCGCCTCTAAGCGTAAAGTGGCACAATAAGCTTGCTCGAAGGAAGCGAGAGGGATTTCCTCAAGTTCAACCCCTATGGCTAGCTTTACGCTATGTGTACTAGGATTAAGAAAAGAAGGGAGGTCGACACAAACCTTTGCAACGCCATTTTTGGTTGGAAATTTTAGGCATTGATGTAGAGTGGAGGCGACCACGAGGTTGTCATGGAGCAAGGGTCTTCCTAGCAGCATGTTGAAAGAAGGTTTTATGTGCAAGACATAAAACTTTATCGGCTGAATGGTGGGGCCAATCTTGAGTGTGAGAGGAAATATGCCCTCAGCTTGCCTCTTAGTCCAATCATATGCAGTGATGGTTGACTGACACGGTTCGAAGTCATCCGGGCTTTTGCCTATCTGCTTCATTGTTTTCATAGGGCATATATCTAGGGATGCTCCATTATCAACTAACACTCTCCTTATCTCATATCCTTTCATGAAAATAGTGATATGAAGAGGCTGGACATGAAAGTGATTGATATTAGCTAGGATGTCATCCTCCGTGAATATGATTGGCGTTGGTGCCATTAGTTGGTGGATCATCCCGCACAACTCATCCAGTTGTGTGTTGCTCGGGATGTGGGTCTTAGCAATAACCTTTTCAATTTGCGTTCTATGTGCCGGCAAATTTACAAGCAGCTCCAAGATGGAGATTTAAGCCTAGATCTCCCCGAGATGAATTGGTAGATCATAGGTGGTTGCGGATCCTTGAGTTCTTTTATTAGGTTCATGATCTGCAACCCCTGATGGTGGTTTGGCTGTTGAAGTGGCTCCCATTATTTCATCAAGAGTGTCTGCCATCAATTGGATGGGTTTGAACACTCGACCTCTTCAAGTTAAGGAATCAACTTCGCCAGCCTGAAGCTCGATAGGGTCGGCCCTAGCGAGAGAAATGGGAGACCTCGGGTTTTTGGCCCCTTATTTGGAAGTGATCCCTTTTCATCAGCTTAGACCATATCAATCTTAAGGGCATCATCTTCATCATACTGGTCCTAGTTGGGAGGATCATCAGAGTTCAGGGACGAAGAGTGTCCTCTAAGAAGACTCAAAAGATCTTCTTCAACTTCCTAGAGATGATGATCACGAGCAAATATGAATTGGCTGGGATCATCTTCTTCGTCTCCTTTTTCAATCATGTGAATGATAACATCCTCCTATGAGTTACTTGAAGCTCCCGTTTCTTCGGTCGTTGTGGCCATATTTTTAGGGAGAGGGTTTATGAAGATACCCATCTTTTGATTAGGTTCTTCAACAGGTTGATTTTTAGGTCTGACAGTGATGTCGCCACTATTAATCAACCCTTGAATCAGCCGCTTCAGATATAAACAGTTTTGGGTATCCTAAGCATGGTTTCTATGCCACTTGCAGCATCTATTCTTATCCTTAACCTCAAATGGTGGTTAAGATGGTGGCGGGAGTTGAACCATGTTTTTCTTCAAGAGTAATCCCAACACTTTTTCTAACTGGTCTTTGAGAGGAGTGAAGTTGTCATCTCACCTTTGATTGTTATTTTGAGCATTAGCTCTATGCTGATCCTTTCAATTTTGATTCCTATTATTGTGCTGGGTGGCTGAACCCTGAGCCGGTCCGTTAACGACAATTTTGTTAACCTGACCGAAACTTTCCCCTTGTCATTGCTCTTATTTTTATTTTGGAGAGTCGTGATGGGTTTGTTATCGGGCCTAGTACTGAGGGGTGTCCCTCTCGCCCTTTCATGTCGCGCCACTCACACGATCATGGAGTCAAAAGAGTGGGGGTTAAGTCCCTGGCTAAAGAAGGTATTGTATTCTGGAGCTGCATTTTCTAAGGCCCTGGAGATTTTAGCTGGGTCTGTAAGTGGACATTCAATGAACCGCATCACAGCCTCGCGAAATCGACCGATAAAATTCTCGAAGGATTTTCCTGGGTTTTGTTTGGTTGCACTGAGTTTGCCCAGGGAAAGAGATCTTAATGTCGACCCATGGTAATGAGAAACAAACTAGTTGAACATTTCGTCTGGAGTTATGTGTGATTGAGCGGTCATTATTCCCCGATGCCAGTTTATCCTCGTTCAAGTAGACAATTTGTGCCATTTAAAGATTCTCTTATCTCTCTCTCTAGCCGAATTCTTATCGGAAGCTCCTTCTCAAATATTTTAGGTAAGTGACATCGTCTTCCTAAAAAATAGTCTGTTTTTAATAAATAGTGATATTTCCGTCTAGGATCTTTATTTTATAAGTTTTGTGTGTAAGTGACCTCATTGTCTCGAAAAATAATCCATTTTTTTAAAAAATAAAATGAAATAATTATTTTTGCTTATTATCATGAATTTTAGGCACGATAAATTTTATGCGCACGTGACCTCATTATCTTGAAAAATAATCTTTTAAATAAAAATTGTGATATTTTATCTATGTTAGAAATTTTGAATGCTGTAAATTAGAAAAATAAATTTATTTATTTTTCTCATCTATTGTTAGAAATAAATGTGATATTTCTGCTTTTAGTAAAATTGTGATATTTCTTTCTACTGTTTTGAATCTTTAGACATTGTAAAACTCATGTGCAAATGACTGCCTTATTATTTAAAAATTGACATTTTTGCAATTGATTATAGTATTGTTGTGAAATGTTTATTTGTGGATTGATATCCCATAAATAGTGATAATTCCGTATTCTTGAATTTCTATAAGAGTTTTTCTATACATATTAAATTGGCAATTATGCTAGAATGCCTTTACAAACTGCTACCTTTCTAAATTTGAGCCCAAAATATTTGATTGGTTATTTTTGAAATGTTATAGAGAGTGACTGTTATTAATGGTTTAAGTGAAATTCATACAAATGATTTCAGTGATATGTTGAGTACATGATATTGCTGCTTTCGAATGTTTAAACAGATTTAGAAATAATTTAAGTATGCAAGTGGACTCATCCGGTTCGCCGGTGAGGTATAAGTGGACCTATCTGGGACGCCGGTAGGGATTAAGTGGACTCATCCGGTACGTCGGTGAGGTATAAGTGGACCTCCAGGGATTAAGTGGACCTATCTGAGACCCCGATAGGGATTAAGTGGACCCATCAAGACGCTGATGAGGTATATAGGTGACCTACTTGGGACGCCAGTAGGGTATTTTGTGAAATCCTTTGAATTATGCACTGCCGTTAAAAGTGTTATAAGCATTTCAATTACTCGGATTATACTTAATTATGCATTTATTGAAAGTGAAACTGTTGATGCATTTCTGTTAATAGATCTCATTTTGGAAAATATTGATATCTTTCAATCATGATTATTTTTAGGATTATGATGATCACTTACTGAGTAGCCAAACTCATCAAACTATGGTAAACATTTTTTCAGGATAACTGCGGATTCATTTTGAGTGCTAGTCAAGATCAACCTTGGAAGATATTATTGTTGTGCTAGCTTTCTTTTGTTACTTTGTAAGACCTCGCCACTGTAAATTTGTCCTATCAATAGATGTATATATGTTTTGTCTGTCACATCTCAGGAATAACAGTATTGTAAATTCTTGGGGTGTGACAATTATGGTATCAGAGCAATAGGTTTAAGATTCTTAGGAAATTTGAAAAGAATGTACCTAAAATCACATTTATTGTGTGTACAGACCGGGATAAAGTCAAGATCCAGAATAGCTGAAGCCAATATGGAAGGAATTCACAAAGCCTTGGAAAATATGGTTGCTCTAATGCAACATCAGATGGAAAACACAAATCCACCCAGGCAGTCAGTTACAGGTAATGGTGGGAGTAATAGCGAACAATTTAAGAAATTAAACCCACCTTCTTTTAAGGGTGATGTAAACCCACTGGAAGCCGAGGGATGGATTATGCAATTGGAAAAAATATTCGAGGTTATGGAATGTCCTGATGATAGGAAGGTGGCCTTGGCAGTTTTTATGTTGGAAGGTGAGGCACAACACTGATGGCGAATGGCAAAAGGAGTATTGGTCAAAGAAAATAAAACCTTGACTTGGGAAGTATTTCTAGAGGCATTTAATGAAAAGTATTTCCCAGATTTTATTCAAGACCAAAAAGAAATGGAATTTCTAGAATTAATCCAAGGAGATAGGACAGTAGCACAGTACGAGGCCAAGTTTACTGAATTGGCCAGGTTTTCACCACATATGATTAACAATGAGGCAAGAAAGGTGAAGAAATTTGAAAGGGGTCTCAGGCCAGCTATTAGAAGTAGAATGTCAGTCTTGAAATTGAGAACTTATGCTGAAATAGTGGATCGAGCCCAAATTGTCGAAAAAGATTTTGAAGATTACCAAAAGACGAAAAATCAGAACAGTCATGTTAGACCTACATCATCCAATCGACAACAATTTAAAAGGCCAAACAAGAAGCCAAGGCCCTCGCCATTTCAAAACCCAATAGAACCATGTAGAAAATGTGGGAAAAATCATGGATCAAGCCCTTGTTATTGGAATACCGGAGCCTGTTTTAAGTGTGGAAAATTGGGACACCAGATTAGACAATGTCCTAGTTTACAAACACAACAGCTTCCAAAGCAGGGAGAGATAGCTCCAAAGCCTCAGATGAAGGGAAGTGTATTTGCGATTATCGAGCAAGACGCTCAGGCCTCAAAATCAGTGATCCAAGGTACTCTTACTATCTTCCAAAAAGTAGCTCATGTTTTGATTGATCCTGGATCTACTCATTCATTTGTGTCACAACACTTTGCATGCCACTTAAAGGTAGAACCAGAACAATTAGAATACATTCTAGAGGTAGCCACACCGATGGGAGATTCAATTAACGTCAATATAGTGTACAAATCATGTATAATAAAGATAGAAGAAAAGGAACTGTTGGTTGATTTAGTACTCCTGGAAATTCAAGATTTTGATGTAATCTTAGGCATGGATTGGCTTTCTGCATACCATGCAAGTATTGATTGTTATAAGAAAATTGTTACCTTTAGTATTCCGAATCAACCAGTATTTTACTTCAATGGGTGTCAAAGAAGACTCCCCATCATATTTAATCTCTTGTATTCGAGCTAATCGCCTCCTTCGAAAAGGGTGTCAAGGCTTTCTTGCCTATATCAAAGAAGATAGGAAGGAAGAAATAAATTTGGATACCACTCCGGTTATCCGAGAATTTCCCGACGTTTTTTCAGAAGAATTGCCAGGATTACCGCTTGACAAGGAAATTGAATTCTCTATTGAATTATTGCCAGGGGTAGCACCAATTTCTAAGGCACCTTACAGAATGGCTCCTGCAGAACTTAAAGAACTGAAACAACAATTGGAAGAATTATTAGATAAAGGTTTTATCAGGCCCAGTGTGTCACCTTGGGGTGCTCCAGTACTGTTTGTCAAAATGAAAGATGGGACTATGAGATTGTGTATTGATTATAGACAGTTGAACTAAGTGACAGTGAAAAATAAGTATCCATTACCTAGAATTGATGATTTATTTGATCAATTACAAGGATCACAAGTGTTTTCAAAAATTGATCTTAGATCTGGATACCATCAGCTTAAGATTAAAAGTGAAGATGTTCCCAAGACAACTTTTAAAACAAGGTATGGCCATTATGAATTTTAGTCATGCCTTTTGGATTAACCAATGCACCGACTGCATTTATGGATTTGATGAATCGAATCTTTAGGCCCTTTTTGGAAAAATTTATTGTGGTATTCATCGTTGATATTTTAATTTATTCCAAGAATCAGAAGGAACATGAGCAGCATGTAAGAATGGTATTGCAAATATTAAGAGAAAAGAAATTGTATGCCAAACTTAGTAAATGTGAATTTTGGCTTGAACAAGTGACATTTTTAGGACATGTTATATCAAAGGAAGGTCTATCAGTTGATCCTTCAAAGGTTGAAGCCGTTGTTAATTGGAAACAACCAAGTAATGTGACTGAAGTTCGAAGCTTTTTGGGATTGGCCGGATATTACAGAAAATTTGTAGAAGGATTTTCTCGAATCGCAACCCCATTGACTCGACAGACACAGAAAAATGTCAAATTTGAATGGACAAGTGAATGTGAGGAGAGTTTTCAAGAACTAAAAGTTCGATTACCTTCAGCACCTATTTTAACTATTCCTGAGGGGAGTGGGGGATTTGTGATTTATAGTGATGCTTCACATAAAGGTTTGGGTTGTGTATTAATGCAATATGGGAAAGAAGTGGCATATGCATCCAGACAGTTGAAAGAATATGAGAAAAAATATCCAATTCATGATTTGGAGCTAGCTGCAATAGTATTCGCTTTAAAAATATGGAGGCATTATCTATATGGTGAGCAATTCGTAATATACACGGATCATAAGAGTTTGAAATACCTTTTCTCTCAAAAGGATTTAAATATGTGGCAGATAAGATGGATGGATTTCTTAAAAGATTATGATTGTACAATCCATTATCATTCAAGAAAAGCTAACGTTGTGGCCGACGCTCTAAGTAGAAAATCTACGGGAGTTTTAGCTCATCTAATTATCCAAGAAATGCGATTGTTAGAGGAAATAGTGGATTGGCATCCAACTCCGTCCATTAATGGTGTGGTAAGTATGATTGCCAACATTAAGGCGGAACCCCAATTAATCCAACAGATTCGATTGGCACAAAAGAAAGACCCTCAGCTTATAACAATTATAGAAGAGGTGAAGCAAGGAAAGAGAGATGAATTCTCTATATGTTGTGAGGATTTGCTAAGATTCAAAGGTCGGGTTTGTGTCCTGAATGAGAAGATTGTAAAGAAAGCTATCTTAGGAGAAGCACATCATTCTCGTTATACGATACATCCCGGAAATATTAAAATGTATCAGGACCTAAAGAAAACCTTTTGGTGGAATAATATGAAAAAAGAGGTAGCACTATTTGTGTCTAAATGCCTAACATGCCAGCAAGTAAAAGCTGAACATCAAAGGCCCGCTGAGTTGTTGCAGCCTTCACCCGTGCCAGAATGGAAGTGGGAGCACATCTCTATGGATTTTGTCTCTGGCTTGCCTAGAACAAATTCAGGACATGATAGCATTTGGATCATTGTGGACCGGTTGATCAAAGCTGCCCACTTTCTACCGATTCGCACGACGTACACTTTGGATCGACTGGCTCAGTTGTACATTAAGGAAATAGTGCGGTTGCATGGAGTTCCTGTCAGTATTGTATCGGACAGGGATACTCGGTTTACTTCTAAATTTTGGGCTAGACTACAGTCAGCCATGGGGACGAGACTCACCTTTAGTACTACCTTTCACCCCCAAACTGATAGACAATCGGAGAGGATCATCCAAACCTTGGAAGATATGCTGAGGGCCTGTGTTATTGACCTTACAGGAAGCTGGGATGACCATTTACCCCTGATTGAGTTTGCTTATAATAATAGCTTCCAAGCCAGTATTCAGATGGCACCATATGAAGCCCTGTATGGAAGGAAATGCAGGTCACCCATATGTTGGGACGAGGTTGGTGAAAGAAAGCTTTTGAGGCCAGAAATTGTCCAGATAACCACAGATAAAATAGCATTAATTCGTGAAAGGCTCAGGACAGTTCAGTGTCGGCAAAAGAGTTATGCCGATAACCGAAGGAGAGACCTTGAATTTGAGGAAGGTGATCAAGTTTTCCTAAAAATCTCACCAATAAAGGGCATTATGAGATTCGGCAAGAAAGAAAAGTTGAGCCCACGTTACATCGGACCATTTGAAATCCTGGAAAGAATCGGAGGTGTCGCTTATAGACTTGCCTTACCACCCGAATTGGAAAACGTCCATAATGTCTTTCATGTATCTTCACTACGAAAATATCAGCCCGACCCATATCTTAAAATATGAACCTTTACCGATCAGGAAGGACCTATCCTTCATTGAGCAGCCAATGTTGATACTGGATAGAAGGGTGCAAGTGTTGCGTAACAAGGAGATTCCTTTGGTCCATGTATTATGGCAGTACCATTCAAGAGAAGAGTCGACTTGGGAACGAGAAGACGAAATCAGAGAAAAATACCCCTATCTTTTTCAGTAATCAGGTACACAAATTTAGAGGACTAAATTTCTTTAAAGGGGGAAGAATATAACAATCCTAAACTTTCAAAAATATATGTATATAATAATAATAATAATATTAAGGTTGTTAACAGGAATAAATACAAAATAATAATAATAATAATAATAATAATAATAATAATAATAAAAAAATAAAATAAATAAATAAAATAATAAGTATATATGAGTAATGATAATCATAATAATAATACTAATATATCGTTAGGATATTGTTGCTTTTATATTAACAATAAATAAAAGATATTATTGTTAATATATTTGAGGGTTCAATTTTATTTGAGTGGACTTTAGGTCCATCACCTTAAAGTTTTACAACCACACTCCTTTAATCAACACCTTGCATTAAGGTGTTTTCTTTTTATTCGTCCTTCTCTCTCTCTAAACATTTAAAACCCTAGCCCTATTATGTTTCTGTAACTTCTTTATGTGTACGAGGACTTTCTCTCTCTCTAAAGCCTACCCCAAAACCAAATCTCTCACTCTCTCTCATCGAAACCCTTGGCTGTTTGTATTTTGCCCGTGCTCTTCTCGAAGATCAAGCCTGCTCGAAGAATATCCACCCTCTTAGCTCTGCCCCCCAAAGAAATACACAGAGAAATTGCACAATAAAACTGGTCTCTCACTTGAAATTCCATTTAAGATCTCTCTCTCTCTCTCTACAATCTCGCCCTCTCTCTCTCCCTTTCTTGAATCAGTCCTCGCTATCCCTTTTTTATCCTCGTTCAAGTAGACAATTTGTGCCATTTAAAGATTCTCTTATCTCTCTCTCTAGCCGAATTCTTATCGGAAGCTCTTTCTCAAATATTTTAGGTAAATGACATCGTCTTCCTGAAAAATAGTCTGTTTTTAATAAATAGTGATATTTTCATCTAGGATCTTTATTTTATAAGTTTTGTGTGTAAGTGACCTCATTGTCTCGAAAAATAATCCATTCTTTTTAAAAATAAAATGAAATAATTATTTCTGCTTATTATCATGAATTTTAGGCACGATAAATTTTATGCGCACGTGACCTCATTATCTTGAAAAATAATCTTTTTAATAAAAATTGTGATATTTTATCTATGTTAGAAATTTTGAATGCTGTAAATTAGAAATATAAGTTTATTTATTTTTTTTGTCTATTGTTAGAAATATATGTGATATTTCTGCTTTTAGTAAAATTGTGATATTTCTTTCTACTATTTTGAATATCTAGACATTGTAAAATTCATGTGCAAATGACTGCCTTATTATTTAAAAATTGACATTTTTGCAATTGATTATAGTATTGTTGTGAAATGTTTATTTGTGGATTGATATCCCATAAATTGTGATAATTCTGTATTCTTGAATTTTTATAAGAGTTTTTCTATACATATTAAATTGGCAATTATGCTAGAATGTCTTTACAAACTGCTATCTTTCTAAATTTGAGCCCAAAATATTTGAATGGTTATTTTTGAAATGTTATAGAGAGTGACTGTTATTAATGGTTTAAGTGAAATTCATATTAATGATTTCAGTGATATGTTGAGTACATGATATTGCTGCTTTCGAATGTTTAAACAGATTTAGAAATAATTTAAGTATGCAAGTGGACTCATCCAGTTCGCCGGTGAGGTATAAGTGGACCTATCTGGGACGCCGGTAGGGATTAAGTGGACTCATCCGGTACGCCGGTGAGGTATAAGTGGACCTGCAGGGATTAAGTGGACCTATCTGGGACGCCGATAGGGATTAAGTGGACCCATCAAGACGCTGATGGGGTATATAGGTGACCTACTTGGGACGCCAGTAGGGTATTTTGTGAAATCCTTTGAATTATCCACTGCCGTTAAAAGTGTTATAAGCATTTCAATTACTCGGATTATACTTAATTATGCATTTATTGAAAGTGAAACTGTTGATGCATTTCTGTTAATAGATCTCATTTTGGAAAATATTGATATCTTTCAATCATGATTATTTTTAGGATTATGATGATCACTTACTGAGTAGCCAAACTCATCAAACTATGGTAAACAATTTTTTAGGATAACTGCGGATTCATTTTGAGTGCTAGTCAAGATCAACCTTGGAAGATATTGTGGTTGTGCTAGCTTTCTTTTGTTACTTTGTAAGACCTCGCCACTGTAAATTTGTCCTATCAATAGATGTATATATGTTTTATCTGTCACATCTCAGGAATAATAGTATTGTAAATTCTTGGGGTGTGACAATAGGACTGTGGGGTTAGAATATCATGCATGCCCATTCTTACGAGCATATCCTACATCACTTTTAAAGTGCCTTCTCGTTGAGTATTTGGCATGACTGTAGGCCCATCGGTCGGTGGGTTCCCAAGTGTAGATTTGTAAGTTGAGGTTTGGGGTACATGTGGGCTTGTATGGGCCTGAGGTTGGTGGGCCGCGGTCACCAGGACATTTTGATGCATTTGTGCCTGAGGGGTGTGTTGACCCATAAGTGTTGCCACCGATTGCAGAAATGGAACAATTTGTTGGATAGGGTGAAATAAGGGGGCCGATTGAAGAATCGGCTGACTCGATTGTGCTAGGGGTTGGCCTATACTACTAACTTGGTTTGGGTTTGACCCATGAGCTAGGGCTTGAACAGTATAGCCTAAGTCAGCCAGACTTTTATGTGCAGCTTGGATGCCCATCTCGCTTAAGGGTGATCTAAATTGATGCCTCTACTCCGTACAGTGTTAATAACATCATGAGCGGTACTATGGTGGCTCGAGGTTGGATTGGATCTCCTAGACCTAGGTGGGTCTTGGTTCTGAGACCGCTGCATCTTGGGGTTATCTTGGTTCAAGTTGTAGGAATTGGCGTTAAATGTCTCATGAACGTCTTCCCTCACACGACTCCTTCCTTGGTTGTCTAAGGTCAGACAGCTCCTACTATGGCTACGTAAGGCTCCCTGTAGAACAATGTCTGGCCGGACCCCCTGACTGTTTAATGTTTTTCGGGTGAAGCCAACCTTTCGGACCATACAGAGCTCAGGGTTAGGGGTGGATCCCTAAGACTCAGCATGTAATTGAAGACCTGGACGATGGATAATGGATTGGCCTAAGTTTTGGCCGTAATCCCAAGGGATTACGACATAATAGTCCCTAGGTTTGGGAAGGTTCGGTTTAGAGTCAGCAGTGGAGTGGTCATCATAGTCTCCTTGGGTAACCGACATGATGACTTTCTTTGGCAGGGTTCTAGAGTCTAGGCAAGTAAGATCTAAACTCGATGACCTAAGGTAGACTCAGCTTGACTCTAGGGGCAAAACCTTAACTAAGAAAAAGGCTAAGACTAGCCCAGAATCTAGACTTGCTAGACTCAATGGGTTTTGGTTCAGACCCTAAACTAAGCCTAGTCTAAGTCTAGAGGAAACTCTAAGCCTAGACCTATGCTAGAACCTAGACTAAAATCTAGGCTACATGGGTGCAAGTATCGGCTCGGACCATGGGTGGGTCTAGGTTCCGACCTGGGTGTGAGCCTGATTCAGACCTGGACTGAGCTGGATTCAAGCCTGAGCGTGGACCTAGAGGGTTGTGAAACTCAGAATGGGTGTAGACCTAGACTGGATCATAGTTCGTTTAGCCACAAGCTCTGGCTCAGACCAAAAGGGGTCTAGGTTCGCACCTAGGTGTGGACCTGGTTCGGACCTGGGCTAGGCTAGGTATAATCCTGAACTTAGACCCATAGAGTTTTAATGATAAGACTAGGTATGGACCTGGACTGGATCAAAGATAGCTAGGAACGAGCCTTCGGCTCGAATCAAGATGTGACCTAAGTTCGGACATGGGTGTGAAACTGGTTCGAACCTGGGCTAGGCTGGGTAAAAGCCTGAACTTGGACCTAGAGTTCAGCTTGGACCAAAGGCGGGTACGGGCTGAGATTTAAGATTAATCAATCAGAAATAAGCAAGCAAGCACATGAAAATGTTTGACCCAGTAAAGTACTATAAGTACGCTTGGCTTGAAAGTGGGTTCCTAACTATTGAAATGCGCTTAGGCTGATATATATCCCCGCATAGGTCTTGACCTCCTGATATAGGATTTTGCTAGGTCCTACTATATACGGAGTTGCTTTGAGGAAAAGGATTACGGAGGGGCGCTCACAGTTACATTTATGTGAATCCCAACAGCCTCGACTCTCCAAGATGTCCCTCATGCTGTTAACGTGGATTTTGGAGGTTTTTGAAAAATTTGTTTCTTGCTTTTTTGGGATTCCCGGTCGATGTGTGCTAGAGTATGTAAAGAAGCACACAAATGAAAATAAAGTCAAGCACGCAGGCACACAATAAGAAAGAAAACAAGTGAGCGCTGATCGTGCCTAGCAATACGTGCTTCGAGGCAAAACTCGCTCGAGGCTCAATATAGATGGAGGCGTGAGGAACACCTAAGAATGTATTGTCAAAACAATGAAACCAGGCATAGTTCGTGCTAAGTCGAGCGTGTCACCCAAAAAAAAAAATTTCTTTATTTTTCTTTATTTTTATCTTGTTGATCTTGATGAAATAAGGCTACTAAAACTTGCAGAAGTAGAAAAATCAGACTTTTTGATGAAATAAAATTAAAACAAAGTGAAGCAGAAGAACAACAGATATAACAGACACGTATCAAGCAAAATAATGTTTTGGTATTTTTAAAAATTTTATTTTGGCCTCAACATTTTTGAACAGTCACAAGAAAGGCCCTAGAATGGATCTAAAATTTCAAAGGAATATAAAATGTTTTGGTTTGGGCAACACAAAACGTGTCACCCAGGCGGCACTACTAGGTGGCATGAGCCTAAACTGCCAACCGGCGTCAAAATCGTTTGCCTTAGGGTGGGCGCCAAACTTTTTACAGCGCAGTTTCGAAGCGATCAGCGAAATTACATCACTATGTTCTAACACTTTAAACTAATAAAAATGAAATGAAAAAGCAATGGTAGAGAAAGTGGGAACAATCGAATTCAGATCTGAGATCAGATCTGCCTAGAACTGAGCACATCTGCTCTCAGATTTGTGGTGATGCCAGCGTGATCCAAAGAATTTCAAAAAATGTTTTTTAAAACAACATTTAGATCAAAATAAAATAGAAATGGTATGAGAACAGTAAAAGAAGAAACTGAAGAAGAGAAGAGAAAATACCAGATCGGGCCGGTTGGCCCGGGATTCTCGAGCCATCGAGGGCTCGCCTGTATCAGAACCCATTCCTTTTTCCGTTCTGATTCAGATATCATTCAACAAGTCTTTGTGGTAGTAGGGTGCTTGTTCCCTAATGATAATGTAAATCTAGGGTGCTTATGCCCTAAGGTTTCACAGGCTGCGGTTCCTCTCTAGGGTCTCTCTATGTCTCCCTCGCAGTAGTCTACGGTTTCAGTCTCTCTCTATCCTCCCGTACCAAGCCAAAAACTCTCCTTTCTTTTAGATGGTACCCAAAATCGGTTTTTATCTACAAGGGATTTGTTGGGGCATGGTTATCCCCTTAACCAACAAATACGTAGTCAAACCAATCTTTTATTTTAAAAATTCAGATTTGACTGACGCAGATAGCATCACTTCACCAAACCACCCACAAGATAACCCTAAAAGCAAAAAAAATACGTAAAACGTTTTTGGGCCAAAACGCCGTTGGGCGGCATGAGTCTTGTCTCCCAAGGCTAGGCGGCATGAGTCGTGTGGCCTGGGCAGTACCCCCCATTTTGCACAAACCAAAAATGCTCAAAATTGAAATTTCTATTTTTTAATGTGTTCCTCAGCCTCTTGTGAAGCTCTTAGATAAAATTTGGGTCAAAACGGATTTTTTTACTATTTTTAATGAGTTTTTTTGTAAAACAGGGCATTTACAAAAATCTGGGTCAAAACAGGGTTTCTACATAGTTCCGGGCAGGCAAACTGGTTTCGGATCACAAGGTAGGCTATGTGAACGATGGACTGGGGTTTACTATGTTAAGTGTGATCCTAAGGGTTCAAAAAACAACAAAATTTTCCAGTTTTAAAATGGAATGTCTACAAACTTTAAAATTAGAGAAAAACTATGGTCAAACTGCCATCAGAGACATAAAATAGAAAGGACCTTGAGCAAGTAACACGGGGCTCCAACCGTCAGCTGCCATTCATGTACCACCCATCCTCGACCTGCAGCTACCGCTCTACAAGGATGGAAGTTAAAGGAATGAGCTATAAAGCCCAGTAATAGATCTAGAGGTCATTCGTCACAATTATATCTAGTAATGTGTGGTGAATGATTCTTTTCAGGGATAAGCAATTATAATGCACATATCGTATGAATTAGCAATTTATCAAATCTTTCCATCATGAGCATCATAACAAATCATCATAACTATAACTCAACTATCATAACAACTATAAACCATAATAACCGGCATTAACCAACTCAATCACTGATTCACCTACTCCCGAAGTAGAAGCCCTATGCATAAGGCCAAGCCAATTCCATTGTTTAAGACTTCTACCATCACTCAGGAGGGAAGACAATGACAAATGGGTAACATACTTTGTAATGCCTTCACACGCACACACAATCCCTTTGGGGCTTTTGATAGGTACTGGCCTTGCAAGACACGACCCTCTCATGTGCCCTTCTGGCGAGAGAGCGTTATTCTACGAAAGGGGCTCCCAATGGATAGTGCCTCATACATAAATTTGGGAGGGCCCGACCCATCCTAACATACATAATCATCCTAGATCCCATCCTATCATAGGGAGTTAGGGAAATAACTCAACTGCCAGCACAACTTCCTTATCAGATCACATTGCATTACCAACAGATGACCCATTGTATAGTGCCACTTATCAGAGCACATTCTTATCAGAACACATTCTTGTCAGAGCACAGTCTTATCAAAGCATCCTACGGCCATGCAATATGCTCAAAGCATGCTGACAAAGTTGCATATCACTTAAGTGTGTTGTTCGTCATTTTTTACGTACCTCCATGAGCCCATGCAGATAAGGAGAGCACCGGCAACAATCTGGTCTCGCGGGTTCACGAAACACTCGCACGTCAGGATCATGTCGAAAAATAAAACCTCCAGCTTAGTGACTTGGGTGCAGTGCTCTATCACCAAAGAAGGACCCTCCACTGTAGCCCTATGATAAAGGTTGCAACATGGCATCAGACCATTGCCATTGTGCTCAGAATGTCGAAAAACCCTCGAGGACCAAATTTGCGCTAAATCGAACCCCTTTAGAAGGGTCTATGCTCATGCGGCCTCGTAACTCATGGGTTTTACCATAGCGCGATGCGGCTTCACCAAACCAGTCCTGAAAATGGGGACTGCGACAACATTTTTAGGCAGCAACTTTTCCAAACCATGGTGTCGTCCCCTAAAATCGGATAGAGCTCAAATGTTAACATGTTCTAGATCGCTCTAGCCCCAGCATTTTGACCCAAGGCACTCACTGTGGCTTGACGGGGATGCCCTATTACTCTAAAAAGGAAAGCCGCCAGAGAAATCAGAACAAAAAAAAAAGGTTTAGTAGGCTCCAGATTCGGTGAAGCATAGCTCAAAATCAAGGCTATGGATTGAGGCGAGGAAGAGTTCAAAAGAACTACCTTGCATAGAGCTACATTCTGCTATGAATCTTGCATTCAATCCCTTGTTCAATGGATGCAAGTCCTCAGATCACCAAAGAAGCATATCCAGTCGGTTGCCCAGATCCCTTTGCTCGATAACCTTCCAAAATAACCGAAGATGCAAATCTGCACTAAATCGGCCCCAACTTGGTGCAAAACAATTGCAACAATCTCGTCTTTGACTTGCAAGCAGAGCCAGTAGCTAAAACGACACAGCTCGGAATGCATCGGCAAACAAAGTTCACAAAATGGCCGGACATTCACCCTGGGGAAGAAGGCCACGACAACACGATTGAAGGGCATCAAAATGCTCTCAATCGAAAGAAGAACGAAGATATGTTGCTGACAAAGCCGAACAGTTGTAGAAAGACGCAAGACCAGCTTCCAAGGTCTTCCCATGGCAGAGCAGCCTGCGTGTAGGGACGGTCTAGTCATTCGAGCAAAAGATCGCAGGCACATTTTGATCATTTGAGTCTAATTTTGGATTTTTTTTTTATTTTGTTAATTGTAATTATGCTTAGCTTTTGAGCGTTCACCCCTATTTGGTGAATCATCTATATAAGCAAGCATAGCTCATCTGTAAAAGGGTCTAGAACATCACCCCAAAAGGCCCCCTTTTTGGAAGCCCCAATGCCACAAAGGCTGGGAAGAATCAAGGCTAGTTCATTATTTTCTTATCTTGTTGTGAGCCCCTAGTCCATTCGAGAGAGGAGAAAGGAAGAGAGAGAAAGCTTTGAGAAGGAGGGTACCCCTGAGTGCGCGGTCCTGCGGATATCTTGGTCGCGCGAGTCATCTCGTTCCTCCCGAGCTAAGTCATGTCTTCTCTCTCTCTCTCTCGCTCTCTCTCTCTCTCTCTACTCCTCCCACTTCTGCGTGGAAACCCATGCCCATCTGCGAGCCCGCAGATGTGTAGTAACCAGTGGGCCTCAACACTCGACATCTACCCACACCCCCTTTAGTGACCAGCAAATCCTTCTAAAAGAGCATCAAGGGAAGAGGGACATCAGGATCCCAACTCGATGGGACGGAGAGAGTGAAAGGAGTGAGAGATATTGAGAACCTGAGGAGGGCTCCCGTCTAAACCGTGTGGGCGAGTAGCTGGAGGGCTCCGTAATTGCTTTAAGGGGGCCATCCGCCCAGGCACGTCCCCAAACCCTCAAGCGGCGTAAGAGTGACTCGCACTTCAGTCATAAAAATCTCACTCACCATCAGCTTCTTAGCCTCACGTAAGAGGGCCCGCACGTCCACCGCACACCGTACCTCCGTGGTTGTTTGAGAGAGGGTTTCCTCGCCCGCCCCCTCCCCCCCCCCCCCGAGGAGGGAAACCAGAACTCCACCGACATCAACCGGCAACTTCACTGGGGATGAATCACCCTATCGTTAGCTCAAGCCGTGTCCAAGTACCAATCTCTCTTTCCCCTCTTTCTACTTTTGCTATGGGATTCACTTATCTCTCTTTCCTCCAGGTTGGGGAGTCCTACATCCGCATACTCGCGGTTACTCATGGAGAGGCTCAACCGTTTGGTCCTCCCTCCCGTGCGTGCCCTCTATGCGGCCATGATGGCCTAGCCATCTCAGCCTCAACCGAGAAATTTTGTGGCACAGACCCTCAAGCACCTTGTCCCACCTGTTCTGATATTAAAGGGGAACCCCTTAATGCCCGCTACAGGTGCGACTCTCTTACCGCCCCCTCACTGAAACACTCAGTTGCTGGTAGGCATTCTGCCAGCCACAGATCCCATTGCGGCCCCTATTCCCCTACTCTCCCTCACTCCACTGGTCCCAAAAGGACCGCCGTCATTGCGGGTAGCCAAGAGGCGACCCCGCCAGCTACACAAAGAGGCGTTGCCAACACTGGTAGCCCCGCACACATATCACCCACTGACAACCACCATGCCAGCTCCCACGGCTACTCTACTATGCATACCTATATCTACAAACCTCGACAGACTAACCGCCATAATAATGAATCAAGGCAGGGGGCATCCTACCTCTGCCCCTCGAACCATTTCGTGTCACTCTCAGCCCAAACACCATGCTGGTGGCTCGGAGGCCACCCATGCCATGCATAACAGTTCCACGACTCGGGGCAGCCCAAAGTCTGACCGACACGTGACTTTCGAGATGATAGAAAGCCCTCCAAGCAAGGGCAGCCCAAAGGCTGACCGACACGTGACTTTCGAGATGATCGAAAGCCCTCCAAGCAAACACACATGCATATGGGAGGCCCGACAGCCTCACCAGCTAAACGGGTGGATGACACACGAACTCCGCCCCTCACCACACAAGGGACCAGCCTTGCAGCCATCCTAGATACTACTATGGGTCATGCACACAAAAGAAAATCTAAAGAAACCCTTGGCTGTGGGAAGGAACGAGCACCCGTCTCCCCATCCACCACTACTGTACCACTCACTGCGTGATACTTGAAGAAGTTCCCTCCGAGCACTGTCCTCTTTGCATTGCGCTTGGTGTGCCCACGAGCTGCCCCTCGGCGCAAGATCCAAATGGAGAAGACATTCCTCGTGGCTGCTAGCTACACCGTTCTCCTTACCAGTGGCTCTCGAACTCCATTTCCACCCACAAAGACCCTCTTCCCTCGGTGTCTTACTCTACCTCAGCTTGTCGATTCCACCCATGCGTAGGTAGAGCAGGCCTATCAAGAAGACAGTTTGACCCGATTTCAATTCTCAGGAAAAATCTATTGAGGCTTGCAGCTCAAGCAAGCTAGGGAAACAGTAGTTCCCTCCCCCCTCGAAAGGCGGTGTCTTCTACCGCAAAGGGACTCACCGGTCGGAACCAGATCCACCTTTTGCAAGATATGGAGGGGCTTGACGATGGTATCATCATCCACTCTAACATTGTCAGGGCATAAGAAGGTGACCCCATTTCACCAAACCCTCGGCCCTAAGGCTGTCAAGCGCCAATGGAGGAAGATGGGCCCCAAGGCCTTCAAGAGCCTAGCCCGACAACAGGCCGCCAACTGGGTCACCCCGAACCCGTACTTACTCAGGTCCTCAAGCAAGTCGGAGACCAGACAGAGCAAGACCAACCTCTACTCTCCGGGGTTCCCGACCAGAGCACAAACAAGACCAGGGTCACCCCTCCCTCTAAACTACCTGACTGTGATAGATTTGTTGAGGTCATGGTTGTAGGTCAAAATGAAGAAGGGCTCGAAAGCTCGACGACCCACCTCGAGAGCCTTCTGAACGACATCTTAAATAGTCTCAAAGGGCTTGAGGAGGCATTGCCATTAGTATCCTCCCACCAAGAGACAAATTCTCCACTGGACCCACCGCTCGGGTGGGAGGAAAGACCGTAGCCTCCCCCTCCGACTCCAAACGAGTCCACCTCAATGCCTCTTTGGCTTACTATAAAGCCTAGTAATTTGCCGGATTCAACTCCAAAGGCACATTTTTGTGGATTGAGTTTGAGTTGATGTTTTCGGAGGCTTTCGAAAATGGTTCTCTGGTTGGTGAGATGATCAGACCTGGTTTTTTACTTGACCAGAACGTCGTCGACATAGTCTTTCATAATGGTACGCTTTAAATCGTGGAAGATGTTATTCATTGCCCGTTGATACATTTCTCCTGCATTTTTTAGACTGAAGGGCACGACTTTGTAACAGTAGGTTCCCCATTGCGTTATGAATGACGTCTTGGTTTGGTCTTCTTCTGCCATGAGGATTTGGTTGTAATCTGAGAAGATGTCCACGAATGACAACATCTCGTGACCCGCAGTGTTGTCGATCAAGGCATTTATGTTTGGTAACAGAAAATTGTCTTTGGGACATGCCTTATTGAGGTCTCTGTAATCGACACACCCTTGGATCCTCCCGTCTTTCTTGGGCACGACCACTATGTTGGCCAACCATTCTGAAAAATCGACAGGAGTAATGAACCTCGCCTTGAGCAGTTTGTCGATTTCTTATTTGATTTCGAGCTCGAGGTGGGTCGTTTGATGTCGGTGTTTCTGCCTTACAAGCTACGCCCCTTCATTGAATATTAGGTGACGTTGCACTAATGTGAGATCTAACCCTGACTTATGATCGTATGACTAGGAGAAGACATCACGATATTCCTTGAGAAAGGAAATCACATTTTCCTGCTCCTCAAAAGATAAAGTGGTTCCAATCTTGGTTAACCTCGGGTCCTTCTCAGTTCCCAGGTTTACGTTAGTCGTCTCTTCGATGATGGTCGTTGGGTCACCGTCGAACCTCTTCTTGAATTTCTCAACGTGGGAAGTAAGTTCCTCGGGTTGAGAGATTTCTTCAGACTCTTGACTCTCTTAATCTTCATCTTGGTCATCCAATTCATCGTCTCGGGTATTATGCATCGTTATTGGGCTATCTTGAGTGAGCACCATTTTTGAAAATTCTTTTTCATTATTATCATATGCATCATGTTTTGAATTTTCCATGGTTTTTGAAATGTCGCAAGAGGTGTCCCTTATGGGACTCACGAGAGAAATGTTGGGGACCGGACACGCAGAGCCGTTAGATGGCCACCCTATGCCTATCCATTATTTGGCATCGAGACTTGGAGGTACCGCTGGTATGCTTCCAACGAGGCTCGAGATAGAGGAGTGATCGACCAATTTGCATTCTTGAGTTTGAGTAGGTGGATGGGCACACTTGGCTGTGTTAGAGCTGATTGTGCATACCTTCAAATCCAGGTCCGCAAAAAGGTCTTCAATTCCCAATTCTTGTGTGTGCTGAGATGTGGAACAAGATTTATTCCTTGATGGGGAATCAAGGATCACCTTTGGCCGTTTGAAGGATGGGCATCGAGAGGATCGAGGCCTTGAATGCCTACGGATACAAAGCCTAGATAGCTTGAAGGGTTCATCTGGCTTTGAAATAAAGTGAGAGAACACCCGAGTCCTCTTCCATTCCCAGTTTCCGTTTTGGCTTGGGGTGATTTAGAAATCGCATATGTTACGCCTTTGCCTAGTTGGAAGCCTTAGAAGAGGAGCATGTGCCAGGCTTCGAGGGACCTGAAACTCTATCGATATTGACGTTGGATATGTCCTCCATCGATGTAGAAGTTTGCAAAATTGGAGGAACATGGTCGCTAACCTCTAGGCATAAGGTGGCACAATCAGCTTGCTCGAAGGAAGCGAGTGGGATTTCTCCAAGCTCGACCCCTACGACTAAATTCTTGTTATGTACGTTAGGATCGAGAAAAGTAGGGGGTTCAACGCATACCTTATCGACTCCATTTTTTGTTCGAAATTTGAGGCATTGATGAGCATAGAGGTGACCACGAGCTTTTCATGGAGCCAGGGTCTTCCTAGTAGCATGTTGAAATAAGGTTTTATGTCCAAAACATAAAACTTTACCGGCTGAATGGTGGAGCCAATCTTGAGTGTGAGAGGAAATATGCCCTCATCGTGCCTCTTAGTCCCATCATATGCAGCGATGGTTAACTGACACGGTTGGAAGTCATCTGATCTTTTGCCTATCTAGTTCTCCATTTTCATAGGGCATATATTTAGGGATGCCCCATTCTCAATCAGCACTCTCCTTATCTCATATCCTTTCATGAAATAGTGATATGAAGAGGCTGGACGTGAAACCGATTGACCTTAGCCGGGATGTCACCATCCGTGAATATGATTGGCGTAAGCTCCATTAGTTTGTTGATCATCCCACAAAACTCATCTGGTTGTGTGTTGCTCGAAATGTGCGTCTCAGCAAGAACCTTTTCAATTTGCCCTCTATGCGCCGAAGAATTCGCAAGAAGCTCCAAGATGGATATTTGAGCTTGGATCTTCCCAAGATGAGTCTGTAGATCACAGGTGGTTGCAAATCCTTGAGTTCTTTTATTAAGTTCATGATCTGCAACCCCTGCTGGTGGTTTGGCTGTTGAAGTGGCTCCCATTCTTTCATCAAGAGTTTCTACCACCAATTGGATAGGTTTGAACACTCGACCTCTTTAGGTTAAGGAATCAACTTCGCCAACCTGAAGCTCGAGGGTAGGTCGGCCCTAGCGAGAGAAATGGGAGACCTTTGGTTTTTGGCACCTTGTTTGGAAGATGATCCCTTTTCATCAGCTTAGCCAGGTCAATCTCGAGGGCATCATCTTCATCATACTGGTCCTAGTTAGGAGGATCATCAGAGTACAGGGACAAAGAGTATCCTCTAAGAAGACTCAAAAGATCTTCTTCAACTTCCTGGAGATGATGATCACGAGCAAATATTAATTGGTTGGGATCATCTTCTTCGTCTTTGTTTTCAATCATGTGAATGATAACATCCTCCTATGAATTACTTGAAGCTCCCGGTTTCTTGTGTTGTTGTGAACGTATTTTTGGGGAGAGGGTTTGTGAAGATACCCATCTTTTGATTAGGTTCTTCAACAGATTGATTTCTAGGTCCGACAGTGATGTCGCCCCTATTAATCAAACCTTGAATCACCCGCTTCAAGTAGAAACAATTTTGGGTATCATGGGCATGGTTTCTATGCCACTTTTATCATCTATTCTTATCCTTAACCACAAATGGTGGTTCAGATGGTGGCGGGAGTTGAATCATGTTTTTCTTCAAGAGTAACTCCAGCACCTTTTCTAACAAGTCTTTGAGAGGAGTGAAGTTGTGCTCTCACCTTTGATTGTTACTTTGAGCGTTAGCTCTAGGCAGCACCCCTTCAATTTTTATTCCTATTATTGTGCTAGGTGGCTGAACCCTGAGCCGGTACATTAACGACAATTTCGTTAACTGATCGGAAGCTTTCCTCTTGCCATTGCTCTTATTTTTATTCTTGGGAGTCGTGATGGGTTTGTTATCGGGCCTCGTACTGGGGGATGTCCCTCTCACCCTTTTATGTCGCGCCACCCGCTCGATCATGGAGTAGAAAAGAGTGGGGGATAAGTCTCTGTCTCCTATATTTAGGAGGTGCATTTTTTAAGGCCATGGAGATTTGGCTGGGTCTGTAAGTGGATATTATATGGCCCGCATCGCTGCCTCACGGAATCGATCGATAAACTCCTCGAAGGATTCTCCTAGGTTTTGTTTGGTAGCACTGAGCTCGCCCAGGGAAAGAGATCTTGGTGTCGACCTATGGTAATGAGAGAAAACTGGTTGAACATTTCGTCTGGAGTTATGTGTGGTTGAGCTGTCATTATTCTTCGATGCCACTTAAAGCCTCACCGGTCAGAGTTTGTGAAAATAGTGACTTCAACTGGTTAGGCCTTTCTCGCAAGGCACGGACAGAGAGGAGGTACGTGTTGAGGTGAATATCTAGGTCTCTCTTCCCATTGAATTTGTTTTTAAACTCTGGGATGACAAACTAAGGGGGAATGTCTTCCATGCCTCCAAGGATCTCATGAATATAGGACTTTGGGGGTAGGATTTCATGCATACCCATCCTTACAAGCATATCTTGTATCTCTTTTAAGGTCCCTTCTTGTTGAGTATTTGAAATGAAAGTAGGCTCACCGATCGGTGGGTTCCCAAGCATATACTGATGAGTCGAGACTTGGGGTAGATGTTGGCCTGCTTGGGCTTGTGATGGATGAGCCGCGGTTACCAGGGCAGTTTGATACATTTGTCCTTGACGGGAGTACTTGCCCATAGGCATAGCCACCGGTTGTGAAAACTCCAAGGTTGGTTGGACCGAATACACAGGAGGGACCGATTGAAGAATTGGCTAACTCGGCTATGCTATGAGTTGACCTATGCTATTAGGTTGGTTTTGGACCGACCCATGAGCTGGGGCGTGATCGGTGTAACCTAAGTCAACTAGACTTTAGAGAGCAGCCTGGATGCCTATCTCGCCTAAGGGTTGGTCTAGATTGAAGTCTCCGCTGCATACAGTGTTCAAGACATCATGGGCTGCACTACGGTGGCTTGAGGTTGGGTTAAATCTCCCAGACCTAGATGGTTCTTGATTTTGAGACCGATGAGCCCCAAGGTTATCTTGGTGCGACTTTTGAGCATCATTAGATATAACATGAACTTCTTCCCTCGCACGGCTCCTGCTTTTGTTGCCTAATGTCAAACGGCTCCTACTATGGCTACGTAAGGTTCCCTATAGGACAATGCCCGGCCAGACCCCCTGGCTGTTCAATGTTTTTCCGATGGAGCCAACTTTTCATACCATACAGAGCTCAGGGTTAGGAGTGGATCCCTAGGATTAGGCTTCTAATTGAAGACCTGGACGATGGATAATAGATTGGCCCGAGTTCTGGTCGTAATTTCAAGGGATTGCAACGTACTGGTCGCTAGGTTTGGGAAGGTTCCGTTTGGAGTCAGTCGTGGAGCAGTCATCATAATCGCCTTGGGTGACTGATATGGTGATCTCCCTTGGCAGGGTTCTAGAATCAGACTTGGGTAAGATCTAAACTCGACGGCCCAGGGTAAACATAACCTAACTCTAGGGGCCAACCTTGAGTGACAACTAGGCTAAAATAAGTCCGGAATCTAGACTCAACAGGGTTTGATTTAGACTCAGAACTAGGGTAAGCCTAATCCAACCCTAAAGGTAACTCTAAGCTTAGACATAAACTGGAACCTAGACAAAGATCGAGATAAGGTAAGTCCGAGCCTCGGCTAGGGCCAAGAGTGGGTCTAAGTTCGAACTTGGGTGCAAACCTGTCTGAACTTGGACTGAGCTGGGTGCAAGCCTAGGCATGGACCTAGAGGGTTATGATAATTAGACCGAGTGTGGACCCGGACTAGATCAAAGTTGGTTTAGGTACCAAAAAGGGGCCTAGGTACGAACCTAGGTGTGAACTTGGTTCAGATCTGGGCTAGGCTGGGTATAAGCCTGAACTTGGACCCAGAGAGTTTTCATGATCAGGCCTGGTATAGACCTGGACTTGATCAAAGATGAACTAGGAACGAGCATTCGGCTCGGACCAAGAGGGCCTAATTCAGACCAAGGGGAAACCTGGTTCAGACCTGGGCTAAAAATGTGAAAGGTCTTATGCGGCTCTCTCTCCCTGATGAGGCAATTTGTGTTGTCGATGTTTGGGAGATCTTATACGGCTCTCACTCCCTGATGACCCAATTTGTGTTGTGATTGGATGATAGCATTTGAGGATTTTTGGTAGATCTCATTAGCCAGGCTTGTGACTATTTGGAAATTGAGTGTCGTCTGCGGTAGCGGTAATGCATCAACCTATTTTGTCGGTCCAAGCGCCCTTTCGCAGGTTTTCACTTGAACATGATAAGTGACTCCGTAAGGACGGTTTTCACCATCTTCTATTATTTTTGGGCTCTTTTACCCATGACCTCGTGGTCATGTCCACCCTTTTCATCCATTGTTTCTCACGATGCCGTTTTGGGTTTTCACCGTGCTTGGGTTTTATTTTCACAGAACTCACTCATGATTCGTGACCATGCCCATCCATCATTTTTACTTATGCCATTCCCTTGTACAGGTGTACACCATGCCCGTTTTTTGTGTGAAGGCGTGTATAGTGTCATGCCTTTAAGACCTGTCCGAAGCCTTTTAACGTCATGCAGCCAGGATGTACATTATAGTTTAGGGTCATACAGCTTGATCGTGATGGTGATGAATGGCAATCTATAGAGGACATGGAGTGAGTGTGGTGGTAGTTACAACTCACTTTGCGAAGATGGCACAAGGCTACCTATCCAGGATAAATGGTGGGTGAAGAATGGTGACCCACTAGTTGATGGTGAGTACGGGTGGCGAGATGGCTCGCCGTTTTGTGAGCATCAGTGAGACTCACTGGGGAATGATGAAAGATGGTAATGATGAATGGACTCACTGAGGAGGTAATGAAGGTGATGAGCACACACGAATGGGCCGTCTAGGGAAGACTTGCGAGAAGGTGCACATAAAGGGCATGTACGCATGTATGGGGGCATATTTAACATCATGCCTCTTGGACCTAGGCGAAGCAGATTAATGCCATGCGGCCAGGATGTGTACTATGGTTTAAGGTCATATAAATTGGACTGTGGTCATATAGTTTAAAGTCATGCAACCAGGACCGTGCAGTTTAAGGTCGCGCGATCAGACCTCCACTATAGTTTAAAGTCCTATAGTTTGGATCATGGCTTGTGTAGTTTAAGGTCATGCAGCACGGACCGAGGCTGTGGAGTTTAAGGTCATGCAACACGGACCGGTAAGTGGGTCGTCATGAAGGTCAAGCTGCATGGGGGATAGGTCTGCAAATAGCTATTGGACTCCCTAGGGATAACGATAGTTAAGGCTATACACAAGTAGAGAGGTTAAGATAAAGAAGATAGCCCTACGAGGAGTGGCAGGCGGAAGAGACTTCACTGGGGATTAGGATGGCCAATGTGATTCCACGAGGCTAATGAGTGATGGAATTCATGTGACTCTGCTGACAATGACAGCCTAGAGCACAGATGAATCTCACTGAGGGTTGAAGGGAAAAGAATGTCCCTAGCTCCCTGGGGATAGTGGGTCGCAGAAGGATGTGACTCTGACTGGAATGTTGGTGCGAAACAAACCCATTGGGGATTAAAGGGGTAGGCATGACCTTTGCGTACATCTAACTCCACTGGGGATGTGGATGAAATAACCATAGCGAAGAGGTGGTCCATCTTTCGATTAAAGTTATATGTATGGATCATTTATCATGCCGTGAGTTACAATTTTAGGGTCATGTAGGTTGCACCATGTAGTTCAAGGTCATGCAACTAGACCTCTGCTACAATTTAAAGTCAAGTAGTTTGGACAATAGCACTAAGCCTTTTAACGTCATGCGACCAGGACGTGCACTATGGTTTAAGGTCATACAGCTGGAACATGGTCGTGCAGTTTAGAGTCATGCAACAAGGACTGTGCAGTTTAAGGTCGTGCAACTAGACCTCCGGTACACTTTATGGTTATTTAGTTTGGACCATGGCTGTGCAGTTTAAGGTCATGCAGCACGGACCGAAGCTGTACAGTTTAAAGTCATGGAGCATGGACCAATAGCTGGGCAGTTTAAGGTCATGCAACATGAACCAAGGCTGTGTAGTTTAAGGTCATACAACACAAACCATGGCTTGTGTAGTTTAAGGTCATGCATCATGGACCATGGTGTGGGGAGGGAATGCTTCTCCATGGGGAACAGAGCCATCGCCGAAGACTGGACTCCGTGAGGAGTGAGACTACCATGCAGGGAATGAGCTTCCTCAGGAGGAGGACAATGGTCCAAATGGGAGTGTCATGGCATGTGCGTGGCACTAAGTGTTGAATGGTGCACGCGGCTTTAAGCTTATTATGAAGCGCACTGCATTTTCTTCTGATAAGGCGTGAGGCAATGGCTTCTCGGTGAGGCACACGACGATAACCCCTTAGGTGAAGCATGCGACGATGGTACCTTGACGAAACGCGCGGTGATAGCCTTGATGAGGGGTGCCGTGATAGCCCCCTAATGAAGTGCGCAATGATAGCCTTTGGTTGAAGCGCACAGCGATGACCCTTTCGGGTCAGGGGCGTTACCCGCCCTGGCCTCGTCTTATTGCCATCAGGAACTGAGAACTGAAGCATCATTTTGTCTTTTTCAAGGGCAGTTTGCGACACTGCTGAGTATAAAAGGGGGAAAACCCCATTTTACTGTTTTACCAAAGGGTAAAACAGCTGAACAGTTTTTGAGAGAGAGAGTTAGAGCTTCTGAAAAGAGATTTCCGACGAGAACTTCCCGATCAAAATTTGCAGAGGTATTTAGGAGCTTTTTAGGTGATCTTCAGGAGGTTGTGAAGCTTCGTACCGTGATTGCGGACATTTTCAGGGAGTGCCAAGGTTCTCTGAGGGGGAAACAGGGCTTCTCAGAGCCTTAACAGGCTTTTGCAGAGGTGCTTCGGCCTGGGTTCAAGTGTTTCTCTAGTGGTCCCTTAGCAGAATGAAGGACGTAGAGAGTTTAGGGGGCTCTGTCGGTCCTCTGAATGTTGGAGGAGAAGAAGAAGGAGCAACAGTGGGCTCACCAGGAACTCAGTGGAATTCTGGTAGGTTTTGTGGTGAACTGCTGAAGTGGGAAAATCAGGGAGGAGGGAAACCTGCAAGGTCAGGGTAGCCTTGTGGGGATTTTCGGTGGTTTTTCACAACATTCTCGACTATCAAAAAGGGGGAAAAAATAGGGTCAGGGGGGAATTCCAGGCGGGCGAAAAAGTGTTTCTGACCGGGAGAGGTTACGCCGATAGGGGAAAGAGTAGGGTCAGTGGAGGATTCCTGGAGGTCGGAGGAGTATTTCTGGTGAAACCCAATGGGTTATGAGGGAGACAAAGCTTCATCAGGAGGTGGACCGTCCAAGAGGGACGATGGTTGGGGGAACCGAAGAGGCGTGGGAGTCAATGCCCTCTGGAAATTGGGAACAGTGGGAACCGAGATACTTCAAGGACATGCGTGTCATTAAGTCCCATGCAGCGCTGCCTTCACACATCCCTAGGCCATGAACGACGATAGCTACTCTTGGGAGCATGCCGCTCCTGGCAAAGGTCTCGCGCAATGTTGGCCTACTCGTTGTGATGGCAGGATGCGACATTGTGTTGCGTAAGACGATGACCATGGACGGCGTTGTCTTGCGGGGGTCAAGAGTGATGGCAAATGAGAAGGCCCTACCACTACGATCTGTTGGAAGCGAAGTCCTCCAGCACAATCACGAAGTCCATGTTGTTTTGTGGAAGGGCATCCAATGTGAACAGGGTATGCTCTCCATCATAGGCCAGTTCCTTACCAGAGAAGTGTGCCTTGTGTGTTTGATATACACGCCAGATGAATTGGCACTGACTCGAAAATGGTTGGCCTCTTCTTTTGGCCTATAACCATCCTCTTTGGTGGCACTTGTCAGATGAACTGAAGCTAACTTCTCCAAGTGGTTTTGCTCTTCTTCATGAGGAGGGCATTTCTTTGGTGGGTTTGATTCCTCTTCATGAGGAAGGCATTTCTTTTGGCATGTAACCATCTTCTTATCCTCAAATGCAAGAGCAACACTTTTTGTGTCAACTGTTTTCTTTCCCTCAGATAAAAGAGAATTGTAATCTCCCTAATAATGGGTTTCTTGGCTTGTATCTTGTAACTCATTTTTACTGTAATAAAAATAGTTGGAATTTGTTTGGACTGCCTTGCTTTCTTTGCATTGAATCTCTTTTCTTGAGTATGCATCACAAATAGTACTTCTTTAGGTATTGCCCATTGACAGGGAGCATTGTCTCCTCTCCATCTGAATTCTCCAGTATATAGGCCCCATTTGGTGCGACCTTTTTTATTATGAATGGGCCTTCCCACTTGGGTTTAAACTTTCCTTTGCGGCACCTGTGTATGACAATCGATCTCTTGACTGCTAAGACTTGGTCCCCACGACAGAATGAGCGAACCTTGATAGACTTGTCGAAGGCTCTCTTCATTCTTCCTTGATTGAGCTCGAGGTTCTGCTGATCCTCTAGTCTCTTTTCGTCAAGGGCATCCAACTCTTGGCAACATAGCTTAACCCTCTCGTCATCGGTTACTCCTTAATGTATAGCGACATGAAGTGAGGGTATTTGAACCTCGAGGGGTAAGGCGGTCTCACCTCCATAGACCAGGGAAAAAGGGTCGAGTTTGTAGCATTGCGAGTGGTGGTGCGATAGGCCCACAAAGACTCAGGCATCTTCGCATGTCAATTCTTCTTTGACTTTGAGACTGACTTCCGAAGCACCCCACGAAAAGTTTTGTTGAATGCCTCAGCTAAACCGTTGGCTCGAGGGTAGTACATGGTCGAGTACTTCCACTCGAAACCGAACTGGATGGCAAGGCGATCAACGTGATGGCTTTTGAACTGAGGGCCATTATCAAAGATTATTTGGTCCGGAACCCGAAACCAGTATATGATGTGGTGACGCACGAAGTTAGCCACAGTGGTTCTTAAAACTTATTTGAGAGGGACTGCCTCAGCCCAATTGGAGAAGTAATTTGTCACTGCTATAATGAAGGCATGAACCAGGGCGGAAGGAGGGTTGATGGGTCCTACAATGTCAATACCCCACTGGGAAAAGGGTCATGATGTCATTGTAGGATGGAGAGGCTCCTTGGGCTGATGAATGAGGCTTGAATGAATTTGGCACACCGGGCATTTCTTGGCAGAGTCTTGGGAGTTGGCAACCATTGAAGGTCAATAATATTGGAGTCTGCAAATGCGCTCGTAGAGCTTAGGGCAGGACTGATGCAGCCCATAGATACCTTGCTCGCCTCTTGTGTATCAACGCATTTGAGGAGAATTTTGTCCAATTATCGATGAAAGAGGAAGTCCCCGTCAAGAATGGTGTACTTGGTAGACATCCGCCATATGCCATTGCGTTCCACTTGATCCTGAGGTAGCCTTCCATGCTATATGAAGTCTATGATAGGCTCCCTCCGATCTTCCACTTGTTCGATCTCTGTGCACATCGAGTCGAAGAATTCAGGCTCTTGCTTCTCGGCCTTGGATTCTTTACCTCGGGATATTTCCTGTTCTTCCTTAATGACATCCTTGGTCGCAAGGAGCGCTCCGAATGGATAAGGTGGGCATTCAAGGAAGACATCCCTCTCATCCTCTGCATCAAATTTTGTTCTCAAGCCGACTCCATTGGGGTACCCAGACTGGGGTGGGTCCTGATGAAGATAGCTGAATGGTGGCCCCGAGCTTTGAAAGTGCATGGACCTGCTAGTTCAGCCTTCTAGGGATATGACTCAGGGAGAAATCCTCAAATTGGGCCATATAGGATTTGGCCATGTCATGATAAGGTTTGAGAGTATCCTTCCTTACATCATAAATTTCCCTTAAGCTGCCGGATGACCAGCTCAGAGTCACCTACGATGTCCAGCTACCCAAGGTCCAACTCCTAAGCGATCTCCAATCTGATTATGAAGGCTTGAAATTCAGCTTCATTATGAGAAAATTCCTCTGCTAGAGAGAAGGATAAAGGAATCATTCCATTGTCGGGAGTCAAGATCATGACTCCGGTGCCTCCTCTAATAGATTGGAATGCTCTGTCGAAGTACATCTCCTAAGGCCACGTTAGCACCATACAGAAAACTTCTTCATCCAGGAGATCACTTGACAAGGGAGATTCCACAGGGTCTGGGTGAGCTGTAAGAAATTCTGCTAAGGCTTGACCTTTGACTGCCTTATGTGGTACATATGTGATGTCGAACTCCATCAACAATAATGCCCACTTGGCGATATGTCCTGACAAGCATGACCACGTTATGAGGAACTTGACCTGGTCCACCTTGGAGATTAACTTGACCTCGTGATCAAGAAAGTAATGGCAGAGCTTCTGCACTGCAAAGATCAATGCTAGGCACATCTTCTCAATGAGAGGGTAATTCTTCTCGGCCCGGTGCATCCTGCGGCTGAGGTAGTAGAGTGTTGTTTCTTTCCCTCCATCATTGTTTTATACTAGAAGTGCCTCGAGTGACGCATTGAGGGCAGTGACGTATAGGATAAGAGGCTTTCTTAACACTGGAGTGGAGAGTACCGGTGGATTCAACAGGTACTATTTGATGTCATTGAGCGCAGCCTGATACGCCTCATTCCATATGAAGGGAGTGTCCTTCTTCAGCAAGTGTGAAAAGGGTCTGCATCGTCCTGAGAGGTTTGAGATGAACCTTCGAATGTAGGCCAACTGTCCTTGAAGAGACCGCAGTTCATGGAGGGTTGTAAGAGGTGGTGGCATGTCTTCAATTACCTTGATTTTGACCGGCTCGATCTCCAGTCCTCAGTACCTCACAATGAAGCCTAAGAATTTTCCTGAGCGTATGCCAAAGGCTTATTTCAAGGGGTTCATCTTGAGTTGGTGTCACCATAGTCATTCGAATACCTTTTTAAGGTCTTGTATGTGGGTGTCGTTTGTTTCAGATTTCACCACTAGGTCATCCACATAGCAATCGACCTCCTTGTGGATCATGTCCTTGAAAATGGTCGTCTTGGCTCACTGGTATGTGGCACCAACGTTCTTTTACTTGAAAGACATCACAGTGTAGCAAAAGACACCTTTTGGGGTCAAGAACGCAGTGGCCTCCTCATCTCTTAGCGTCATCCAAATTTGATTATGACCAGAATACCCATCCATAAAGGAGAAGATTTGGGAATGAGCCGTGGAGTCGACAAGCATCTCGGTGAATGGTAGGGGGTAGTCATCCTTGGGGCAAGCGGTGTTCAAGTGACAGAATCAATACAGACCCTGATTTTTCCATTCTTCTTCTTGACTGAGACAAAATTTTCCTGCCATTTTGGGTATTTGACTTTACGTATGAATCCTTCTTGCCTGAGCTTGTTCACCTCAGCATCGATCAACATCTTAAGGACGGGTCTAAACCTTCTTGATTACTTCATGGGTTTGATGGTTAGATTAATACCGGGGTGATGGACAACACTCGGAGGGTCTAGACCGGGCATCTCATGATAGTGTCAAGCGAAGTTGTCCCGATTTTCTCAAAGGATGGAGATATAACTTTCTTTCTCCTCTGGGGGCATTTTTGCTGAGATGAAAGTTGGCCTCAAGTCGGCCTCATCCCCTAAGTTTATCTCTTCAAGGTCATCAACTGTGGCAAGACCGCCTTCTTCCCACTCTCCTGGAGCTTCTTGAAGTTCCTCGTCAGGGGACTCACAAGGATTTTCATTGACCTCGAGTGTAGAAACTCATGGTCTTGACATCTGGACTTTTAGGAGGGGCAGGACTTTTGGAATCCGGCTGACCCAGGCAATGGAAGGGTCAGCTTCAAATGGAGGGTCCATAACCTCGTGACTAGGATCACTTCGTGCTTGCCCCGATCTGAGTGACTCTTCATGCACTTGGATCACGTGGCAGGCCCTGTGGGAATAGGAGCTCGAAGATGACTCGATTTGGCTCAGGCTGCCAGGTCGTCAGTGACTATCGAGAATCAAGCCGCCTGGGCCAGCATCTCTCTGAGGCACTTTTGCTGTGACTTAGTGAGGTTGTTGCCTCCAAACTCTCTGTTTAGAGTGTCGAAGTCTGGGCACCATCGCCTGCACTTGGGGAGAAAATAGAAGAGGAGGGAGGAGAAGAAGAGTTAGAACATTCCAGGTAGCTTTTAATGTCGTCACCAGAATTGGATGCTTGAAGGGAGTATTTAAGGTCTTACACCGGCTTTGACCGTTTTGGGGTGCTCTTAGCATCGTCACCCATATTGGAGGACTCCCGAGCTATTAATGACTCAGGGACGCCTGTCTGATTGGACGAAAGGACAAGGCCAGCTGCGCCTGAGATGAAGTCCTGCAAGGTTGGCAATGGGGGGAGAGGAGGAATTCTTCCTCGACTTGTAGCTGAGGAGGACGATTCCTTCGGCGGGCTGAGCTAGGTGCTCGCCGTCTCCTTCAGGGTCCCTGAGTTGGTGTTTGGACTGTCCTATCAGGCTGATGAGTAGCCCTGGCATGATGGACTGCCTCACGCTTCAGGTATTTGAGCATGCTTCACCCATGGTAGACTTCTCAAGGCTGAGAGGTCGAGGGCTCTGAAGGGTTCAATGTATGTTCATAAGTGGCTTGTAGTGTGGCTTCCTCTTAAATGGGAGCGACGACCTAAAAGAATTCCAGGAGAACCGCACAAATGATGTGCCCTTGTTGGACTTTCTCCACAACTATAGCTTCGAACCCAGAGCACTCTTTGAGTTCATGGCCCCATACTTGGTGATATGGGCACCAAAGTTTTTTCGTGCCCTAGAAAAGATGCCTCGATTGCCTGGTAGGCATAAGAATAACGAGACCCCGCTGGAGCATCGCTTCAAAGAGGGCATGCAAAGGTCTTGCTCAGTATTTTCCTGGGCTTGAGTCGGGAGGTCCTCCGACACTGGTGGTAGAGGGACTTGAGGGTGTCGTTCTGGGTTACCCTAAACTTCCTGGCATTGTTGCATCTTCTCTGCCAAGATCTTGTGGAAGCCGATGCATTCACTGACATCATGGTCTCTTACCTGGTGGTACACGCACTAGAGGTTCTCAGTTCCTAGAGACAGGAACTTAAGTTACCTTATCAACTTGGGTATGATGAGTCCTTCTTCAAGCATTATGGAGAAAAATGCATGGAGGATAGCGGATGAGTCGTCACCCTCTTGGATTGTCACTTTATGAGAAGCCTCAGTTGCCCCGAATGCCTTCTTTAACTCTTCGAGCTTTATCTGACCCTTGTTAATAAGGGCTATGACAGTGTCGTTGAGCTAATAGCAGTCATGAATAGAGTGGCCTGCTCCCCTAAGATAGGAGTAATACCTCTAATTTATCTCCTGACCAGCCAGCTTGTCAGTGTTGACCTCCTGTAGTTGGATCATGTTTTGTTCTAACAACAGTCGAAGCAGTGCAAGAGTCCACTCCTTATCGAAGGGGTAAACTTTGTTCTGGTGTTGGATCCAGAAGTCATTTCTCTTAGAATTTTTAAGAGGGGGGACCTCATTGTAGGACTGCTGCTTACCTCAGGCCTGGGGCATCTGCGCATTAAAGAGGTCCAAGGTTTGAGGAGCCATGCTCTTAGTGTCAGTCATGGTGACGGCCGCGTTGATCACTGCCTTTTGGCTGCCCCAACTGTTGGAGCGAGAATTTGAGCTAGAGGGTTGCTGTCAAGAGTTGTCATGTTGTTTGAACAATCCCTCAATACGAACTGCTTTAGAGATGAGCTCTGACATCGACGGTGGATTGGATGCCTTGACATGCAGGGTGATCTCGAGAAGCATATTCCATATGCAGGTCTAGACCGCTTCCTTCTTAGTCATGGGAGTGGCATGAAAGGTACCAACTCCCTCCATCGGGCAATGAACTTGTCAACCAACTCACCAGGGTCTTGCATCAGCGTGAGGAGCTCGATAGTTTCCACATTCCTTTGGACTTTTTAGAAGCATTGGTAAAATAACTGCTCCATTTCTTGCCACGTGTACGCAGTCGAGCATACCACTAAAAGGCTGGCCCTTCAAGAGTCTCGACAAACTGATGGATTAGAAGTCTCTCGTCAGTAGCCGTCTCCCTACAAGCTTGTTCGAAGTGGGCGGTATGCTAGTGAGGGGACGTTGTACCGTTGAACAGGGGGAGTTTCCCTTTTTGGTAATTTGGGGGAAACGACACCTGGTCAATGTATGTGGGGTATGGCTTCTGGTAGAGCGGTGCCTCCTGCATGCCTAGGACGTTATTCTTGAGGCTATGGGCCACCATAGCATCTATGTCAGTTTGGGAGACCCCCCGGGTGGCAAAAATGTCTTGGGAGTCCGGTAGGGGAGTTTGCCTAGGAACCGTGTCCTCTCCTATTGGGGAATCGATCGAAGACGGGGACTTGGAGGCTTCTAGGCATTCCACCTTTTCAAGGATGGATTGCATCATTACCTCAAACTCATTCATCCGGTCTTCTTGAGCGTCATTCAGATCTTCTATCACCATGACACTGATCGTCTCTTATGGAGGGTCAGTGCGTGGTGGCGCAATGGACTACCATGGTTGGCGAGTCGTGGTCGGCAAGTGAGTCTACAAGGGTTCAGCCTGCCCTGACTGAACTCGAGCCTCGTATGCCAATCTTATGAGGACCGGTTCTCGATGGTCTTGGCACCATGGCTTTAGAGCAATGATGACCGAGCAATACTCTTGGACCTGCTCAGGTTCTGGAGTTTGGAGAGGGATAAAGGGATTATGAGGCAGGAGGTGACCAAAGGTGGTGACCTCAACTGCCTAGGAGGCTTCTTTGGTCAGGATCTACAGGCCCTTCTTCTGCTAAATCCTGAGGCGGTTGTGGACTTCATTCCAAAACTAAGCTTGAGACCTAGACTTCCCCGCTTTCTTTGAGCATGTGAGGGCGGTGTCCATGAGTTGGAGCAGGGAGTGGGGTCTTAAGACAGAAGGCAACCTGGGTTTTTGCCTTAGAGGTTGGAGGATTTTGTCTGACATTAGGCCGCTACCCCGAATCCCTTTGTGAGGCCTGAGTGCGTGGCTGACCAAAGGCTGGCTCAAGATGGTACTCTTATGGAAGACCTTTGAGTACCAGGCCTCGAGGTGCTTGCCTGGGATAGAGATAGAGGAAGTAGCTAGTTCATGACTCCGCTTGAGTCTGTACCTGGGAGGAACCCGCAAAGTCAATGCGTGTTGTTTACAGTGCAAAATCGTAGCAATCTGCAGATGTAGATCACTAAGATCTGTCGCTTTAAACTGATAAAAATGAAATGGAAAACAAGTGGCACAAATGGAATTAAGATCTGAGGCCAGATCTGCCCAAAAATGAGTAAATCTGCTCTCATATCTGTGGCGGAGCCAGCATGATCCAAAGCATCAAAAACACGATTTCTTTAAGAACACTAATCAAAATAAATTTAAAACAGTAAAACAAAGGAAAAAAATGATACCAAACAGGGCCGAATGTCCAGGGACTCACGAGCCTTTGAGGGCTCGCCCGTATCAACACCAGCGTCCTCTTTGCCTCTCTGATCCGGATGTTGACCAATAGATCTGTGATGTCCAAGGTGGTTGTGTCCTGGAGATGGTTCTATAACTAGGGTTGTTGTGTCTTGAAGATGGTTCTATAACTAGAGTTTTCAGCCTTTTTCAAAGAAGTTTGTCTGTCCCGCCCTGTTTCTAGCTTCATCTGTTCTTAAGTAGCCACGAAAAAGGGATATACAAGGGCCCAAGACCTGTTGGAAAGGGTATACATCCATAACAAACAAATCCTGAGTCGAACATATCAAAATTTGGGGCACTGATTTGGGGGGCACGGGTCGTGTAGCCTGGGCGGCATGCCCCATGTCGGACCAACCAAATATTCACCAAATTGAGATTTTTCACTTTTAGTGTGTTCCTTAGCCTCTTTTGACACTACCAGATAAAATTTGGGTCAAAATGGATCTTTTTACTATTTTTAATGAGTTGTTTGATAAAATAAGGCATTTGCAAGATGACTTGGGTGACACCCCCTGTGTCGCCTGGGCGGCACAACTGATGTCGCACAAACCAAGACTTGTCCAAATTGAATTTTTCATTTAATTATCTTCCTCAGCCTCTTTTGAAGCTATCAGAGAAAATTTGGGTCAAAACAGATTTTTTTTACTATTTTAATGATTGTTTAAATGAAACAACACGTTTACTAGATTTCGGGACAAAACAGGCATCTGTTGGGTTCTGGGCTGACAGAATGGTTCCGACTCACAGGGTAAATTAAGTGACCTATGGATTTTAGTTTTACTAGGGCAATTTGATCCTAAGGGTCTAGGAAAACCACAGAACTTGCCAGATTTAAAGCAGGTGTCTAAGGTTCCCCTCTTAAGCACTTCATGTCCTTCGAGGGATAGGAGAGTGGCAAAGAAGTAGACACGTTGTCGTTCCATGTCCTCCGAGGGGCAGGAAAATGCACACTCCTTATCCTTTGAAGGACAGGTGAGTAGCAACAGTAGACTCTCTGATGATCCTTGTCCTTCGAGGGATAGGAGAATGTCAAAGATGAATGTCATCCTGACGTCACGTGGGCAGATGGCACACCAACTATCCCTCCAAGCCATTGCACTCCCATGCTCACCCACCTAGGGCATTTTCATCCTAGGTTTTTTGGCGTGAGGTGTAAGCGAGTTACCAGGCTTGAAACTCGAGGTGGATTTTATAGCTATGCCCCTTGACCTCAGGGTTTTCTCATTTTGAAAATTTTAACCCTGGCAATTTCTTTGATTTCCTTAGGGATTTCCTAAGGCTGTCTATGGGAAAAGTCTTTCTATAGAACGAGACTTGTCTAATCAATTCCGAATAGAGAGGTGAGGCAGCAACGCTGTAATCGCGGCAACGCGGTGTTCATCATATACGGGTGTTCAAGGTCCTTCATTTTTACGAGTCTTTTTAGAAATTTTTGAATGTGGGAAGGGATTTAAAAAAAACCCTGGAGTAGGGACAGGCTATGATTTTAATGAAGAAATTAAATTTTTTGGAAACATGAGACATATGGTGAAAATTTTGAAAAGGGAGAGATATTTCAAAAAACAATTTTGGTTAGCAATTTCAACTCCTGCAACCCTAGAGCCCTCTAAGCAGTTTAGTGTCATGCAGCGATGGACAATACACCCGACCTTTTATGTCATACGGGGATAGACAGTACCTATCTTAGCTCTTTTACGTCGCACGAGTTTGACGGTTAACTGGATAACTCGACCTTTTATGTCATACGAGGCTAGATGTTACCTATCTCAGCTCTTTTACGTAACACGAGTTTGACGTATTTGCTCAATTTTTTAATGTCACACGAGTTTGACATGTTGCTCGGTTTTTTAACGTCACACGAGTTTGACGTGTTAGCTCGTTTTTTTAACGTCGCACGAGTTTGACGTATTAGCTCGATTTTTTAACATCACACGAGTTTGACGTGTTAGCTAGTGTTTTTAACGTCGCACGAGTTTGACATGTTAGCTCGGTTTTTTAACTTCGCACAAGTTTGACGTGTTAGCTCGGCTTTTTAACGTCGCACGAGTTTGACGATCTGAATCCTGGTTGGCAACTTAGGCTCATGCCACCGAAGAACAAAAGATTTTTTTGAAATTGATTGGTAGTTTAGACTCATGCCATCGAGGAGCAAACGATTTTGTAGCCGGTTGGCAGTTTAGGCTCATGCCACCGAGGAGAAAACGATTTTGAAATCGGTTGGCAGTTTAGGCTCATGCCACCAAGGAGTCTTTGGAAATTTTTGAATTTTTCTTTTTTTCCTTTGTTTTTAAATTGGTTGGCAGTTTAGGCTCATACCACTGAGGAGCATATGGAATTTTTTGAAATTTTTTTCTTTATTTGAAAAGATTGGTGTAATTGAAAAAAAGGTTTTTGACAAAAATATTTGGGCGACACGAGTGGTGTCGCCGGGGCGACACCACTCGTGTCGCCCATTTCAATTTTTATTTTTATTATTTTATTATGTTTTTGTTGGGCGACATCAGGTGCGTCGCACATAAAATTTTTTCTATTTTTATTATTTATTAATTAATTAATTAAGTGTTGCTGCCCCTGCTGTGAGATCTTTCTCTACTTTGCCCCTGTTGTTAGGAGTTAAATTATTACCCTTGTTGGGGAGTCTTCACTAAGCTTGCCCTTGTAAGTGCGCAATTTTATTCATTGAAGCATAGTAGAACATTGTCTTTGCGCATACTTGCAAACTTAATATTTACAAACTCAACCCCCTTGTTGTAGGGTTTTTGTCTCGAATTTCTGACTATTGGGTCGTTGTAAGCACACACAGGGATGAACTTGACTCATTTTGCCTCAGGGGAGCCAGTCGAGAGAAAAATGCCCCCAGACTAGCCAATATCGTCATTGGCGAGATTCACCCATCTCCGATATGTTGTAGTTGGTAGTTATACTCATACAACCATGGAGTGCCTGGTTAGTTTCAAGCCTTCATAACAGGCGTAGGAAGTTGGCTTCAAGAACGTGGCCAGATGGACTAACAGTTTAGCCTCTTGTAGTGTAAAAGGAGAAAGCTTTTTGAAAATGGATGATTTTAACAGTTGATTTTAAAAGGATTTTCAAAAGGGATGGGCCTTACAGTTTTGCCACCTATGGTCCCTTTGGTGGTGATTTTCTTTGTTATATTTTACCCAGAGATGATGAAAGGATTCCCTTATGGGATTGTGAGAACTCATAAATCACGAAGTTGTCTTTTTAGCTTTGGAGCTTTCTTCCTCTACTTCGCAGATCCATGAAGAGTCCTTTGGATTCTTGCCGGGCTTTCCTCTTGGAGGGTTCTAGGGTTCGTCGAAATCACTTCAATTTTCGATTCATGCCACCCTCCTACATCTTTCTGAGTTGGTTCTATTGTGAACCTGTGGGCTTTTAGGAGGAGTCTTCATCCTCAGGGTCCACTTGTGCAGTATTATTGGAACTTGCAAGTACTTGTTTATACTTGAGTGCTTTGTATCGAAAGCTCCTTCTTGGAGATATTTTTATTCCTTTTACCCCTGAAGTCCTTTCAGGTTTTCACCACGTTTTTTAGCCCGTTACAGGTAGCATTTTTTGAGATACATTGCATTAATGGGGTCGTTGAGTTCGTACCCCACCTGATTTTTTATCTTATAAGAATTGCCTACATGCCCTCGAGTAACCACGAATGACCCCTCTCAATTAGGTTTGAACTTGCCCAAAGGGTGTGGATTTGCAGGAGTGTAAAAGATTTTCTTGAGTACCGTGTCTCCTTCTCTGAATTGTCGAGGAACAACTTTTCTTTGGTATGCCCTCTCGATTCTATGCTGGTAAGCAGCGATATTATGTGTTGCTCGTAGTCATTTTTCATCTAAGTTAACGAGGGTAGTGATTCATGCTTCGATCTTTTGTTCCTCATCTAAATTTTTATAAGTAAGGACACGGAGGGATGATATCTCAGCCTCGATAGGCAGCACTGCTTCCATACCATAAACAAATGAGTATGGGGTCATGTCAGTCGGAGTCTTCTCAATTGTCCGGTAGGCCCATGGGGCGTCGTTTAGGTTTTCGTGCTAATCTTTCCCGCCTTCTATTATTTTGTCTATGATTATGAGAAGTCCTTATTTGTGGCTTCTGCTTGTCCGTTTCCTTAAGGGTAGTAAGGTGTGGAGAATTTATGTGTTATCGGAAACCTTTGCATACCTTAGTGACCTTTTCATTTTTGAGATTGGATCCATTGTCAGTGATGATTGACTCAAGAACACCAAATCTGAATACGATATTGTTCTTTATGAAATGGGCAACATGTTGGCCTTCAATTTTAACAAATGATGCATCCTCTACTCATTTGGTGAAGTATTATGTAGCCGTTAATATAAAATGGTAGCCGTTTGAGGCTTTTGGTTATTTCATTCCAATGATATCAAGACCCCACATGGCGAAGGGCCATATGGGCGATGTTGAGTTGAGTGATATGTATGGTGCATGGATGAGGTCTCCATAGAGTTGACATTTGGGACACCTCTTAACGAACTTTCAGCACCCTTCAGCCATGGTGGTCCAGTAATAGCCTTTGCGCCTGATTTTCTTAGCTAAGGCGGCTGCCCCAGAATGACCTCCTTCATTGTGGAACTCTGTCAGTACTTGGTCAATATATGACTGATCGAGGCACCGTAGAATGATGCCATCGAGGGACTTTTTGAATAGGAGATCACCACTTACTAAGAATCCCATAGAAAACCCTCGAAGGTCTTCTTTATCCTTTTTGGTGGCTTCCTCAGGGTATAACCCATCTTTTAGCAGGGACAAAACATCATGGAACCACGATGTTGCTTTGACTAGTGCCTCTAAAGCCATGAGGGACACTTCCCCATCATTCTCATTTTCTTGCTCGATTTCTTTTTCAATCCTTGGTGGGGAAGGGTCATGTTTGTTCCTGATATAGAATGGCAATGTGGTGATTTCTGAAGGAAGATCAACCATTGAAGCAGGGGTTGCAAGGGTGTCGGCGAACCGATTATTTTCCCTAGTTACATGTTGAAAGGTGATTTTCTTAAAATATGTAATCATCTTTTCCACCTGTCCTTGATAGGGTTTGAGCTTTTCTTCTTTCACCTTCCAAATCCAATGAACTTGGTTTATGACGAGTAAAGAGTTACCAATCACTCGTATTTGCTGGATTTTCATTCCCATGGCATTCTCAAGCCTGGCTATCAAGGCTTCGTATTCAGCAACATTAATTGTACATGGGAAATTCAACTTAATGGTTGTTGGCATGAAAATATTTTCGAGTGAGCATAGTATGACTCCTATACCTGATACGTATTCGTTCTTTACAAGAATAGCTCTCAAATCGAGTCCTCAATTGTGAAGAGGTTCTCATCAGGGAGATCCGTGTTAACGAGAATATTGTCTGGCAGTGTGTGTTCAGCTAGGTGGTCAGCAATGGCTTGTCCTTTGACCTATTTTTGAGTGACATACTCGATCTCGAACTCGCTCAATAGCATTCTCCACTTCCCCAAACGTCCGTTGAGGACTGACCTCTCCAATAGGTACTTGAGTGCGTCAATTTTTTATATGAGCTTGACTGAATGAGATAAGACATAATGTCTTAGTTTATGCATGGCCCACACAAGGGTTAAGTAGTCTTTCTCCACATCTGTGTATCTTGACTCATAGTCGACCATGGTTTTGCTTATATAGTATATCATTTGTTCTTTTCCATGGTTGTTAGATTGTCCTAACATTACCCCCATGGTCTTGTCTTTCACTGACATATATAGGAATAGGGGTTTATCTGGACTAGGAGGACTAAGGATGGGAGGTTAGTGAGGTACTCCTTGATTTGATCGAACACTTCTTGGCATCCATTGTCCCATATGAGCGGGGTGTCCGTCTTAAGGAGTCTATTGAATGGTTCGCACACATCATCCAGTTGTGAAATGAAACTCCTTATGGCTTATATGCGGCCTTGAAGCCCACAGATTTCTCTGATGTTTCGGGGAGGAGGCATTTTAGTGATAGCTCGTATTTTGGACGGGTCCACCTCAATGCCTCTTTAACTTACAATAAAGCCTAGTAATTTGCCAGATTCAACTCCAGAGGCACATTTTTGTGGATTGAGTTTGAGTTGATGTTTTTGGAGTCTGTAAAAAATGGTTCTCAGGTTGGTTAGATGATCAGACATGGTCTTTGACTTGACCAGGATATCATCGACATAGTCTTCCATAATGGTATGCATTAGATCGTGGAAGATGCTAGTCATTGCCCATTGATAAGTTGCTCTTGCGTTTTGAGACCGAAGGGCATGACTTTGTAACAGTAGGTTCCCCATTGCGTTATTAATGACGTCTTGGTTTGGTCTTCTTCTGCTGTGAGGATTTGGTTGTAACTCGAGAAGCTGTCCATAAATGACAACATCTCGTGACCTGCAGTGTTTTCGACCAAGGCATCTATGTTTGGTAATGTAAAATTGTCTTTCGGACATGAGGTCTCGGTAGTCAACACACACTCGGATTCTCCCATCTTTCTTGGGTACGACCACTATGTTAGCCAACCATTCCGAGTAATCGACGGTGGTGATGAACCTCTCCTTGAGCAGTTTATCAATTGCTTCTTCGATTTTGAGATTGACGTGGGTCTTTTGACGTCCAAGTTTCTGCCTTACAGTCTTTGCCCCTTCGTTGAATATTAGATGATGTTGAACCAGTGTGGCTCTAACCCTGGCATATCATCATATGACCAGGCGAAGACATTGCAATATTCCTTGAGAAAGGAAATCACATTTTCCCACTGATTAGAAAATAAGGAGGTTCCAATCTTGGTTAACTTGGGTCCTTCTGAGTTCCTAGGTTTACATCAATCGTCTCTTATTTGATAGCCATTGGGTCACCATCGAACCTCTTGTTGAATTGCTCAACATCAGAAGTAAGTTCCTCAGGTTGAGAGATTTCTTCAGACTCTTGACTCTCTTGATCAATGTGGTCGTTCGATTCATCACCTTGGGTATTATGCACCGTTATTGGGCTATCTTGAGCGAGCGTCGTTTTTTAAAGTTCTTTTTCGTTATTATCAGCTCTATCATGTTTTGAATTTTCCACAGTTTTTTAAATGCTGCAAGTGGTGTCCCTTATGGGACTCGCGAGAGAAATGTTGGGGACCGGACGTGCAAAGTGGTTAGATGGCCACCCCGCGCCTATCCGTTTTTTGACACCAGGACGTGAAGGTGCCGCTGGTATGCTTCTAGCGATTCTCGAGATAAAGGAATGATCGACCAATTTTGTCCCTGGGTTGGTGCTGGTGGATGAGCACCCTTGGCTGTGTTAGAGCCAACTGTGCACACCTCCTCCAGATCCAGGTCAGCAAGTAGGTCTTCAATTCCTAGTCTTAGTGTGTGCTAAGATGTGGAAGAGGGACTATCCCCTGTTGGGGAATCAAGGATAACCTTTGACCGTTTTGAAGGATGGGCATCGAGAGGATTGAGGCTTTGAATGCCCCCTAATATGAAGCATGGAGGGATAGAAGGCTTTATTTGGCTTTGAAATAAGGTGAGAGTACATCCGAGCCCTCTTCGATCCCCTTTTCCAGTTTTGGCTTCAGGTGATGCAGAAATCGCTTCCTTTATGCCTTGCTCTTGACTTCCCAAACCATAGCTAAGTTGGAAGCCTTGGGAAAGGAGCATGTGCCAAGCTTTGAGGGACTCGAAATCGTATCGATGTTGACATTGGATAATGTCCTCCATCGATGCGGAAGTTTGCAAAATTTGAGGAATGGGGTCACCGGCCTCAAGGAGTAATGTGACAAAATCAGATTGCTAAAAGGAAGTGAGCGGGATTTCTCCGAGCTTGACCCCTATGGCCAGTTTTCCGTTATGTGTACTAGGATTGAGAAAAGAAGAGGGTCGGCACAAACCTTCGCAACGTCAGTTTTCATTGGAAAGTTTAGGCATTAATGTAGCGTGGAGGCGACCATGAGATTTTTGTGGAGCCATGGTCTTCCTAGCAGCATGTTGAATGAAGGTTTTGTGTATAAGACATAAAACTTTATCACCTGGATAGTAGGACGGATCTTGAGTGTGAGAGGCAATATGCCTTCAGTTGCCTCCTGGTCCTGTTGTATGTGGTAATAGTTAGGTGGCACGGCTCGAAGTCATCTGCCCTTTTGCCTATCTGCTTCACCGTTTGCATAGGGCATATATTCAGGGAAGCCCCATTATCAACCAGCATGCTCTTTATCTCATATCCTTTCTGGAAAATAGTGATATGAAAAGGCTGGACGTGAAACCGATTGACTTTAGCCAGAATGTCCTTGTCCGTGAATATGATTGGCGTTGGTGCGATTAGTTGGTTGATCATCCCACAAAACTCATCCAGTTGTGTGTTGCTCGGGATGTGGGTCTGAGCAAAAACATTTTCAATTTGCGCTCAATGTGCCGGCGAATTCGCAAGCAGCTCCAAGATAGAGATTTGAGCCTGGATCTTCCTGAGATGAGTCGGTAGATCGCAGGTGGTTGCGGATCCTTGAGTTCGTTTATTAGGCTCATGACCCGCAACCCCTACTGGTGGTTTGGTTGTTGAAGTGGCTCCCATTCTTTCGTCAAGAGTGTCAGCCCTCATTTGGATGGGTTTGAACACTCGACCTCTTTGAGTTAAGGAATCAGCTTCGCCGGCCTAGAGCTCGATAGGGTTAACCCTAGCGAGAGTAATGAGAGACCTCGGGGTGGTGGTCCCTTGTTTGGAAGATGTTCCCTTTTCATCAGTTTTGACCATGTCAATCTCGAGGGCATCATCTTCGTCATACTGGTCCCACTTAGCAGGATCATCAGAGTTCGGGGACGAAGAATTTCCTCTAAGAAGATTCAAAAGATGTTATTCAACTTCCTGGAGATGATGAACACAAGCAAATATGAATTGGCTGGGATCATCTTCTTCGGCTCTGTTTTCAATAATGTGAACGATAACATCCACCTTTGAGTTACTCGGAGGTCCCGTTTATTCGATCATTGTGCCCGTATTTTTGGGGAGAGGGTTTGTGAAGATAGCCATCTTTTGATTAGGTTCTTCAACAGGTTGATTTCTAGGTCCAATAGTGATGTCACCCCAATTAATCAACCCTTGAATCACCCGCTTCAAGTAGAAATAGTTTTGGGTATCATGGGTAGGGTTTTATGCCACTTGCACCATCTTTTCTTATCCTTAACCTCAAATGGTGGTTCAGATGGTGGCAGGAGTTGAACCAAGTTTTTCTTCAAGAGTAACTCCAACACTTTTTCTAACGGGTCTTTGAGAGGAGTGAAGTTGTCCTCTCGCCTTCGATTGTTATTTTGAGCGTTAGCTCTAGGCTGACCCCTTCGATTTTGATTCTTATTATTTTGTTGGGTGGTTGAACCCTGAGCCGCTTTGTTAACGACAATTTTGTTAACCTGACTGGAACCTTTCCCCTTGCCGTTGCTCTTATTTTCATTTTGGGGAGTCGTGATGGGTTTGTTATAGCGCCTAGTGCTGAGGCGTCTCCCTCACGCCCTTTCATATCTCACCACCCGCTCCATCATGGAGTCAAAAGAGTGGGGGATAAGTCCCTGGCTAAAGAAGGCCATGTATTAAGGAGCTGCATTTTCCAAGGCCATGGAGATTTTAGCTGGGTCCGTAAGTGGACATTCGATGACCCGCATTGCTGCCTCGCGGAATCGACCAATGAAATCATCAAAGGATTCTCCTGGGTTTTGTTTAGTTGCACTGAATTCACTCAGGGAAAGAGATTTTGGTGTCGACCCATAGTAATGAGAGACGAACTAGTTGAACATTTAGTGTGGAGTTATGCGTGGTTGAGCGGTCATTATTCTTCGATGCCAGTTTAAAGCCTCACTGGTCAAAGTTTGTGAAAACAGGGCCTTCAACTAGTTAGGCATGTCTCTCAAGGCTCAGACGGAGAGGAGGTACGCGTTGACGTGAATATCTGGGTCACTCTTCCCATTGAATTTGTTTTTAAACTCTGGGATGACAAACCCCGGGGGAAGGTCTTCCATGCCTCCATGGGTCTCATGACTTTGGGGGTAGGATTTCGTGCATACCCATCCTTAGAAGTATATCCTGTATCTCTTTTAAGATTCCTTCTTGTGGGCCAAGAGTAGGCCCACCAGTCGGTGGGTTCCCAAGCATAAACTGATGAGTCGAGACTTGGGGTGGACGTTGGCCTGCTTGGGCCTATGATGGATGAGCCGCAATTACAGGGGCGGTTTGACACATTTGTGCTTGAGGGGCATACTAGCCCATAAGCATTGACACCGGCTGCAAAAATTGCACGGTTTGTGGGACCGGATGAACTAGAGGGACCGATTGAAGAATCAGCTGACTCGGTTGTGCTAAGGGTTGACCTATACCACTAAGTTGGTTTGGCATTGACCCGTAAGTTGGGGCATGAACAGTGTATCCTAGGTCAACTAGACTTTTGAGAGCAGCTTGGACGCTTGTCTCGTTTAGGGGTCGGTTTGGGTCGACACCTTTGCCTCGTACAGTGTTCAGGACATCATGAGTTATACTACGGCGGCTCGAGGTATGATTGGATCCCCTAGACCTAGGTGGGTCTTGATCTTGAGATCATTGGACCTTGGGGTTAACTGGGTTCGAGTTGTGGGAATTGGCATTAAATGCCGCTTGAACTTCTTCCCTCGCACGGCTCCTGCATTGGTTTCCTAAGGTCAGACAGCTCTTACTGTGGCTATGTAAGGTTCCCTGTAGGACAATGCCCGACCGGACCCCTTGGCTATTCAAAGCATTTCGAGCATAGCCAACTTTTGGGACCATGCAGAGCTCCGGGTTAGGAGTGGATCCCTAGGACTTGGCTTATAATTGAAGACCTGGATGATGGATAATGGATTGGCCCGAGTTCTAGTCGTAATCCTAAGGGATTGCAGCATACCGGTCCTTAGGTTTGGGAAGGTTCGGTTTAGAGTCAACCATGGAGCGGTCATCATAATCGCCTTGGGTAACCGACATGATGACTTTCTTTGGCCAGGTTCTAGAGTCTAGGCTTAGGTAAGATCTAAACTCGATGACCTAGGGCAGACTCAGCCAGACTCTAGGGGCAAAACCTTCACTAAGACCAAGGCTAAGACTATCCTGGAATCTAGACTTGCTAGACTCAATGGGTTTTGGTTCAGACCCTAAACTAGGGTAAGCCTAGTCTAGCACTAGAGGAACCTCTAAGCTTAGACCTATGCTAGAACCTAGACTAAGATCTAGATAAGGTAAGTCCGAGTCTCGGCTTGGGCTAAGTGTGGGTCTAAGTTCGGATCTGGGTGCAAACCTGGTCCGGACTTGCACTGAGCTAGGTGCAAGCCTGATCTTGGACCTAGAGGGTTATGAAACTCAGAACGGATGTAGACCAGGACTGGATCAAAGTTGGTTTAGGCACGAGCCCTTGGCTTGGACCAAAAAGGGGCCTAGGTTTGAACCTTGGTGTGAACCTGGTTCGGATCTGGGTAAGGCTGGGTAAGCCTAAACTTGGACCTAGAGAGTTTTAATGATCAGACCAGGTATGGACCTAGACTAGATCAAAGAGAGTGAGGAACGAGCCTTCGGCTCGAACCAAGATGGGACCTAGGTTTCGACCTGGGTGTGAACTTGGTTCGGACCTAGGCTAGGCTGGGTCAAAGCTTGAACTTGGACCTAAAGTTCAGCTTGGACCAAAGGCGGGTCCGAGCTGAGATCTAAGAGTAACCAATTAGAAATAAGCAAGCAAGCACACGAAAACGTTTGACCTAGAAAAGTACTATAGCTAGGCTTGGCTTGAAAGTGGGTTCCATACTACTGAAATGCGGCTAGGCTGATATAGGTCCCCACATAGGTCCTGACCTCCTATTATAGGATTTTCAAGGTCCTACTATGCTCGGAATTTCTTTGAGGCAAAGGAATATGGAGGGGAGCTTACAGTTAGTTACGTGAATCCCAACCAACTCGGCTCTCAATGCTAGGTTCCCCTCACGCCATTAACGTGGATTTTGGAGGTTTTTGAAAAAATTGTTTTCTGGTTTTTCAGGATTCTCGATCGGTGTGTGCTAGAGTGTGTAAAGAAGCGCGCAAATGAAAATAAATTCAAGCACACATGCACACAATAAGAAAGAAAATAGGTGAGCGCTCGACACGAATCGTGCTTTGCGGCGAAACTAGCTCGAGGCACAATATAGATGGAGGGGTGACGAACCCCTAAGAATGTAAAGTCAGAACAATGACACTAGGCACAGTCCGTGCTAAGTCGAGCGTGGCTTGGATCGAGGGTGACTCGAATGGGACACGGTTCAGGGAGGGTGCGAGCAGCCCTAGATGTATTCTTTTTCTTTTTTTTTTTTAATTTTTATCTTTTTAAAGTTTGATGAAAGACAGTTAAACTAAGTGTGGTGAAAGTAGGAAAAACATGGTTTCAGTCAAAATTAACAACCTAAAATAAAAAAAGAAAAATTCAAAAGCAGGACAAACTTATCTGCAGCAAAATATTTTTTTATATTTTTTAAAAATTTATTTTAAGCAAAAATCTGGTGAACAAGCACAAAAAAGGCCTTGGAACAAGACTATGGGGTCTCATAAGTTTTCTGGGACCCCTGTGATAAGGCGGCACCGGTTAGGTTGGGTGGCACGATCCGTGTGGCATAAATATATATATATATATATATATATATATATATATATATATATATATATATATATATATATATATATATATATATATATATATATATATATATATATATATCTTGTTGATCCTGATGAAATAAGGCAACTGAAACTTACAGAGGCAGAAAAATCAGAATTTTTGATGAAATAAAATTAAAACAAAATGAAACAGAAGAACAACATATAGAACATACCTGTATCAAGAAAAATATTTTTTTGGTATTTTTAAAAAAATTATTGTGCTTCAAACGTTTTTGAGAAGTCACAAGAAAGTCCCAAGATTAAGCCTGAAAATTTTAAAAACATTTCTAAATTGGGCCACGTTGGGAACCAGAGAGCATGTCGCCCAGGACCTGGGCGGCACGATTCGTGTCGCCTGGGCTGCACGCCTAGTGTCGCCCAAAATATTATTATTTTTTTATTTGTTTTATATTTTTTTATTGTAGATATTGATAAAATAATCTTACTTTAAACTTGGAGAAATAATAAATAAAATGTTTTTTATGAAAAAAAATTAAAAAAATGTGACTGCAAATCTAACAGAAGAATATTTCTTTTATTTTTAAATATTTTATTTTGACCTGAAAATTTGATAACAATAACAAAAGGGTACGTAGAACATTCTTGAAATGTTTCAAATGATTCTAAGATTTTTGAAATTTTGATGCTCAAATCACACTCGATTTGCCCCACGGTGGGTGCCAAACTGTTTACAGCGCAAAATCGAAGTGATCTATAGATTTAGATCACTCAAATTTGACACTTTAAACTGATAAAAATAAAATTTAAAAAAAGTGGGACAAATCAAACTCAGATCTAAGGCCAGATCTACGCATAAACGAGCAAATCTGCTCTCAAATCTGTGGCAGAGCCAGCATGAATCAAGGCATCAAAAACATGATTTTTTAAAGACAACTATAAAAATAAGATTAAAAAAAAAATTAAAACTGTAAAACAAAGGAAGAAAATGATACAAAATGGGGTTGGATAGCTCTGGACTCCCGAGCCTTCGAGGGCTCGCCCGTATCAGCACCAGCGTCCTCTTTGCCTCTCTAATCCGGATGTTGACCAACAAATCTGTGATGTCTAGGGTGGTTGTGCCCTGGAGGTGGTTCTATAACTAGGGTTCTATAACAGAGGGGACAGGGGACAGATGTCTAGGGTGGTTGTGCCCTGGAGGTGGTTCTATAACTTTTTCGAAGAAGTCCATCTGTCCCCTCCCGTTTCTAACTTCATCTGCCCGTAACTAACCACGAAAAATGGATATACAAGGGCCCAATACCTATTGGAAAGGATATACATCCATAATCAACAAATCCTGAGTCAAACATATCAAAATTTGGGGTACGGATTTGGGCGGCACGAGTCAAAACAGATTTTTTTACTATTTTTAATGATGTTTTTGGTAAAATAGGGCATTTTCAGGATGACTTGGGCAGCACACCCTGTGTCGGCCAAACCAAAACTCATCTAAATTGATGTTTTTTAAGTTGGATATCTTCCTCAGCCTATTGTAAAGTTATCAGATAAACTTTGGGTCAAAATGGAGTTTTTTACTTTTTTTAATGATTTTTTCCATAAAACAGCACGTTTACTAGATTCCGGGTCAAAACAGGCATCTGCTAGGTTCTGGACTGGCAAAATGTATCCGCCTCATACGGTAAATTGTGTGACCTATGGATTTTGGGTTTACTAGGCCAATTTGATTCTAAGGGTATAAGGAAACCACAGAACTTGCCAGATTTAAAGCGGTTGTCTACATGTGTGCACCTTTAGGGTTAGCCGTCCAGGTGACTTGAGAGTCAGCCCGAGTTCGATTGACGGGTTCGACCTGAGGAAGCCGAGACCTGCGAGCTTGTGTTTGTGAGGGACCAAACAGGAGCCCATCACTCACAGGGTGAAGCTGTGCGTGCTAGGAGGGAGGATGGAGTGATCGACCCTCATGTGCTTGAGATGGCATAGAGCTAACGCTACCCTAGTTGTGGAAAGCAAATGCATGGCGCATGCAAGGATCGGCCCGAGAAGGCCTAGCCCTGAATGCGAGCTCAAGGCAACATGAAGGTTGCCTCGAGGGGCGGCTCGAGTGGATGGACCACGAGCCGATAGGGATGTACGAGAGGTAGAGATCGTAGGGTCTCCGGCTCGTTGTATTGATCAAAGTGGTGAAGGATTATGAGGGTTTCCTTGCTACGAACCTCAGGAGAGACAGAAACCTACTTGCCTTCTTGAAAGTGGTGGGCACAACCTTCCAGCGTGCCTCAACAATATGACCGATAAGAGACTTGCCGGTAGTAGGGTGCGTGATATGTGCGATAGATGTGCTACCAATGCGAGGGGCCTTGGTGGAGGGTCCGCTAGGGCGAGGAAGCGGGGAGTCAGGGACCTTTAGGTTCCCTCTCGCACCAACCTAGGAAAGAACCTGGGAGACAGACTGTGAGTTGCAATTCAGCAAGAGAGTAGGGAAGGAAGCTTGAGCAGTTTGCTTCCCTGAGACAGTTACGAGTGCGAGGATAAGGAAGTCCCCGACTTAAATGAACGAGTTGAACAACCCAGATGCCATAGAAATTAATGCAGTCCGTAAAAGAGGATACTAGTCAAATAAGAGCGAACTAACTAAGGGGTAGTAGGTCCCTAATGGAGTTACCAAGCTGGTTAGGTGCCTCGATCTGGACCTCCAGATCTAGATGATCTGGCGGCCCATATCTCGGGTTTCTAGTAAACCTAGGATTTGAGATCGCTCTCTAAACATTGCTTAAGAGCAAGGGCTGGTATACCAACCAATGAGAGAGAAATTTAAGGTGGGTTCGGGACTTACTCGGGCTGCTTCACGTGGGCAGCCTCTTAGATCACGAAGAAAGCCCCCTAGCTTCTTTAGCTGGTTTGGAATCGCCTCCCTTGACCTGCAATCCACTTTTTTTCTGCATAACACTTCTATGGTTAATTTGCAAGACAACCTTTTTTTAGGGAATTGTACGTTCATGTGAGAGAATAATGAAATAGAAGGTTCAAATAATGATATAAAAGAGAAGGGAACCTGATGAGGGGTGAGACTAGCATGACAATTAGAAAGTGACCGACTCGGAGTGGTAGCAAGATGGGCATAGTTCTCAGGACCAGCATGGTGGCAATACTACTCGAAGCCAAGGTAGATATGGCAGTGTTAGGCTAAGTCTACCCTCAGTTAAGTGAGAAGAGAAAAGAATAAAGAGACGAAAAGAAAGTGAAGAGAAAGAGAACAAGACGGCGAAGGGGGAAGAACCTAAACGACTATGGGCATCACCGTTGGCATCATGAGAAGACACCACTTCCATTACGGGCGGCGATGGCTTCTGGTAAGGCTCACGACGGTAGCTCCCCATGAGACACATGGTGTTAAATGGAGAATTTCGAGAGAAGCCCGCGGATGGCAATAAGCATCACCGTTGGCAACATAATGAGGCAACACGTCCCTTGCGGACGGCGATAACTCCTGACGAGGCACACGACGATGGGCACAGAGATGTGCGGAAGAGCCTGTGCAAGGCGACGGGTATTGTCGTGACCCTTTGCAGACGGCAATGGACATCGCCGCCTGCAATAGTCACGTGACAGGGTGAAAACCCTGAGGACAGCAATAGGCGTTGCTACCCATGTTCCTCGCTGAGATGTCGAGGATGCGTCTGCAGACAACGATGAGCAACGCCATTTGCAGGCCTCGCCAGGAGATAGAGAATGAAACAGAGGGAGAAGGAAGCTCACGCATGGTGCTGTCATCGCCATGCGTGACTTGTGAGACTACAGGAGAGGCATGCATGACACTACCACTGTCGTGCATGGCCTCTGAGAGGAGCTCAAAAGGAGAAGAAGAAGAAGAAAGAGAGAAAGAGAGAAGATTTACCTCGAGCTTAAGGGTACCGGTCCAAAAGTTTCTCTCACCTTATTCTCTCTCTCTCCAAACATGACACCACAATGAGAAGAAAGAGACACTTTATTAAGTAAAAAATCTCTTTGTGTATTCTGTGTGTGTCTATTGCCTTCTACCCTGCGTACAATGATGGTACGTGGTATCTATAGAATTTGCCCCAAACATGGGTGGATGATCAAAAGTAACCCTAATTGCTATAAATTAAGATTAAATTGAACTAAAATAAATTAGAAAATAGGTTGCAAAATGATAGATTTGCCCCTTCCTAACAATTTGAGGAATTTCATAACAGTCCCTGTGTTGCCTTAAAACATGCATGATTTTTCATGGATGATCCGGGGTCGTTCTGATGCTCGGTTGATCGAAAGATTATTGTTTTCTTGTAGGGCTCGACATGGCGATCATTTTGATACCAACTTTCAGTCATGGATCATGTTTTTAGCGCATGATCATGTGACTTGAAATTTGAATGGATCTTGAAAATTTAGATCGATAGTGTGCTCTTTCCTTAATATTTTTTAATGATTTCTTCGCTAGATCACACTGAGCATGCCGTTACGATCGTAAAGCAACAAACACAACTAGATTCCATGCCCGAACGAAGATTTTGCAACTTTGGAATTTTGGCCGAATCTGGAATTCTGGTGACATAATTTGCAAGTTGCTTCGTCGACTTTGTATGCAGAATCCGACCGTTCATCTTGTACAAGGTTTGGTTCAAAGATAGCTCGAGACCTTACGTACGCAATGGAATTGGTCTCGCATCGATCGGCTTGCGAGCGGCATGATTCAGCCGCTCGAGCGAGGCACAACGCTGTTGAATTTCCTGCACTTTCTTCACGGATCAACAACTTCTCTCTAGCTTTTCTTCACGCTAGGGCATCGTTGGGGGGTGTGCCACATGTCGAAATGCTGGTCTTAACAAGACGAACATGTTCACTGAATTTGAGCGAGATCTGCCTTGGGACGAGCTAGATATGAGCACCAAAAGTTACTGTTCGTGACTGTCCCATGGAATCGTAGGGTGGCCGCATGGGAATAGTGCGCGGCTTCTTTTGTTTCACTCTTTCGCTTATAACATCTTCTTGGAGTGTCCGTTTATGCTGAAAGTTGACCCCCCAGGGTTTTCACCTTGTTGGATCCAATGGTGGTGGTCCCATAGCAATTTGAGAGACCGAAAATGTAGCTCTAGTTTTAAGGTCCGTTTCAAGGTGCTAGAGGTCGATTCTGCTAGAAGTTTTTTTCAGTCTACATTTCCTTAGACATGTCAGAATGAGACAAAACTTGGTAGGAGATTTTTGAGAATCCTCATGAAGACCTTGATCCGTTCTAGGGCTATTCTGAGACTGTTGAAATTTTCACTATTTGCTAAGCTTTTATTGAGCGAAGGCCCCATGATGATGAAAAATATCTTCCAACAGAGAGGTCCAAAGTTTGGGAGGGATCTTTCTTTGGATCAGTGATCATGACAGCTGAACTGGTTACTCCTTTTTGTTGGTTGCCTCGGGGGTTAGTCTGAGAGCTACCATTGCCCCGGTTCTTCCCTGAGCTTGCAGATGGTTGTCGTGACCCGTTGTGGTGGCGTGTTAGGCATTCTATGCGGATTGATTTATAGATCAGATCTGACATGGAAGTCAGGTTGGAGGCCTCAACATGTAGAGCAATCTCAGGTCGCATGTTTTGCACACAAGTTTGAACTGCTTCCTTCTCAAGAATGGTATTGGGATAGCGAGCATTTCTCCATCTTGATAAGAACTGATCCACGGGCTCATCAGGGTCTTTGGTCAAGGTGAGAAGCTTAATGGTTTGAACCTCTCTCTTGACCTTGTAGAAGCACTGGAGGAAGAGTTTCTCCATTTCCTCCCAAGTATGCACCGAGTTTGGGGGAAGTCGAGTATACCACTAAAGTCTGGGCCATCAAGGGTTTCAACAAACTGATGGAGGATGAGTCTCCCATCAACTGTTGTTTCTCGGCATGCTGCTTAGAAATGGGCGATATGCTGGTTCGGGGACATGGTTCTGGTTAATAGGGGAAACTTCCCTTTCTTGTGATCTGAGGGAGTCTCCCATCAACTACTGTATCCCTGAAATTTACTTGTTCTTTAAGCTATGAGTAACCATAGCTTGGATGTTTACCTATGAGAAGGGATGAGGAAAGGGAAGGGGCTGCCTTGGAGGTGCACCATCTGACTGGTGGGAATTGACATCATGGTTAGTTGACTATTGTGCAGCGTTATAAGATCAATCTTCTCTATCATTGCATGCACACTATCTTTGAATTTTTTCATGCAGTCTTCCTGCGAGTCAAGTTCATTTTTAACCATTTCGCTGACTATTTCTTCAGGAGGGTCAGCCTTAGTTGCAATTGAGGGCTTGTGAACATGACGGGTCGCGCACACTAGATTGGTCAGCAGGGGGTCAACATGCCCTGACTGGACTCGATTCTTATATGTCGATCGCATGAGGATCGGTTCACGACAGTCTTGGGACAGTGGCTATTGAGTGGTTCGGTCATCTTCTATGACACTAACCACCATAAAGGGCGCATGTACTTCTTCTTCAGGCTTCGTCATTTAAAAAGGGTAGAAGGGATTTAGGTGAAGAGGGTCATCAGAACCGGTTGCCCCGACCGCCTTGGTCACTTCCTTGGTAAGAATTTGTAGACCCCTGTCACGTTTAGCTTTGAGGTTTTGATGGACCTCGCGTCAAAACTATGATCGGGACTGCGGCTGATCAGCTCTTCTTGCACAAGAGAGAACTGTCTCCCTCAGGTGAGGCAAAGGATGAGGGCCTGGGACCGGAGTCATCCTAAGCCAGGGAGGATGAAGGACTCGATCTTCCATCAAGTCTTTGCCCTGAGCTCTCTTATGAGCTCCAGAAACACGATCGAGATGACGAGGCTGGTTCAGGATGATACTCTTGAGGAAGATCTTCGAGTACCAGGGCTGGAGGTGCTTGCTCGAAGAAGGAGAAGCAGAAAAGAGTTAGGTTGACTCATGACGATGTCTGAGTCGAGGACGAGGAGCTGTTTGTGGCAGCGACATGTGTGAACCACTTGAAGTTCGAGGATCTTGTTCCCTGGGGACACTCACAAATGCAGGGATAGGAAAATCCCCGATCCGGATGAATTGGTTACAGAAGCCGGAAGCCATAAGTGCAGATCCAGAAAATAAAAGGAGAAACTTAGCCAAATAAGAACAATCTGACTAAGGGGTAGTATGTCCCCAGTGGAGTTGCCAAGCTGGTTAGGTGCTTCGATCTCATCCTTCGAATCTGGATGATCGGGCGGAATGCGTCTCGGGTTTCAAGGGAACCCGAGACTTTCTGATCCCTCTCTTGAGAACCTTGCTAAAAAATAAGTGCAGGCATACAAACCAATGAGAGAGGAATTTAAGGTGGGTTCATGACTTACGCAGGTTGGCTCACGTGGGTGTCCTCTTAGATCATGAAGAGAGCCCCCCAATCGTAAAACTGGTTCGAAATCACCTCCCTTGGCTTGTATTCTCCCATTTCTGATTTCACACACCTATGGAAAATATTACAAGACAGGTGGGTCAAGGGACCACACCTTGCCTTTAGGTGACAGTACACAGGCGTGCGCTATCAAAAGATGAGAAGAACGAGAGCATGAGGATTGGGGAGAGAAGAATTTGATCGATTGGTGAAACGGACATAGTGACCTGACTAATAAGTAACTGACCAATCGTGGTAGTAAAACTGGCTTGGTAGCTCAGACCGACTCAACAGAGAGATCAAAGAGAGAAAGTAAAGAAGAGAGAGAAGAAGAAACAGAGTAAAGAAGAAGATAAAAGAGAAGAAGAAATAGAGTAGGTTAGAAGATGATGAGAGAAGAAGAAGAGAGAGAAGGGAAGGCGTGTTTAGGGTCATGCATTCGAGACCTATGGGAAGCCTTTTAACCTCGGGCTGCCAGGACGTGCACTATAGTTTAGGGTCATATAGTTGGACCGTAGTGGTGATGAATGGCAGTTTGTGGAGGCCATAGAGTGAGCTTGGTGATGACTTTTGACTCACTTGGGAAGATGGCATGAGTTTCCTTATGAAGAGTTGATGATGGCTGGATGGTGGGTGAGCACTGGTGACCCACTAGTGGATGGAAAGTATGACTTGCGGAAGGGTTCACCATTTGGTGAGCATGGGTAAGACTCACTAGGGGAAAGGATATCAATGATGGTGAAGGGGGTGCGCGCACACGAATGGGCTGGCTAGGGAAGGCGTGCGTGAAGATGCACGTAAAGGGCATGTTTGCACGTATGTAGACTCACCAAGGAGGAAATGGAGGTGGAGTGAACACACGAGCGGGTCGGTTAGGGAAGACGTGCTTGAAGATGAGCGTAAAAGGTGTGTATGCATATGTGGGGGCATCTTTAAGGTCATGCCTCTTGGACCTGGGCAAAGTAGTTTAACGTCATGCTGTCAATATGTGCACTATGGTTTAAGGTCATATATCTTATACCATAGTTATGCAGTTTAAAGTCATGCAACTAGAACTATGTAGTTTAAGGTCATGCAGCAAGAGCTCCGCTGCAGTTTAAGGTCATGCAACATGACCTCCGTTATAGTTTAAAGTCATATAGTTTGGATTATGGCTGTGCAGTTTAAGGTCATGCAGCAAAGACCATAACTGTGAAGTTTAAGGTCATGTAGCATGGACCAGTGTGTGGGTCATCATGTAGGTAAGGCTACATGGGGGATGAGTTGTGGATAGCCATCTGACTCTTAAGGATAAAGGTGGTTAAGGCTATACACAAGAAGTGAGGTTTTAGATGGAGATGGTAGCACTCAAGTAATGACAAATGGAAGAGATTTCACTAGGGGTTAAGAGGGCCATTGTGACTCCACGGGTATAATGAGCAATGGGATGTACGAACTCCACTAGGGATGATAGGCCAGAGCACAAATGAACCTCATTGAGGGTGAAGGGATAAGGATGGCCATAACTCCCTATGGATAGTGGGTGGTCGTAGGATGTGACCCTTACTGGGATGTCGGTGCGGAACACCCATTGGGGGTTAAGGGGGTAAGTACGACCCCTGCGTGCATCTAACTCCACTGAGGATGTTGTTGAGATACCCTTTTAACAAAGGATGGTCTATCTCACGGTTGGAGCCATGTGCATGGGCCATTTGTCCCGCCATGCGTTACATTTTTTAAGGTCTTGTAGCTCGGACCTTGGCTATGCAATTTAAGGTCATGCAGTAACGACTATGCAGTTTAAGGTCATGCAACTAGACTTCCTCTACAGATTAAGGTCATGTAGTTTGGACCGTCATGCTAAACCTTTTAACTTCATGCTGTCAAGACATGCACTATGGTTTAAGGTCACACGTTGGACCATAGTCATATAGTTTTGAGTCATGAACCAAGGACTATGCAGTTTAAGGTCATGCAACTAGACCACCGCTACAGTTTAAGGTCATATAATTTGGACCATGCAGTTTAAGGTCGTGCAACTAGGGTTTAGGGTTTAGGGTTTAGGGTTTAGGGTTTAGGGTTTAGGGTTTAGGATTTAGGGTTTAAGGTTTCGGGTTTAGGGTTTAGGGTTTAGGCTCTAAGGTTTAGGGTTTAGACCTTCTCTACAGTTTAGAGTCATGAAACAAGGACTATGCAGTCTAAGGTCGTGCAACTAGACCACTGCTACAGTTTAAAGTCATAGTTTGGACCATACAGTTTAAGGTTGTGCAACTAGACCTTCGCTACAGTTTAGAGTCATGAAACGAGTACTATGCAGTTTAAGGTCATGCAACTAGACCACCGCTATAGTTTAAGGTCATATAGTTTGGACCTTACAATTTAAGGTCGTGCAACTAAACCTTGGTTGTACATTTTAAGATCATGCAGCATGGACGGTGGTGAGGTGTGGGAATGTGACTCCATGGGGAGTAGAACCGTTGCCAGAGACTAGACTCCTTGAGGAGTGAGGCTGTGGTGTAGGGGATGAACTTCTTGAGAGTACAAGACGATGGTCCGGCTGAACACATAGCATTAAGCCCCTTGGTGAAGCGGGTGACGGTCACTCCCGACGAAACGCGCGGCGATAACCTCTTGACGAGACGTGCAGCGATGACCCCTTGACGAGGCGTGCGGCAATAGCCTCAAGACGAGGAGTGCGACAATAGTCCTCTAACAGAGCGCACAGCGCTGTCCTTTGAATGAAACTTGTGCGATGACCTTTTTGGGTCTCAAGCTTGACCTGACCCAGCCTAGTCTTACAGCCCTCAAGAACTAGGGACTGGAATGTCATTTTTTATTTGTCGAGGCAGGGATACCCCGATAGAGGTCGTAATAATAGAAGAGGATGAACCCCCAAGAGCTGAAGTGGGGCCATCCGAGCAACAGGAGACGACTACCTCGAGCGAAAGATCTCCGGGGGGTGGAGAAGCAAGACGCCCTGAGGGATCAAGCTTGTCGGGCCCTAAGGTGGCGCTCGTGACTGAAGAGGAGACAGGCACCATGGGAAAGCCTGTTGATGAAATGATCCCCATGGCAGACCAGGGTCAAGAAGGAGACGGAGAGGGTGTCGATCGTCCCGAGGTGGAGATGGCTCTAGAGGATGGGACACAATGCAAATGAGGATGGTCATTGTGTATATTACATGACTAGTGGGAGTGGTATCACTTTCAGGACCCTGTATGTGGATGACATTCTAATAGCTAGTAGCACCTTAGACCAAATAAGGGATACAAAAGCATTGCTATCTAATAGTTTTGACATGAAGGATTTAGGAGAAGCCTCTTACGTGTTGGGAATCCAAATTGTGAGAGATAGAGCTGCCCGTACAATTCATTTGACACAATCCACATATTGCAAGAAGGTTCTTGAGAGGTTCGGTGTGAGTGAGTGCAAATCAATTGATACACCTGTTGAAAAGAGAGTGAAATTGAGAGTCAATATGAAACCAAGTGGTGATCTTCAAAGAAGTGAAATGGAAAGGGTCCCGTATAGGTGTGTCGTGGGGTCGCTAATGTATTTAACTATGGGAACTTGGCCCGACCTAGCTTTTGCCCAAAGTTTAATACGTCGTTTTCAAAGTGATCCTAGGTTAGAACAATGGAAAGTCATTTAAAGAATCATGAGATATCTAAAAAGAACAATTGATTATGCATTAACCGATGGGAATGTGAGTGAGCTTAGAGTTTTGGGATATACGGAGTCCGACTATCAAGGGACCCAGATGACTCAAGATCCACATCAGGTTACCTATTTTTGTATGGAGGTACTGCCACATCTTGGCTCACCAAGATGCAAAATACAGTAGCCCTATCTACTATGAAAGTTGAGTACATGGCTTTGAGTTCCATAGTTAAAGAAGCCATATGGATTAAGAAGTCCTTGAATCATCTGTTTTAAAACCTACTCAAGCATGGAACACTTAGAATCATGTGTGTAATCAAGCCGCCATAGCCATGGCAGTAAAACCAAGGTTTCATAGCAAATCAAGACACATAAGAGCTCGATATCATCATGTGAGAGAAGAGGCTTTGGAGCTATCTCTCCCTGCTTTGGAAGCTGTTGTGTCTGTAAGCTAGGACATTGTTTAATCTGGTGTCCCAATTTTCCACATTTAAAACAGGCTCCGGTATTCCAATAACAATGGCTTGATCCATGATTTTTCCCCCATTTTCTACATGGTTCTATTGGGTTTTGAAATGGCGAGGGCCTTGGCTTCTTGTTTGGCCTTTCAAACTGTTGTCGATTAGATGATGTAGGTCTAACATGACTGTTCTGATTTTTCATCTTTTGGTAATCTTCAAAATCTTTTTCGACAATTTGGGCACGATCCCCTATTTCAGCATAAGTTCTTAATTTCAAGACTGATATTCTGCTTCTAATAGCTGGCCTGAGAGCCCTTTCAAATTTCTTCACCTTTCTTGCCTCATTGTTAATCATATGTGGTGCAAACCTGGCCAATTCAGTAAACTTGGCCTCATATTGTGCTACTGTCCTATTTCCTTGGATTAATTCTAGAAATTCCATTTCTTTTTGGTCTCGAATAAAATCTGGGAAATACTTTTCATTAAATGCCTCTAGAAATACTTCCCAAGTCAAGTTTTTATTTTCTTTGACCAATACTCCTTTTGCCATTCGCCACCAGTGTTGTGCCTCACCTTCTAACATAAAAACTGCAAAGGCCACCTTCCTATCATCAAGACATTCCATAACCTCGAATATTTTTTCCAGTTGCATAATCCATCCCTCGGCTTCCAGTGGGTTTACAGCACCCTTAAAAGAAGGTGGGTTTAATTTCTTAAATTGTTCGATATTGCTCCCACCATTTCTTGTAACTGACTGCCTGGGTGGATTGTTGTTTTCCATCTGATGTTGCATTAGAGCAACCATATTTTTCAAGGCTTTGTGAATTCCTTCCATATTGGCTTCAGCTATTCTGGATCCTGACTTTATCCCGGTCTGTACACACAATAAATGTGATTTTAAGTACTTTCTTTTTAAATTTCCTAAGGATCTTAAACCTATTGCTCTGATACCATAATTGTCACACCCCAAGAATTTACAATACTATTATTCCTGAGATGTGACGGAAAAAAACATATATACATCTATTGATAAGACAAATTTACAGTGGCGAGGTCTTACATAGTAATTAAAGAAAGCTAGCACAACAACAGTATCTTCCAAGGTTAATCTTGACTAGCACTCAAAATGAATCCGTAGTTATCCTGAAAAAATGTTTACCATAGTTTGATGAGTTTGGCTACTCAGTAAGTGATCATCATAATCTTAAAAATAATCATGATTTAAAGATATCAATATTTTCCAAAATGAGATCTATTAACAGAAATGCATCAACAGTTTCACTTTCAATAAATGCATAATTTAAGTATAATCTGAGTAATTGAAATGCTTATAACACTTTTAACGACAGTACATAATTCAAAGGATTTCACAAAATACCCTACTGGCATCCCAAGTAGGTCACCTATATACCCCATCAGCGTCCTGATGGGTCCACTTAATCCCTATCGGCGTCCCAGATAGGTCCACTTAATCCCTGCAGGTCCACTTATACCTCACCGGCGTACCGGATGAGTCTACTTAATCCCTACCGGCGTCCCCGATAGGTCCACTTATACCTCACCGGCGAACCGGATGAGTCCACTTGCATACTTAAATTATTTCTAAATCTCTTCAAATATTCGAAAGTAGCAATATCATGTACTCAACATATCACTGAAACCATTAATATGAATTTCACTTAAACCATTAATAACAGTCACTCTCTATAATATTTCAAAAATAACCAATCAAATATTTTGGGCTCAAATTTAGAAAGGTAGCAGTTTGTAAAGGCATTCTAACATAATTGCCAATTTAATATGTATAGAAAAACTCTTATAAAAATTCAAGAATACAGAATTATCACAATTTATGGAATATCAATTCACAAATAAACATTTCACAACAGTACTATAATCAATTGCAAAAATGTCAATTTTTAAATAATAAGGCAGTCATTTGCACATGAATTTTACAATGTCTAAATATTCAAAACAGTAGAAAGAAATATCACAATTTTACTAAAAGCAGAAATATCACATTTATTTCTAACAATAGACAAGAAAAATAAATAAATTTATTTTTCTAATTTACAGCATTCAAAATTTCTAACATAGATAAAATATCACAATTTTTATTAAAAGGATTATTTTTCAAGATAATGAGGTCACGTGCGCATAAAATTTATCGCGCTTAAAATTCATGATAATAAGCAGAAATAATTATTTCATTTCATTTTTAAAAAGAATGGATTATTTTTCGAGACAATGGGGTCACTTACACACAAAACTTATAAAATAAAGATCCTGGACGGAAATATCACTATTTATTAAAAACAGACTATTTTTCAGGAAGACGATGTCACTTACCCACAAATGTTTGAGAGGAAGCTTCCGATAAAAATTTCGGTTCGAGAGAGAAGTTCACTGTGTTTCGACCAGAGAGAGAGATCTCAAAATTTTGTTTTAGGGTGGGAGTGCTCACATCCCCTATTTAAATTCTTATAACGTATTATTATATTATTTTATTACGCTCTACCTCATACCTGAGGTGTCGCGTTAAAAGTCTGCTTTTATCATACAAAAACCACGTCCGCTAAAGGACGTTGCCAGCTGCAAGCAGCAGGAGGCAAAAGCAGGCCAAGCAAAAGTTAAACCAAAGTAAAAGTTTTGAAAATAGTGATGGTCCCCAAGGACCATCATACTCAATCAGACCATCACTTATTAAAAGCATCATTTCCCCCCCATTTTTTTTTTTTTTTTTTTTTTTTTTTAAGTTTTAGGATTGTTACAGAACCAGACACAAATGTATTTGGGTCCAGGTTTTGGACTGGGATCCAACCTGTCGGATCCAATAGTTGGACTCATATCCGTACCTGTCGGGTCTCGGATCTATCCCGTCAAGTCCCTGGTTTGGTAGGGTCCATTGCCACCATCACCATGAACTTTTTTTTTTTTTGCCCATTTTTTACTATCATATACCCATATTGTTGGCAACAAGGGCATAATCATCTGTCATTGGATTTCAAGTTGTCTGATTTATTGTTTAATAGCTAAAGATGACTACGAATTCTTATTGTATATGATCTTTAATACACCCAAACGAATAGGGCTTGAAGTATTTTATCTCCAACAGTTTATGGGTATGGGTCTGGTCCAACTGGACCTAGACCCAGACCCGAATAGTGTTAGGGTTCAAGTTTTGGACCCAGACCCGACCTGCGGGTACAACTATTAGACCCATACCCTGACCTGTGTCTGGGTATACCAGTCGAGTCAGGACCCCTAATTGTTTGGCTCAAGAGTAACCTTCTCTCTCTTTATTGATGTTTATATATGGAACGCTGGCAATGGGTAGGGTGCCTAGTCCACCCTAGTTGCCCTAGTCCTGAAAGGTAGGGCCTGAAAATGTGACTAGAGGGCCAAGCCAATGCTTGGCTGGGGTCGGGCCGGGCGGGCAATGGCCAGGGCCATGATAGAACATGAATAACCATCTAGATTTTTCGTTTTTCATCAGCTCAGATTGGGCCGGGCTGGGGCCAAAGGACGTGTGGGCTCTCTCTACAAGATCTCATCACATGGAGGTGGGCTTAGCCCATCAATAGGTGCGCGTCCATTGGGGTGGATTCACATAATTGTATTGATGCACTAAACAAGTGTTTAAAAGGCACAATCGTATTGACAGAAAAATGGTCCAAACAAGTTTTAACAATTTAAAAGTTTTTAAAAGGGAAAATTATAAATACCCCTCAAAATGAAGACATCCTGTCCTTGAATACTTTTAATATCACGCCCTAAACTCCAGCACTTCTTTTTCTTGTATTTACCCACCCAGTCAATAAGTAAAGGCTAAAATAAGCTTATCTTTTCCCACCCTCTCTACCCACCTACCCTTTCTCTCTACTGGCCCTCTCTCTACCTATCCTCTCTCACTCACTCTCCACCTACCCTTTCTCTATCTCTCTCACCTCATGGCATCTACTCCAACTGTGCCAGTTTACTCATACAACAAATAAGAGAGGAAAAGAAGCGAAAGAAGTAAGAAGGCTATAATGAAGATTTTCAGGGGACTAGATTTTGTTGTTTTCCATAGAATTTTTTCCAAAAAAGAAATTCAAGTGTTTAGGAAAAACCACTTCTCACATAAACCAAGTAAGCAAAGACATTTTGCTGGGTCTACGTCGAAGATATTTATGCAACAATTATGTATGAGAAGACAAGGTAAGCCTCAATACCAATACGATCCACAAAGCTATGCTCCTAATTTTGACAGTGATCGTGATGACAATTTCGATGGGTTTTCTAGTTTGTTTTCCGTCGAGATTCAACATTTTTTAGAGAGCAGTGATGTCCTCGTTGATTTTTGGAGGTTTGGGTGGAGAGAGAGAGAGAGAGAGAGAGAGAGAGAGAGAGACCGTTATTGGGGCAGAGAGAGAGGTGGGTAGAGAGAGGGAGATAGAGAGAGGGAGAGATGGAGAGAGGGTGGATAGAGAAAGAGTGAGAGAGGGGGTGGGTAGAGAGAAAGAGAGGGAGGATAAAGAGACAGAAAGAGAGGGAGGATGGGTAGAGAGAGAAAGAGAGGGCGTATATTTTACGCTATATTTGTTTGACTCATTGATTGAGGGTATTACAATAAAAAATAGTGTTGTGGTTTAGGATGTGATACTAAAAGTCTTGGGAGGTATGTATAATTTTCCCTAAATATACTATAGTAATGAAGGGTATGAACAACTTTCCCTAAATAACATGCCTCGAAGACGTTCAAAATGTCATAGGTGATGTGGTATAGAGTCTAGGGTGTTCTTTGAGCAAAACCACAAATACAACTCAAAATTTTCAATAAGAGGTATTGTTTAAACAAGCAAATAAACAATTACAGCCACTCCAATTAGAAATAAGAACACTTTAAGATATGAATACCACTTACAAATGCCCCTTATGGGGTATAATACATATCTTTGCTCACAAATCAAAACTATGTCACAAAACATAACATTTTTACAATAAATGAGCTTATGCTCTTACCTAACCAAATGACATAACATAAACACTTGAAACAAAAATTACAGAGCTTTTCTAGACTTGTAACAGTGAGTTGAGTGCCAATACTAAGTGGGGAAGCCAATGGATTCTAACCCTTATGCCTAGGTCACAACCGGACCTTTTGAGGATTTAATATTGTTTTAAGGATAAGTGCAAGAGTGGTTTTGTAATCACAAGGTGATTAATTCAAATGGGAAGCTTCAAACACTTTTTAAAACAACAAATAAATCCCAATGAGAGAGATTAAAATGATGGAGATTAGTTTGCAAAATGAATGAGAGCGATCAGACCCAAAATGAGCCAAATATGAACAAACTACTCCATATGGTCCACCAATATTTCTCTCAATGTAAAACGAGGAACTCTACCTCAACAAATGTGCTTTTAAAATAGAAATTAATTCTCTGAACTTGAAGATTAATATAGGATGTACTCAAGAAAGTTTGGATGGAAAGGATATATGAGAAACTATACATGATTCATAAAGCAATGAAGGTATTGAACTCACGATCAAGGTTAAAGGCACACCTTATAACTTTAGCATAAAGATCATGCAAAACCAATAAAAAAAGGATGTCAAACTTCTGTAAACATGAATTTATAGCAATTTTAGATCATGAAGAAGTAAAACGATGAACGATAAACTCACAAATAGATGATACCTTGATGGTGACATATGATGGACTTGACATAGTAGAAAGAAGGGGCAATATTAAAAATCATTTTATGCTCAAGAACATGAACCAAAAGGGGCTGAACGTGGAGCTCAAGTTTTGATATCTTTTCTCTCTCTTTGATTCATGAAAAGTATTTTCTTAGGGTTTGAATTTGAGCTTTAAATGTATTTATATGAAGTGTATAAGTTATGAATTGATCATGACCTATGGTGCACTTCATCAATGACATATGAGAGTCTAATTATCCTAGCCACTCATCCCATCCAACCACTAGGATGAGGGGGATGAGATTTGAGCACCTTATCACCTCATAAACCCTAAGTCAAAGCTACATTACCCTTTCATTCTTGTCCCCATATATTAATTCTAATCGTATCCAACACGGCTTTACACAAAGACCCTTGATTTTAATAAATCTATAAGTGTAGAGAATGGTCAAGTGTAAGGGCATTTTGGTAAAAGGTTTCAATCACATGAGAAAGGTAAAAGGGGCTTATGATGCCACCAATAAAATTAGCACAACTCACACCCTTCATGTGCACCTTCACATTGGGTCACTCCAATGGGGCACATCCACATGAAATGTTAACATGGCATATGTCCCATATGGATATTTTAAAATTGCTTTGGCTCTATACAAGCCAAGCATGTCACATATGTAACATTTAAGCATGTGACTAAAATTCAACTTTAAGTCATAACAATATAACATAAGCTTTCAAATAAAAGAAAAAAGGAAGGTAAGTGACCGAGTGCCATAAGGTTTCCCATGCATGGGAATCTTCTCCCAAACATAGGGGGCCCAACGTGAGGGGTCCATTGTGCCACGTGGCCACCCTGTGGCCACTTGGGTGCTATGTGGCATCCACATGGACGCCCTCACATAAGCTTGAACAATTTCGAAAATCATATTTTTGGTAATTTAAAAAATACAAAATAATTCTCCAAAAATTTCAATAAATATTTAAATATCTTTACATCATTTCTCAATAAAATAAAATCAGACAAAAGGTATGTGAGATCTCGAGGTTTGATTCTAGGAATCAAAGTACTCCATTGGGCTAGTCTTGAATGATGTTCCACTATGTCTCAAGTTGACCCGATGCACCTATGATCCCCAGTTTATGGCAGTGACATATAATTGGACACATCAAAATCATTAAGGAAGAGCTTCCCATCATCGGGTTCTCAATATATTACATAAGATTGTAGCTGTGAGGTGAAAGTGGGATATATTCTATTGGAGGCTATGCATGATGACCCATTTACAAAAGGCTTGGTTGCTAATGCTTGCATGAGGCATGTGCATGGGATGGGGCTAAAGAGGTTAACATAGCTGTCATTACTTCCTCCCTTCATTGTGAGTATTTCTTTTATAGATGTGTATGAATGTTTTCCATTACTCTATAATTGTGTGCGATAATGAGAATGAGATTCGATTAAAGCCTCAAAAGGCCAAGTGGGAGAATGTTGGCAATATGGCCTTTCAATACCTTAATGCCAAGAGTATTTCGCTTAGTGGGAGTGAGTGAGAGAGATAGAATCATGTGTGATAATCAAGCCGCCATAGCCATGGCAGTAAAACTAAGGTTTCATAGCAAATCAAGACACATAAGAGCTCGATATCATCTTGTGAGAGAAGAGATTGGAGCTGGTGAGGTGAAAGTGGGATATATTCCATTGGAGGCTATGGATGTTGACCCATGTACTAAAGGCTTGGTTACTAGTGCTTTCATGAGGCATGTGCATAAGATGGGGCTAAGGAGGTTAACATAGTTGTTATTACTTTCTTCCTTCATTATGAGTATTTCTTTTATAGATGTGTATGAATGTTTTGTATTATTCTATTGTGTGCGATAATGAGAATGAGATTCGATTAAGTTCTCAAAAGACCATGTAGGAGAATGTTGGTAATATAGCCTTTTAATGCCAAGATTCTTTCGCTTAATGGAAGTGAGTAAGAGAGATAGAATCTAGGTACTTTGCGAACTGGGGCTCAAATTCTCTTACCTCGAGTACATGAGGGACTAAGAGTTTACGTTTTCATAAATCAATTTCTTAAGGAGGTGCGAGGGTTACCACTTAGTCATGAATTTTAATTAGAATACCTCATGATTAGTTGTGATTAGCTAGAGCTTAAAGAATCTAATGGAGTAGCATAGAACCTAAGTGTTTGT